>NC_060120.1:691052085-691372066 GCF_021461395.2 Schistocerca americana | reverse complement strand
TTTGGAAAAAATTTGTTTGAAAGCAATCAGGATGATTAAGGAAAATTTAATTAGTAATTTGAGGGGCAATTGAAATATTTCACGAAAAGCTGCTGCTAGCTATGTAAACAGTGTGTCAAAAAGTTCATCTATTCAGTGCCTAGCTACTCAGCGCATACAAAGTTACATCGGTGTGATATTTAACTGTCAAAACAGCTTCCTTCGAATCATGTATTAAATTTAGGACATTCCGAGAACAGAAGACGCTAGGAAGGCAAATGAAGTGTCAGAAAGCCAATCTCTTCAAAATGTTTCAAGGCGCACTATGCGACTTAACTTCTGAGGTCATCAGTCGCCTAGAACTTAGAACTAATTAAACCTAACTATCCTCAGGACATCACACACATCCACGCCCGAGGCAGGATTCGAACCTGCGACCGTAGCGGTTGCTCGGCTCCAAACTGTAGCGCCTAGAACCGCACGGCCACTCCGACCGGCAGCTAATCTCTTCAAAGCTTAGCTGTTATATGTAAGAAAATTGCGTTGGTGTGATAGTTTACTTTTTAAAATAGTTTCCTTCGAATTAAGTACTAAATTTAGGACTTTTAGAGAATACCAGAAGCTAGGAAGACAAATGAGGGTTCAAAAAGACAATGTTTTCAAGGCCCAGCTGTTTTGAGTATAAACATTTATACAGATGTGATATTTAACTTTCACAATTGCTTTACTCCTCCATCAAGTACTAAATTTAGGACATTTAGAGAAAAAAAGACGCTAGGGAATCAAATGCATTGTCAATAAGACAAAACTTGAAGAGAAAACAAAAATTGAAAAAGACGAGTCAAATGTTCTGTGAAACAATTTCTCTAAAATGAAGAAATAAAATAGACGGAGAAACATTCCACCCTGAATGTGCCCAAAATTATTTACAGCAAATGAGGTGATGATGCTGTGGTGTACGGTAAAATGTCGAGGTTCAGTGACTGTAGGAGGATACAAGAAGTCTTCGACAAAATTTCCAGTTTGTGTGATGAATGGCAGCTACCGCTAAATGTAGAAAAACGTTAGTTAATACGGATGAGTAGTAAAAACAAACCCGTACTATTCGGATACACCATTAGTAGTTCTCTGCTTGTCACAGTCATGTTGTTTAAATATCTTGGCGTAACGTTGTAAAGGGATATGAAATGGAACGAGGTTGTTAGAACTGTGGTAGGGAAAGCGAATGGTCGACTTCGGTTTATCGGGAGAATTGTAGTAAAGATTGGTTCACCTGTTTAGGAGACCTTGTATAGGACGCTGGTACGACCTATTCTTGAGTACTGCTCGAGTGTTTGGAAACCGTACCACGTCGAATTGAAGGAAAACATCGAAGCAATTCAGAGGCGGGCTGGTAGATTTGTTACCGGTAGGTTCGAACAACACGTAAGTGTTACGGAGATGCTTCGGGAACTCAAAAAGGAATGCCTGGAGGGAAGGCAACGTACTTTCCAAGAAACACTATTGATAAAATTTGGAGAACCGGCATTTGAAGCTGACAGCCGTACGATTATACTGCCACCAACATATATTGTATGTAAGGACTACGAAGATGTTGTTGTTGTAGTTGTTGTGGTCTTCAGTCCTGAGACTGGTTTGATGCAGCTTTCCATGCTACTCTATCCTGTGCAAGCTTCTTCATCTCCCAGTAACTACTGCGACCTACATCCTTCTGAATCTGCTTAGTGTATTCATCTGGTCTCCCTCTAGGATTTTTACCCTCCGCGCTGCCCTCCAATACTAAATTGGTGATCCCTTGATGTCTCATAACATGTCCTACCAACCGATCCCTTCTTCTAATCAAGTTGTGCCACAAATTTCTCTTCTCCCCAGTCCTATTCAGTACCTCCTCATTAGTTATGTGATCTGCCCATCATATCTTCAGCATTCTTCTGTAGCACCGCATTTCAAAAGCTTCTATTCTCTTCTTGTCCAAACTAGTTATCGTCCATGTTTCACTTCCATACATGGCTACACTCCATACAAATACTTTCAGAAACGACTTCCTGACACTTAAATCTATATTCGATGTTAACAAATTTCTCTTCTTCCGAAACGCTTTCCTTGCCATTGCCAGTCTACATTTTATATCCTCTCTACTTCGACCATCATCAGTTATTTTGCTCCCCAAATAGCAAAACTCCTTTACTACTTTAAGTGTCTCATTTCCTAATCTAATTCCCTCAGCATCACCCGACTTAATTCGACTACATTCCATTATCCTCGTGTTGCTTTTGTTGATGTTCATCTTATATCCTCCGTTCAAGACACTGTCCATTCCGTTCAACTGCTCTTCCAAGTCCTTTGCTGTCTCTGACAGAATTACAATGTCATCGGCAAACCTCAAAGTTTTTATTTCTTCTCCATGGATTTTAATACTTACTCCGAATTTTTCTTTTGTTTCCTTCACTACTTACTCAATATACAGATTGAATAACATTGGGGAGAGGCTACAACCCTGTCTCACTCCCTTCCCAACCACTGCTTCCCTTTCATGTCCCTCGACTCTTATAACTGCCATCTGGTTTCTGTACAAATTGTAAATAGCCATTCGCTCCCTGTATTTTACCCCTACCACCTTCAGAATTTGAAAGAGAGTATTCCAGTCAACATTGTCAAAAGCTTTCTCTAAGTCTATAAATGCTAGAAACGTAGGTTTGCCTTTCCTTAATCTAGCTTCTAAGATGTCGTAGGGTCAGTATTGCCTCACGTGTTCCAATATTTCTACGGAATCTAAGCTGATCTTCCCCGAGGTCGGCTTCTACTTGTTTTTCCATTCGTCTGTAAAGAATTCGCGTTAGTATTTTGCAGCCGTGACTTATTAAACTGATAGTTCGGTAATTTTCACATCTGTCAACACCTGCTTTCTTTGGGATTGGAATTATTATATTCTTCTTGAAGTCTGAGAGTATTTCGCCTGTCTCATACATCTTGCTCACCAGATGGTAGAGTTTTGTCAGGACTGGCTCTCCCAAGGCTGTCAGTAGTTCTAATTGAATGTTGTCTACTCCCGGGGCCTTGTTTCGACTCAGGTCTTTCAGTGCTCTGTCAAACTCTTCACGCAGTATCATATCTCCCATTTCATCTTCATCTACATCCTCTTCCGTTTCCGTAATATTGTCCTCAAGTACATCGCCCTTGTATAGACCCTCTATATACTCCTTCCACCTTTCTGCTTTCCCTTCTTTGCTTAGAACTGGGTTTCCATCTGAGCTCTTTATATTCATACAAGTGGTTCTCTTTTCTCCAAAGGTCTCTTTAATTTTCCTGTAGGCAGTATCTATCTTACCCCTGGTGAGACAAGCCTCTACACCCTTACATTTATCCTCTAGCCATCCCTGCTTAGCCATTGGGCTCATACGGAGGAATATAGATAGTCGTTTTTCCCTCGCTCTGTTTGCGAGTGGAACAGGAAAGGAAATGGCTAGTAGTGGTACAGGGATCCCTCCGCCACGCACCGTACTGTGGCTTGCGAAGTGTCTTTGTAGATGTAGATATAGATGTAGGTGCGTCAAATATTTCTCTAACCTGTTTTATTTCTTACTTTTCGACAAATCATTTCATAAAACATTTGACCGATTTTTTTCAAAATTCATTTTTTTGTCTTCTGGAGACTACTTAGTTCTAAACTAATAACTTACTTTGCACCGGAGATGGCTCTGAGAATGGATTGCTTTTAAATCATAAACCAATAGTCTGCGAAAAATTTGGGTAGTCGAGCAGTTAAATAAAAACTGTTAGTGGGAGCAAACTCTAGTTTTAAATATCACATACGAGACACAATGTTACTCTAACTAAGTGGTTGTGCTAACTAATGTAAAGGTAACTATGTCTGTATTCCGAAAGCGCTTAACGCAATGACATCCAAACGCAAGAACTGCTATTTGTGTTGTTCTGGAACTGTTTCGACGTTTTTATATTACTGCTCAAGAGTGGCAACTGACTTTGATGGATGGATGGATGGATATGGTGTTATGGACGCTCAACAGTGTAGTCTTTAGCGCCCGAACGGAAACAATAACGGACGATAACTGACTTCGAGATTGTCTCGGCTCCTTCTCATACTTCTTGATCAATATTGCTTATTGATTCTTCCTGTGACTCTTAATTTCTTTGGCTACATCTAATTTTATTTATTTGCTTCAGCCATCACACTAAACCACATCAGCGCTAATCGTTCAACGATGTCATCTCAGCCCATATTAATGAGACATCATTCGAGTTCTCAGCAAAGTTTCCCGGATTTTTTCTTCAGTAAAATATTGCGTACTTTAGAAAGCGAAATCCGACATCATACACCGTAATCTTAATGCAAACTTTTACATACGGAAAATTTAAAGCTTTATGAATATCTGAATGCTTTATAATTTCTGCGTATCTGACATCATAAAACAGATGTTAGAAACAGGAACATTACCCGTACTTGCTAACGGATGTTTTAAATTTATCCTTCAAAATCGTGTACAGCCATAATCAACCACTATAAGTAGTTTTTAATCATAGCGCGTTTCCTAAGCAGTTTGCTAATCATTCATTCATTACAGGAAAGCACTCCTCATCAGATAAAAAGAAGATAGAAACCTTCATCGCAACAATGAGTAATGCCCGCCGTGAGGTGTAGTCATTATTTTAAATGAAAATATAGGAACATTGTGAGAGGAATGTAATACACGGTAGTCAAAATAAAATTGACCAGGAAAATATTTCATACGCCTTAAATTAGGCAACCCAACTTACATATCATTACCTGGGACAGATGATGTAAGTTGTATTGCTTATCTTAAAGTGCTGATGCTGGTTAAATGTTTAAGGAGACCAAACAACTAGGGTCACACCTATATGATGAACTGTGAGAATTCCACCAACATGTGACATTTGCATACATCTGGGAAGGTTCAAAAACCGGGTGTATGGGTACCACATGCTCTAAGCCACGTCACAAAAATCAGCAAGTCTCCATATGTGCATCTCTACTTGCTCGTCATCAATTGGCTCGTGAACAGCGCCGACCATTGCTATCCTGTATCGTTAATGGTGACGAGAAACGGTGTCTTTAGGTTAATATAAGGAAAAGAAAGGAATGACTGAACCCAAACAAAGCAGCAACTCCTCGTATCAAGACCTGCGTGCATCCACAAAAGATAATGTTATGCATCTGGTGCAGCATCGACGGTGCAGTGTACTGCGAATTTCTTTCTTGCATGAAGTGATGCTACTCCATTATAACGCTCGCCCGCGTTCTGATAGACTGACAAAAAACACTGTACAGGAGTTGTGTCGGATGGTCATTCCACACGCGCCTCATTCATCTGATCTTAGGGCCTCAGATTTTCACCTTTTTCCCCTCTCTATCGAACAACCTTCAGAGAACTTCCTTTTCGGATGAAAATCCGCTCCGAACATGACGTGACCAGTTCTTCGCTTCAAAAACACGTTATTTCTACAGTCGCTGAATTTAAAAGTCACCCCAGTGTTGCAGAGTGTTGTAAATAGTTAGGGAGAATATATTATTGATTACTAAAGTCTATTTCACGTATACCTAACTTACGGAGAAACCATACGAACTTCTGCGCCACCCAATAATTCAAGCAACATAGACTCAGTTTTGGGAAGTGTTCCTTTAGTCGCTCATGTTTACCGCTGATGACCACTGAAAGCATACATTTATACCGCAATACTGCCAGTCACTTTATTCAGTCATATAAGTCGTTCCCGAAGTTTATATGCAGTTCTTAAATGTATATAATAACAATGCAGTAAGACGCCTTTTCGAGCATTCAGACAGCGCTTTGTGTTTCAGCGTTACACACACATCAAAAAAAGTTTTGCATCACGTCGGTTCCGAGAGTTCCGGAACCTGTACAGAAAACTGGAATAGAGGTCAACATAATCTTCATTTCCGCCCTTTTTAATGCTCATGGAAACCACACATCGCATGTTGTACCACCATGCAGCGAGACGTTAAGAGGTGGTGGCCCATATTACTGTACTCACCGGTACCTCTAATACCCAGTAGCAAGTCCTCTTGCATTGATGCATGCCTGTATTCGATATGGCGTTCTATCCACAAGTTCATCAAGGCAATTTTGGTTCAGATTGTTCCACTCCTCAACGGCGATTCGGCCTAGATCCTCAGAGTGGTTGGTGGGTCACGTCGTCCATAAACATCCCTTTTCAATCTATCACAGGCATGTTCGATAGCGTTCGTGTCTGGAAACCATGCCAGCCACTCTAGTCGAGCGATGTAGTTATCCCGAAGGAAGTCATTCACAAGATGTGCACGATGCGGGCGCGAATTGTCGTCCATGAAGACGAATACGTCGCCAATATGCTGCCGATATGGTTTCATTATCGGTCGGAGAATGGCATTTACGTATCGTACAGCCGTTACGGCGCCTTCCATGACCAACAGCGGCGTACGACAGCCCCACATCATGCCACCCCAAAACATCAGGGAACGTCTACCTTACTGCAATCGCTGGACAGTGTGTCTAAGGCGTTCAGCATGATTGGGTTGCCTCCAAACACGTTCCCGACGATTGTCTGGTTGAAGGCATAAGCGGCACTCATCGGTGAAGAGAACGTGATGCCAATCCTGAGCGGTCCATTCGGCATGTTGCTGGGCCTATCTGCACCGCGCTGCATGGTGTACTGGTTGCAAAGATGGACCTAGCCATGGACGTTGGGAGTGAAGTTGTGCGTCATGCAGCCTATGCGCACAGTTTGAGTCGTAACACATCATTCAACATGATGGCGTTGCTGTCAGGGTTCGTCCGACCCATAATCCGCAGGTAGCGGCCATCCACTGCAGTACTGGCCCTCGGATGGCCTGAGCGAGGCGTGTCATTGGCAGTTCCTGTCTCTCTGTATCTCCTCCATGTCCGAAAAACATCGCTTTGCTTCACTCGAAGACGCCTGAGCACTTCCCCTTTTTGAGAGCCCTTCCTAGCACAAAGTAACAATGCGGACGCGATCGAACCGCGGTAATGACCGTCTAGGCATGGTTGAACTACAGACCGTATACCTCGTTCCTGGTGAAATGACTGGAACTGATCGGCTGTCGGACCCCCTCCGTCTAATAGGCGCTGCTCATGCATGGCCGTTTACATCTTTGGGCGGGTTTAGCGACATCTGTGAACAGTCAAAGGGACTGTGTCTGTGATACAATATGCACAGTCAACGTCTGTCTTCAGGGGTTCTGGGAACTGGGGTGATGCAAAACTTTTTTTGATGTGTGTATAAACTGGCGGAGTCGTTTTCAGTCCTGGTAACGGTGCTGAAAGGCTTCAACTAGTAGGGTCTTTAACATATCGGTCACATTCTTTTCAATGTCCTCCAGAGTTCCGAAGTGACGTTTTTCGAAGACATTTTTCAATTTCGGGAAAAGAAAAATGTTACAAGGACTCAGATCAGGTGAACAGGTGGGCTGTGGAACAACAGGAATACATTTTGAGGTCAAAAATTACGTGATGGAAGTGGCCGTGTGACACGAGGCGTTGTCCAGGTGCAGCATCCGCTTGTGTGGAGTGACTAGTCTCACTCGATTCACCATTTTCATGTGTTTTTCAAGGACATCTTTGTGAAACACACAGATCTGATCGACGTTTTTGTCGGTTTTTTAAGTTCCTCCTAAACGAGGTTTATCTTCAACGTGTTCTCTGCCTTTCAAAACTAATTTGTGTCAGCGGAACAATTGTGCTCTTAATAAGGAATGTTCTCTGTAGGCCTGTTTAAACTTTTCAAAGGTCACACTCACGGTTTCCCCAAGTTTAACACGAAACTTAATTGCATAACTTGGCTCTAAATTTCACTGTTTCATCTTCGTAACACACGACAACAACACAACTTCACTGATGGCGCTCTCAAAAATTGCACAATGGCTATATGGAGCTGAAACTCGCATTGAGCACGTGTAATGGATGAACACACTGGTCAACACAACGAAAACAACACAGCATTGCCAGATCGCCTGCAGCGTTGTCAGTCTCATTACTTTTCCCGCTCACCTCGTATGGGGCCAGAAATTTGACCCGAAGTCTTCCCACTTTTTCAGGCATATCCTGACTTCCACGTATTTTCTATTTCTCCATCTACATCGATACTCCTCAACCTACCTGACAGTGTGTGGCCGCAATTTGATGACCACTGATGTACACCATCAAAGAATACTAGCGGTCCACTTGCCTAATGTATCCTAGAAAGTCGGCAGTCTCAGAGCAACGTTTGTCCGAGCCTCAAGCGATGGAATACGAATTTACCAGAATTTTAGCACAAACATCGGAATAATGGGACAACGTCGTTAGCGAGGTCATCTAGATACGCACTAGAGACAAACGTATCAACTGGGACTGGCTGTAGTATCAGCACGGCTTGGGAATCAGCTCTGGATTTAATTAAGAAGACACTCAGAAACCAGTTGGCAGCCAGATAGACACGAGTGCTTGGGTCCTCTCCGCCGCAGGCGGGGTGCCCTGCGAAGCGTCGCCGGCCGCACACACGGACGCAATCTTCTTCAGTCGCCGAAGCGTGCCCTCAGGCACAACCTGCGTCAGGAGTGGTCCCCGGGAGGAGGGGATACAATACGTCCGTGTACCCCCAGTTCGTCACAAGGTACGATGCGCATGTAAGACAGGCGAGTTTAATCAATACTAGTTTCACCTTGCGGCGGGAAGAATACAATCTTTCTGTTAGACAGTAGAGAGGAATGGCGAAATTAGACACGCATGTTTCATTCCTTTGTGAGTCGCCCCCGCCCCCTCCACGCTTCTCAACCCGCGCACAGTGTCGTGGTGCTATTTATGAACAGGACAATGCTCGTCCACACATGGTACGTGCCTTTATGAACTGAGCGTGGTGCTGAGATACTCCCGTGACCAGCAAGTTTCCCAGATCTGTCTCCAAGTGAACATGTGTCCTACCATCTCCGATATCAACTCCATATCGAGAACCAGTTACAGCAGATGTGGGCCGGCTTGCCTCAGGAAAGTGTGCAACGAATCATTGCACGCATCAGGGACAGAGGTGGTGCAGCGTCGTTCTGCCAAGTTCGTGGTAAATGTGACTTGAGTTCATAATCACCAAAATTACACCGCATATCCTCTCAACCAGTTTCATTTCGTTTCCTCCTTCCGAAAGGATGCTTCACTGTTCTGGTCAGGAAGTGTATTTAGGTCTACCATAAGTCATCTTAGCACGATATTTTTTGGATCACATATATAGAGTTATTATACTCCACTGGCATACCGTGTAATAAAACACAGCTTCTTTTGTCAAAATTATTGTTTCGAATCCACTTACCGGCTTTCAAAAAAATTAACAGAGATATGGAGTAATTTTTGCAGTCAAAACAGAGGACATGATGGGGCCTACCCAAGTGGCATGTCCCAGCTCTCACCAGTCTAATAAACGGCTACAAAAAGCATTATAATAATTAATTTCAATAAATCATTTACACTACATTTTAAACGACGGATTTTTCTGAAATCTAGAAAGATTAAGGCTTTTGTACAAAATCGTCACTGACACGGGTACTGTGGAGTAGGATGCACATAAAAACATGTGTATTAATGTTTCAGACGACTAAGTTTGCAGACACAGGCTACATTCGAAACAAGCACATCTACTGAATATCACTACCGCGTTCTCTGGGGGCCAGTCCATCAAGCTGCCGCGTAAAACTGAATGGTCTTCAAGCGCCGTGTCTGCAATCAACAACAGCGGGTACAGGAAACCCACTCTTCTGCAAAGGTTCGCTTATGCATCGAATTCAGATCAGCGCTAAAACGCAGCTGCGCCGAAGAAAATGGCGTAATTTCCTATGAAGAAAGTGACGACTGAATAAATATAGACCATGCAGCAATTGCTAAAACCATAGCATTTCTCAGTATAATCGTCCACGTTATGCTAGAGGGGGGAGACTACCCATCCCCCTCTTCCTGACGGTCATTTACTATGGGAAAGTACTACAATTAACAAATACGGTAATTGTTTACAACGCCTAAGTATGTTCAAAATGTACAACGTTCACATTTAAACTATCCGGTTCTTTTCTTTCGTGACCCGCATCTATCTTAACTAGTACAACGGTCTCTAGCACTGGACATTTTTATCACATTAAGTACCATTGTGTCCAAAATTAAGGCAACAAACTGCTATTTCCCTGTGCTGTGTCTAATTCAGAATATAATCATACAAACTGTAAACAGATGTCGTTACGATCGTGTTCTGCACGGAAGATGGCATTCCGATCAACGGACACTCACGCAAGCAATGATGCCAGGCACCTATCAAGCGGTGTAGTGTTTGCAGGGTAGTCCCACATTCACAATCGCTGTGTACAAAGTCGCAGACGGTGCATAATAGCACAGAGAAGACGCCTATAGACCCTCTCTGCTGTGGAGGGCCATAGGAAGAATGGAAGCAAGAGAGAGTTGCAAACTGATGTGGCCCGATGGCTTAATGTGAATGGTTTTGTTGTTTCTCGGATCAGGCGATAGTTTATAGAGACCGTATACCGGAGACCAGGGCAGGACTGACCACGTGTGACATTAGAAAGGGTAGATCGTTACTTGACCGTAAGGGCACGACGGTGCCGCCTTAGTACTACACTGCAACCGACATCTGACCTCGCAGCATCCCCTGGACGTGTTGTATCGAGGCAAACGGTGTACAGAAGGGTTCAGCAGAGTGGCCTTTGTTGTTGGAGACCTGCTGTCTGTTTACCTCTGACGCGTATGCACAGAAGAGAACGTCTACAGTGGAACTGTCAACATGTCACCTGGACGGTCGAACGGTAGGCCAATGTTCTTTTCACAGATGAGTCCCGATTTTTTCTAGAGAGTGATTCTCGGTGGTTTCGCATCTGGAGGGCAAGAGGACCACCATTTCGGGACCCAAACATTTTGGAAAGAGACCGACATCGAGGAGAGTCCCTAATGGTGTGGCCAGGGATTATGTTGACCACTCTGACACCTTTTATGAAATAGTACGAGTCAGTCAGTGAGATGTAACTGTTGTCAAGTACCGTGAGGAGATCTTGGGATCTCATGCGCGGTTGTTGTGAGGTGCTGTGAGCCCAGACTTCGTACTGATGGACGATAATGCTCGATCTCATAGGACACGGGTTGGTTGAGGTTTTTTGAAAACGGAAGATACTACACGCATGGCGTGGCCTGCTAGCTCTCCCGGTTTGAACACCATAGAGCATGTCGCGGATGCATTAGGATGATGGGTTGCATCACGTCAGCATCAACCAACCACTCTCCAAGACTTGTGAGCAGCTGTGCAGGAATAATGGTCGTTATTGCCTCAACATGAGATTGATGACATCATTCACAGCATGTCCCGTTATTGTAAGGCCTGTATTGGTGCCGTAGGTGGTCACACCCCATATTGAGCACATTAACCAGTTGTCAGAATGTGTACGCAAATCCGTCAAGTTGAAAAAAAGGAAGAATATTTTTCTCTACCGTTATGCATGTTGCAGTTGATTACATTCTGTATTCTTTAAATTGTTTCCACTTTACTATCACCTGTCTATATTGTTTTGTCGCGAAATACACGCAACCTTGCAAAATTTCCGTTTGTTGCTTTAATTTTGAACACCAGTGCAGTTAATTTTAGATCTCATAGGTAGCAAAAAATTTTTATTAATCTTTGACTCGCTAGAAACAGAGGACTGAAACACTTCTTGCAGATATTTGATTTTGTAGGTACAGAATTACGTATGAGATTCTGTTAAAAACATTGACCATACAGTGACACCTCCACGTTTGTAAGTGGAATTTGGAAATACACTGGTGTCCATTAAAATTGCCACGGTGGTAAGGATACAAAATAACGAAACGCTGTTTACAGGTGTAGACAGTATACTAAAAACAATGCATGTTTAAATTTGTTTACCAGTAGCTCTAAGCCGGCTCGCCATCGAGTCGAAATGAGCTTCTATGACAGATAAGGATAGCTCATATCACGTTGCTTCGTCTTTATGTCAAAATTCGTCAGTCTTAGTGGCTGGCAATTTGTGCAGTGGCAGTCTTTCGGCAATCCATGACCAGATGTTTTCAATGAGTGAGGGATCTCGAGAACGTGTTGGCCAGATCAGAAGCCGAGCACCCTCAATGCCGACGTATATTACAACAGCACCGTCAAAATGGGGTCTTGCGTTAACTTGTCGAAAGATAATGTCACAGAGACGTCGAAGATAGAGTACAGCCACAGGTTTAATCACGTCAGAAACTCCCATAGACGTCCGCAAGGAGGGGCAAGAGGGGCCAATTTCTCCCTCCTGCAATCTGCAACACAGGCCTTTCATTCATTACATTTTTAAATACGATTATTTGTGATTGTACCACACTGTATATCTAGTTTCTCGGGGTGCGACGTGAAATATTGTGCCCTTAATCGATGACTCTATAATGTGGGTTGTTTAGTTGTTATGTTGGTCAAAAAGAAATTATACTTTGGTTAAAACAACAGTCCAGACCGCAGTAATATTTGTTTATTATGACCGGCTTCGGCTTAAGTTAAAGCCAACCTCAGAATTTGTGGGCCCCCTACAGCTGGTGCTGGCGGCTACTCGTTTTTTCACGTGGTGTCACGATCGTGGCACCAGATCGCTGCGCTCCACAGACAATATCGTCTAAATTTATGGAAAACTATACTGTCAGACCGGGAGGAGAAGGACCATCTTAGTTCAATCCTAGGCTGTTGACGGGGTTGTAGCGGTGAATTTGATGTTGTTTTATGAGGTTTTCCGTATTCGTCCTTTCGAATACTGGCACGAGACACATTTCACCCAGACAACCCAAGAAACGACCTTTCAGATCCAGTTTTATAAAACTTTAGTTACGCCAAGCAACGCTGAAAAATAGAAGGGATGACAATAACGCAAAGAAACTATTGACATAATGTGATGAAAAGTTTTGTAAGCGAATCAAGTGTTATAGATGATATCAGAGTTGAATAGCCGTTTTCGACGTTTGTCTAATGTTTCTCCATTTTGAAGAATATTACTCAGTGACATTTCTGGTGGTTGTTTTTGTTAATAACCAAAAGGATTTCCTCCAATGAATATGTCTTTAAGATCGAAGCAGCAGTTTAAGTGATACGTTTGCAGTGCTATAAATTTTAAGCCATAACTCCAAAAGTAACATGTCAATCAAGATTAATTTATGTCACTGGGAGAGCACAAAATTAAAATCTGTTCACGTTTTCTAGTTTTTGTGCAGAGGATGAACGTCTTACCGATTAACTGTTGTTGTGTAAATCACAGGTTCCTGAAAGCACTTTGTACAGAGACGCCACATATTCGTCGCAGCACACAATTAAGACAAAGAAACAAAAGCACGTCTATTCACTACGCACTGAACTAAGACCGGGACATCGAAAGATAAATATGTATATTCAACATACTCTACTATTGTTATTGTCAATATCGATACAAACGATTAATCTGTTTTAAAAATAACTCATGGAACAATAAGAATAAAGGAACTGTAGTAAATGAACCCTCCAACAATCAGTCTGCACATGCAGATGACATTTGTCATCTTATTTCGGCATTAGACAAAACAAATGCAGGCACACCCTACAACAAATCGACACTATGCAAATAACTGAAAAAGTATGACATACATAAATTAATCAAACCTAAAATTAATGAAAAACATGCGTGAAACACTTACCTTATAGTACAGGTATTTTTATTGCTTTGGCTCCAGCGAAGTTCTCCATGATTTCGTTCAAATCCAAATCTTCAGCTAGCTCATAGTCAATCGAGACCGTTACCAGCCCATTCAGTCGTACTCATTGTTGACCTCAGGTGCGTTTTCATCAGTTTAAGCTTCGAAAAACTTCGTTCTCCACTTTCTACTGTCACCGGTTGCACCAGCAAAATTCGCAAAGCTACACTTACGTTAGGCGCAACGCCATACTCTTGTATGAGTTTCAACGTTTCAGTTGGCATTCTACCAGGCTTCACCAACGTTGACACTACTTTAACTTCATCTTTAAAATCGACAGGGCTGATGTTCTTAGCCTGTCCGTGACTAAACCTGTCGCACAGCATGGAACACTTTTCACTTGGATCGTCAGGTGACATGTCCTTAATTTTACTAATGTCATACAAAAAATCAAAAAGCTCACTGTGACTTTTGAGCTATTGAAATCTCTCACTGAGAGCGCTTATTATTAACACATCTATACTTGAAAATAAAAACCTACTTTGTACTGCAATTCTGGATCTTCAGTTTTCTCATCTTGTCCCTCATATTGGAACTGTTTCTTTTTCCTTCGCTGTCGTATCTGCGTTGTACCACCTACGACTGGGTTTTCTATATCGAGTTTGGTTGCCAGTTCCTTAGTTAACTTTGGAAATTGGAGCCCTCCCAGCAATTTGTGAATTGCTCTGTTATCTTTCCGAGTAAGTCAACAGCTTTCGATACATCTGTGGTTATATTTTGTAAATGTTTACTGACGACATCGATATGGAGTATTATCACCGAACAAAGGAACGTAAAATCACGAATAAGGTTTGCCGAACTATAAGCCTCATGTGCAACCATACTGTCTGTATTTTCGTCTTCGCTTATTTCAACTAGTGCATCATAGACCTCCTCTATGTAAGATGAGAGGTGCGATTGCATCGATCCTAATTTCCCATCTTGTCATACTTAGTGGCTTCATCGTTAGGGTAGATATATGATCATACAGGACTGCCCAGCGTCGATAGACGCAGAAGAGAAATCATATATTTTTCTCATCAAACAAAAGAAGGAAACTGCGTATTCTGATGCCTTTGCAGCATCATTCACAACTAGATTTAAGGAAAGATTACTGTATGGAACATAACATGCCTTAAGATTTACATCTAAAATCTTCTTTTGAAATCCTATGTTCTTGCCTTTCACGTTAGAACCGTTATCATAGCCCTGACCCCACATGTACTCCAAAGGTATTTTCATTTATTTTTACTATTTGAAGACTACCTCTGTAAGCCCCAAACCAGACGTATCTCTTACAGGTACAAATCCAAGAAAACGTTCACTAATATTTACATCGCACGTGTCAAGATCAGTAGAAGTCACATTCACAAAAGGCACTATCACTGTCATTTGCCCAACACCAGAAATATCTGGTGTACAGTCCAAAATTAAACTATAATATCCAGCAGAGCTTAATAAAGTCAATATTTTGTTTTTAATTTTTTGATTGTTGTTGTTGTTGTGGTCTTCAGTCCTGAGACTGGTTTGATGCAGCTCTCCATGCTACTCTATCCTGTGCAAGCTTTTTGATCTTCCAGTACCTACTGCAGCCTACATCCTTCTGAATCTGCTTAGTGTATTCATCTCTTGGTCTCCCTCTACGATTTTTACCCTCCACGCTGCCCTCCAATACTAAATTGGTGATCCCTTGATGCCTCAGAACATGTCCTACCAACCGATCCCTTCTTCTGGTCAAGTTGTGCCACAAACTTCTCTTCTCCCCAATCCTATTCAATACTTCCTCATTAGTTATGTGATCTACCCATCTAATCTTCAGCATTCTTCTGTAGCACCACATTTCGAAAGCTTCTATTCTCTTCTTGTCCAAACTATTTATCGTCCATGTTTCACTTCCATACATGGCTACACTTCATACAAATACTTTAAGAAATGACTTCCTGACACTTAAATCAATACTGGATGTTAACAAATTTCTCTTCTTCAGAAACGCTTTCCTTGCTATTGCCAGCCTACATTTTATATCCTCTCTACTTCGACCATCATCAGTTATTTTGCTACCCAAATAGCAAAACTCCTTTACTACTTTAAGTGCCTCATTTCCTAATCTAATTCCCTCAGCATCACCCGACTTAATTAGACTACATTCCATTATCCTTGTTTTGCTTTTGTTGATGTTCATCTTATATCCTCCTTTCAAGACACTGTCCATTCCATTCAACTGCTCTTCCAAGTCCTTTGCTGTCTCTGACAGAATTACAATGTCATCGGCGAACCTCAAAGTTTTTATTTCTTCTCCACGGATTTTAATACTTACTACGAATTTTTCTTTTGTTTCCTTCACTGCTTGCTCAATATACAGATTGAACAACATCGGGGAGAGGCTACAACCCTGTCTTACTCCTTTCCCAACCACTGCTTCCCTTTCATGTCCCTCGACTCTTATAACTGCCATCTGGTTTCTGTACAAATTGTAAATAGCCATTCGCTCCCTGTATTTTACCCCTGCCACCTTCAGAATTTGAAAGAGAGTATTCCAGTCAACATTGTCAAAAGCTTTCTCTAAGTCTACAAATGCTAGAAACGTAGGTTTGCCTTTCCTTAATCTTTCTTCTAAGATAAGTCGTAAGGTCAGTATTGCCTCACGTGTTCCAGTGTTTCTACGGAATCCAAACTGATCTTCCCCGAGGTTGGCTTCTACTAGTTTTTCCATTCGTCTGTAAAGAATTCGCGTTAGTATTTTGCAGCTGTGACTTATTAAACTGATAGTTCGGCAATTTTCACATCTGTCAACACCTGCATTCTTTGGGATTGGAATTATTATATTCTTCTTGAAGTCTGAGGGTATTTCGCCTGTTTCATACATCTTGCTCACCAGATGGTAGAGTTTTGTGAGGACTGGCTCTCCCAAGGCCGTCAGTAGTTCCAATGGAATGTTGTCTACTCCGGGGGCCTTGTTTCGACTCAGGTCTTTCAGTGCTCTGTCAAACTCTTTACGCAGTATCACATCTCCAATTTTATCTTCATCTACATCCTCTTCCATTTCCATAATATTGTCCTCAAGTACATCGCCCTTGTATACACCCTCTATATACTCCTTCAACCTTTCTGCTTTCTCTTCTTTGCTTAGAACTGGGTTTGCATCTGAGCTCTTGATATTCATACAAGTGGTTCTCTTTTCTCCAAAGGTCTCTTTAATTTTCCTGTAGGCAGTATTTATCTTACCCCTAGTGAGATAGGCCTCTACATCCTTACATTTGTCCTCTAGCCAGCCCTGCTTAGCCATTTTGCACTTCCTGTCGATCTCATTTTTGAGACGTTTGTATTCCTTTTTGCCTGCTTCATTTACTGCATTTTTATATTTTCTCCTTTCATCAATTAAATTCAATATTTCTTCTGTTACCCAAGGATTTCTACTAGCCCTCGTCTTTTTACCTACTTGATCCTCTGCTGCCTTTGCTACTTCATCCCTCAAAACTACCCATTCTTCTTCTACTGTATTTCTTTCCCCCATTCCTGTCAATTGTTCCCTTATGCTCTCCCTGAAACTCTGTACAACCTCTCGTTCTTTCAGTTTATCCAGGTCCCATCTCCTTAAATTCCCACCTTTTTGCAGTTTCTTCAGTTTTAATCTACAGGTCATAACCAATAGATTGTGGTCAGAGTCCACATCTGCCCCTGGAAATGTCTTACAATTTAAAACCTGGTTCCTAAATCTCTGTCTTACCATTATATAATCTATCTGATACCTTTTAGTATCTCCAGGGTTCTTCCATGTATACAACCTTCTTTCATGATTCTTAAACCAAGTGTTAGTTATGATTATGTTGTGCTCTGTGCAAAATTCTACCAGGCGGCTTCCTCTTTCATTTCTTAGCCCCAATCCATATTCATCTACTATGTTTCCTTCTCTCCCTTTTCCTACACTCGAATTCCAGTCACCCATGACTATTAAATTTTCGTCTCCCTTCACAATCTGAATAATTTATTTTATTTCATCATACATTTCATGAATTTCTTCATCATCTGCAGAGCTAGTTGCAGAGCTAATTTTTTGATGGAGAGTGTGAATTACTTCATTTTGTATGTTTTTACCCAGATAATGATGAGATTTATTTTCACCACGCGTTGTTCTCCTTATATGTTCGCCTAGAACTGAATCAAATTTACCAAATAATTGGACCAATTTTAAGAAATTCCCATTGTTGTGAGAGAACAGTTTGTCTTAAGTTCCTCTTAAGGGAAGACACTGTCTAGCCAAAAACTGGATAATTGCTATCCAGCTTTCCAATGCCGGGCTTCTGCATTTAATATCTGCAGGGTTCTTGCATCGACGGTATTGCCAGATTGTACTCTTCAGGCGAGCTCCACCCACTTTTAGTGCGATTCTGAGTGCACCTGGGACCTGCCATGGCTAGCTAATGTCTCAGAAATGTGCCGCCAGTTATTATAACCACCTGAAGTCAATAACATTTTAATGTTGGAAGAGAGTTTATAGCTGAAACGAAAAACAGCATTTGCACTTTTTGAATAAATTAACCATTCCTCTGAACAATTTTACCACTGCACGAACTCTAAACGTAATTTTTAGTGGTAAAGCGACGATTAGAATCATGTTTAGGCCAGCTTTCAAATTCCGTTACCTGTTCTGGAGGCCCTCCTTTGACTAACGTTGTGCTAACAATGTCACCTACTTTGTCGGGCCATTTTGCAGGATCTAAATCAACTACATCATTGACAGTTTGAGTATCAGATGAGCACTTGCTAGAATCGGCCGCAACAATCTCACTTTCATCAGAAAGCTTGCATATAATGAAGTATTTACCCTGCGACGTTAAATCATCTACCGAAGGCTTAGCCTGATTTACGTCTACATCTGCATTTGTGCTTGGATCATTCTGATCAAAATCTGCTTAAGTTTGGAAAAATTTATCTAACGAAAATTTCAAATTTTTGTCTACTTTTCTCTTTCCGCTCGTATTTTCATATACTGGCTGCCTCAAAGCTGCTTCCAGACGTCAGTCACTGCAACAGTTCACAACATTCGCAACAACTTATAGCCTAATGAAAACAGCGTCGCCTCAGAGTGAGACAGCGTTTTCACACAAAACTAATAATACGTGGCACTACCAGCTGAATGTACAATTATCAGCTTTTAACCCAATCGTTATTGTCTTTACTGAACAGCCTCCAAAAGGAATGATACGGCCGGTGACAGGTCTTTAGTTACATCATTTCTGTTCGAAGTTATACGAACGTAAATTGTGACTGGCAGATAAAATATGCTTCTAAAAGTGCACCACATACATACCTATATTCGCGCCATAATCCACAGTTCGGCCACTATGTCAAACACTTAACTCGCTACTTAGCTATTAACAAACAAGGCAAGCGACCATTGTTGTTATATAATGAAATTGCCAACTGAGAGCGGCGTATCCACTGTGCCCGGCTGCCAATTCCCAAAAATATTTGCCCCGTAAACTCAAGTCTGAACATCCCTGACGCAGTGTTATTTAAAACCTCTTCTACACAGTGAACCACATTATGCAACAATGTGTTAAATATTTTACGCTTGAGCATGTCGTAATTTCGTAACTTATTAGGAGAAAAAAAAGACTTATAAAAACCTTTTTTTTTAAACAGTTACACAAAACGACAAATTGGTGAATATTCCTGGTTTACGATTTCAACAAGATTATAATTACAAGAATAAACATTGTTTTGGCGTTTTGTTTTGACTAGTGTGGAAGTACAGTGTACATCAAATAAAACTTACACATAATTCAGTAAGTAAGATAGAAGTCACATAGATATCATAGTATAATAATTATTTGGTTAAAGTTTCATTCCAGTACCTATTAAGGTTTTTGAGCTGTTAAATTTCAAAGTACTAGTAAAAACTACAGGCCATGACACGCAGGTCCTCTCAACCTTTCTTTATAAATAGAACGTAGATGGCGTTTCTCCAGCTTACTTTGTGTGGTTATATTGAAGTGCTAATCATTTGTATATCTAAGCACGTAGTACACTTCAAGCCACATGGACAGTCAAATTTTATTGGCCAGCAGTATGCACTGTATAACCATCCAACCATCTGCTTTGAGAAATTTAGCAAAATCGAAATCTGATTGGGCGGTTAAAGATACAAACCCAGATCCTCTCGAGTGTGAGTCCAGTATCTAAACTTTACAAGGTTTCGTTAGTGACAAAACAGATTTGAGATTATATGAATTCCCATCTTGGTAACGTAAACACTGAGTGATATTTACGAGGGTAATCCCAAAAGTAAGGTCTCCTATTTTTTTATAAGTACATAGACCTGTTTATTTCTACAGTGGTTTACATCAGTTTACAGCTTGAACATATAGCTGTTTTTCAACATAATCACCATTTCTGTCGATGCATTTTTGTAGACGCTGTGGCAGTTTTTGTATACCCATGTCATACCAGCTCGCCTCCATGCTGTTCAGAAAGTTATGAACCTCTTCTTTCAACTCGTCGTCGGAGCTGAATCGCTTTCCGGCCAAATGTTCTTTTAACCTAGGGAACAGGTGATAGTCACTGGGCACCAAGTAGGGACTATAGGGTGGGTGGATGATTATGTTCCACTGAAACTGTTGCAGGAGAGCAACGGTTTGCCGAGCGATGTGTGGGCGAGCGTTGTCATGGAGAGTGTGTACGCCCTTGTTCAACATTCCTTTTCTCCGGTTCTGAATTGCCCGTTTGAGTTTTTACAGTCTCACAGTACCTGTCGGCGTTAACTGTTGTCCCAGCGAATCAGCCCCGACGATGAGGTGAAAGAAGAGGTTCATAACTTTCTGAACAGCATGGCGGCGAGCTCGTATAACATGGGCGTATAAAAACTGCCACAGCGTCTACAAAAATGCATCGACAGATATGGTGATTATGTCGAAAAATAGCTAAACGTTCAAGCTGTAACCTGATGTAAACCATTGTAGAAATAAACAGGTCTATGTACTTATAAAAAAAATAGGAGACCTTACTTTTTCGATTACCCTTATAGTATTTTATATTAGATGGGAATTTTTAAGCTTTGCAAATTAACCATCTGGCTCATCTTCTTCTAAGTAAAATTCTGGACTTGTAGAATCTTACATAACACTAATAATTCCTATGAGCGTCCAGATTTATGCTTCTAGTATAAAGTATTGCACGACGTTGTTTCGTATGATTACTTTTCTGAAGTTTCGCTCCATAGCTTCATCACTGCATGGACAGCTGGCGGATAACAAGTACATAGGCTCGATGTTCGATCTCGTAGTGATCCTAGGATTTTGTTCCAGGACTAAACACGAGGTGTAACAGGACAGTTCGTCAATATGAGAAAAATGAAAACTGGAACGCCGCTTGGGCTACATTCAAAACTACAAGTTCGATTCGAACCTGGCCATAAGTCAGCAGATAGCAAGAATGTAACTGCCACAACAGAACCAAGCCTAGTAACGTACTGAGGTGTTCAGCTGTCATATTATAAAAACAAGAACTGTGGAACAAGCACACAATAAATTATTCTTGGCGTTCACGTGCCATCTGACGTAAGACTTGATAGTTCCTTTGCAATGATACTCTCATTGCCGGCTGCTGTGTTAAGTGTTTAACTGCACAACCTCGATCAGAAAGGCCTCTCATACTTTGCTTTAAATGACTTGTAAAGATCACCAGATGAGGCCCACAATGCAAAAAGAGCTGAAAACTTTCACAACAAACTGCCAGCATTATTTGCTTCCATAATCTGCAGAAATTTAAAGAAAATAAATTATAAGAAAAATCAATACTGAAGTGAGATACAAGTATCCTAAATGCCCTAAGAGTTCAGCTCTATGCAGCACAATACCGCAATATTAAGTCAACAGATCCGCAGAAAACATCTTGACACATGATGTAATAAACACTGATGGGAAAGATGTTAAGCTGCAGAATAAAGTTCGTTAAATTGCAACCAGGGCTGTAGGTCTGAGCCTAGGGCACCGAGTGACTTCGATCGGTTCTTGTATTTTCGGCAGACTTACAAAAAAGAAATAAAATAGTGGTGCCACTCGGTGACGTCACGCGTGGCGCCTCTAGCTGCCAGAGGATTCGGTGCATTGTGTCTGAGGCTGCGGTCGCAGTGGCACCGATATTGGTGGATTCCGCCGACGGCCGGCATCGGCCGATCTTTTCAAATCAGTGTGCGCGGTCACAATGTAGGCGACGTCATCGCCCGAACGTACAGATTTCGGACGACAATCGGTGAAATTCAAATCAGTTTTTTTTTAGTCGTAATAGTATAGACGACACGGAACATGGACTATGGGAAACTGGTGAGTTTCGTGAGTGGAGTATTTTGTGGTATTCTAAGAATGAAATATGCTTGGAATCTATGTAATGAAATCGCACGTTTATTGGAAACCACAAGCAGGTAAAATCTTTCTCGGAAATTTTAGGTGTAGATTATAACCTCGAAAAATAAATTGTTCAAGTGACAACGATGGTGCATCCTATGAGTAAAGTTATTGTACTGTATCTTTTTGAGTTGTGGTACCTGGACATTAGCTGTTCACAAATTACTGTTACTGCGTAATGCCGTTTTTATGGCAGTAGGCTGGTTATTATGTTCCATGAAGTGGTTTGCAAATGTGGTGCCAGTATGTTTTTCCACTTTGTAGTGCTTTATGTTTCGAATATCTTATTGCAGACTTCGTGTTTGTCTTTCACACGTATGCTGAATGACAGTCATTGAAGATAGTCTGCACAACTTCAAATAAATTCAGTAAAACAGATTTCTAGTGCTTCCCTGGAGGTGTGACTCGAGTTCTATGAAAAACTTCGACACTCAAAGATGCAATTCTGGCTCAAGTGAAACTAGAAGTGACACTTTGATATTTGCCGGCCGGAGTGGCCGTGCGGTTCTAGGCGCTACAGTCTGGAGCCGAGGGACCGCTAAGGTCGCAGGTTCGAATCCTGCCTCGGGCATGGATGTGTGTGTCGTTAGGTTATTTAGGTTTAATTAGTTCTAAGTTCTAGATGACTGATGACCTCAGAAGTTAAGTCGCATAGTGCTCAGAGCCACTTTGATATTTGACATCCTTCGATTACATGTTACCCAATGCCTATGCTGCGTTCTGAAAAGTACAGTTTCAAAGTTTGTGTGGGGCATGTTGGATATTATTTACCATGCCCCAAATACTAATTTAAAGGCTAATATTTTCATTCTTGCGCCTCAAATACTACGAAATTTTTAATTTATTCCATATCGAATTTCGAAGCTATGTCCCGTGCAAGTGCCTTAAAGACACTGTAATATACTTGATTTTCTTTATTAAAAGCTACACCGAACCCGAAATAGTACTGCCTCCAGAATCCTTGTTACATCCTTTCTCAAATCCAGCGTCCAAGTGTTCAAAGAGCAGTGAAGGTTTCAGTATTATAATCTGATTATCTTAATATACCTACTGCCAGTATTGCATTAATTTACACAGTTTTTAGAATAAAATGAGCTGCTGTGAAACCGCAAATCTATTTTTCATTAATTAAATAATTCTTGCTTACTCACATACAAATTTTATCTATTCATCCTGTAACAGAAACATCTACTTGCACCACGTAAATGAACTGTTATGTGTCCATAACCTCATTGGCAAAACCTTTATACGCCGAAGCTGCCACTGTGGCATCATAAACCATACTCTGAACAACATGCTTTCAAGAGATCCTTAGTGTGGTGTATCATGGAAACTACATATTTTCGTAACACATGGGTATTTCGTAAAACTCATCTGGAGATTCCAATAACTGAATACAGAGTGTACAATACTTGAAACGTTGTTTTCGAGACAAATATCGCTCATTCGGCATCTCATCAATAGAAAACACCGCATTGCAGCACTCGTCTCCAAGTGCAGAGGCATCGTGGCATCCATCCCACCCATGGAGGTTAAACTCTAACCTACTTCATACATAGACTAGATTCTAACCTTACCTAACATGCTCTACCCCGCCAAATCTGACGAATGAGATTGTACGCACCATGACCGAGCTGTCATCTGAAGCTATCGGGCGACCTCTAGAGACTGTGTCAGGCGACCATTGTCAGTGCCACTGTGAACGCAGCTTTAGGGCAGTTGCGGGAGCCTTTTAGCCGATGGCAACTGGCAGTGCCACTGATGCACTAGCTGCCGGGCCCAGCAACAGCTCTGTCCAATTTTAGTTGCCCCAGACCATCAAGGGGCTTTGCAGCATATGAAGCCTATCAAAATGTGCACTCAGCCCCCCTCCCGCACTCAGGGGCTAGTGGGGGGTGGTGATTCCACACCCCCTCCTAGCTCTCGGGAAAAGGAAAACTATGTACAAAAGTAGAATAAATACAAAAGACCTAATTTCTGAGTATCAAAGGAAACCTACAATCTGGGATACCATGGCAGAAGTGTACTTTGACAGAACAGAAAAACTGAGTTCTTGGTATAATATTATTAAGACTCTGATTCCAGAATTTGAGGAGAAACCTGTGAGCATGAAGAATGTTTTAGGTGAATATTTTACCAATTTCACTACTTCAACATAGAACTAGCTGTCATTTGAGGAGAAACCTGTGAGCATGAAGAATGTTTTAGGTGAATATTTTACCAATTTCACTACTTCAACATAGAACTAGCTGTCATCTTGGGACCTGGTTTGATATTAATTTCAGAGTTTTCAGTCAATTTCGGAACAGAAACAGGGCCAGTTCAAGAATATTTTTACACACAAGCAACTTATCATGCGGCGCCCCTCCTCTCTCCCATTTGTCCCTTGTACACTTTCACCAACATCACTTTTCATTACTAATTGTGACACATTCTGTATACAAATCTTGCAGTTGCAGTTTACATCTATCTTCAAGAGTCAGCCATTTCAGTTTCTTTAGCATCTCTGTAACACTCCCCCCCATGGGCCAAACAAACTTGTGCCCATGTTGGTATACATTCAATATCCCCTTTTAGTCCTATTTGGTACAGATCCCACACACTTGAGCAATATTCTACAATTGGTTGCATGAATGATTTGTAAGCAATCTCCTTTGTAGACTGTTTTCATTTCCCTGGTATTCTACCAATAAACTGAAGTCTCCCACCTCCTTACCTACGACTGAGCTTTTGTGATCATTCCATTTCATATCCCTACAGAGTGTTACACCCAGGTATTTGTGTGAGTTAATCGATTCAAACTGTGACTCATTGACATTATAGTCATAGGATACGTTTTTTGTTTTGTAGTGTGTGTGTGTGTGTGTGTTTGATGTGATGGTTGTTGCCTAATGACTTATGCTGCAGGTCAGTGTGTAGCTTTTGACGGCTGATATCTGCAGGAAATACTTGGGGCACAGGTTGTACATTATCATACAATAAATGAGTTTCCCTCATCTATGGAATACTAGATATACTGCAGACATTCTGTTCACAGATTTTCACTGGTATTTCTATCATTTTCATAGGATTTCCATGTAGTGTAGCTACGGAAAACCACATAAGAATGCTTCACTTTCGAGTAGTAGATGTTGTTATATTCTGTATCTTAAAGACGTGAACTCCAAATGACCCAGTGCGGCAAGAATTGATAGTTACGAGTGTAATTTCTTGCATAAAAGCACATTTCAGACATATACTCATAAAAGTAGTTTTTCTTTTGCAGAACTTGACACAACTGGATGTAAGTGAAAATAATATTGAGACACTTGACCTCAGTGCTCTTAGCAAACTGGAAAATGTGCAGTGCTCTAGGAATCAGTTGGTGGAATTGACAGTGAATGGAAAATCACTTACTTCATTGATTGCAGGGAATAATGGTAAGTGTTCTTTGATAATGACATCTCAATAAATTTATTATTTCAATAAGGTTACAAAAATATTTATTTGCATTAGAAGCGCTGGATTACATATCAAAACAAAAAAGGAAGAACTAGTTATGCGAATATAACAGAATAGTTCACTTACATCAAACAACAGAGAGAGAAAAAGAAACAAATAGGCTAAATATCTATAAAATGGTGCATCTTATGTAAACTAGTTTAGCTCAGAAGTGGGCAATTTCAGCTGCATTAGGAGTTGTCAACATAAGTCAGTAAAGATTGCACTGACTAGGTCAGTTAGGTCAGAAATACATGTGTTGGATTTTCTGGACCTCAATGATCACATATGGAAAAGGTCAATATGTTCTGAGCTTAGAAGCCTACAGGAATTGTACACCATTTCCTCAAATTTGTTCCACATACATGGTGAATAATTTCAGAGATTTCTAGCAATTTATGGGTCCTCCTTCTTGCATGTACAAAGTGACCTGTATCCATTACTAAGCACTCCACTGGTTTAGTTTTATACTGGTTTCTGTATTTTAGGTGAAGTTTATTTCTTATTGGTTAGTGTAAACCTTTTATATCTTGAAGAATTAAGAAATTAGAATTAGGAATTAGTTATCATGGCACTGTACAGAAGCAGATCTACTCTGTATGTCTCCACAAGTCTAATTTCTTGATTTTGCCTGAACAACAAGTTTTTGTGTTCACTGAGATATATAGTGACAGTTTGATTGCCAATATGAAATTTCTGCCACTCATAAAAGTACTTCCTACTAAATTTCATGCATCTTTCATATATGTTAGACATTCTTCTCTTTGCACACTTGTATCACGTGTCTCTAGAATGCATCCCATAAGTAGTTTTGTCAGATATATTGTAGCACTTGCCTGATATTATTACATGTGCTTGTTGAACCATTTTCTGCTGGAATTCTCATGGCTTGCCAAAATTGCCTTTTCTGACATGTTTCTTATTATTCTCCTCTTCTGAGTCAAATGCCACTCCATACCTGTGTCTCTAATTGTCTCTCTGTATAGAGGATGGGATAGTGTTCCTCTGCATGCTGTTCTTTGTGATTCCTAGTTTCCGAGTATCTTTTTGTATCTGTGCCTCATCTGCCTTACTCTTTCACCATGAGAAAGGAATATGTAGCTTTTTATTGGGATCAAAAACTTAAGCCTTTCTGTGAAAGGCTCAGAATGACTGTTCAAAGTGACAGCCACAACTATTAATAAATGTATTATAATGGCACATAACCATAATCAATGACTGTAAATGGCCCCACAGTAAAAAACAATAAGAGTGGGATCTGATGACTGTATTGGCCATTGGATAGAACCTCTCTTTCAATCCAGTAGTGAGGTTTTTTGCTGTTCAGCAGTAATGGTGACTCCATGGCACAGTCGAGGAGTGGGGGTAAAAGATGTAGGTGGAGCAGACAGCACAGTAGCACTCTAGAACATCAGGTCTCCAGACACCTGCTTTTCCTCCAGATATATCATGCCTCTTCAACACTCAAATCCACATGATATCTGTTTCTATTTTTTTTCCTTTTTTTTCTTTTTTTCTGTTATTCATTATCTTGATGCAAGCCTCAAAGCGAGTCATATATTTTTGGAACATACACGGCATATACCTTGGAGCAGCAAAGGAGTGCCTTACTCAGAAAATCTTTCTCCTTCTGCTTCCTTAGTAATTGTACTACATTCAGTAAGGTTCACTGTTTGGGCTCTCTGTCCCATCTGAGTGTGATCAGAGTGCGGGTATGAGATATTGGGATCACAATGCAGGGTATCAAATAATCACTGCTTAGGCCATCCTACTGACCATTTAGCACTTACTCTCAAACTAAAACCAGTTTTGACTCTGTTGTTGCATCTGCTCCAATACTTGCCAATGCCATCCTACATGGCCTTCTCTCATATTGTCTACTATTGAGGCTATTCCATATGACATATGAACATCATTTGTGACAAAACCATGCAGTGCTAGTCCAGATGTCTAGCTAAGTGTTTCCATTACAGCAAGCTTCACTTCTTTTGTTGAAGGCCAGCATTCAGCACCATATAGTGCAACCGAATGGGTTACAGATCAGTATAGTTTCCACTTAAGGCTGTTTGGAATCTTCTGGTCACAGAGTACACCAGTCAAAGAATCTCATATCAGCCATGGGCTGCTCATGCAGTTAGAGATTTCTGCACTGAGATTCCCATCAGCAACAACAGTCATGCCTACGTACCTGAAAAGTCGTTGTTGTTGAGAAGTTGATATCATTGATTCTGATGGTATCCAGCTCATTTACATCTGTAGTGAGGTGGTGCATTTTCTTCATGTTGACTCATAGGCTCACTTTTTGACTCATTTTTTGGTGTCTATTTATCAACTAACTTACATATCAGCTACATGGAGGATTATTTCTTCTCTTATTCCCATTCAGCTGACTTATTACTCTATCTGTAGTTGCCTCATTCATTACAGGATAGATAACCACAATGTCCATTAATTCTACAACTCTATATTAAAATACAGTCATGACAGTATCCATCACTCTACTTTAATTTGCAAATTTTGTCGGAGGTAAGATGCATATCTCAGTTCATGTATGTGTGCACAATGTAGAATAATCTCCATTGGGCCTTACTGAATAGGCAACGAAGATTGTTTCATGATGGTTTGATTCTGAATGCAAATGAGAATAACTGTAAAGCTTATTGTGTAGTTACCAGTCTGACAGCTTTGTGGTGAATGTGGAAAATAGATTTGAACTGTTGCTTCAGTTAGAAAGTGGTGAGCCTCAAGCAGTTGCAGGTGTAGACAGGGCACAACAAACTTTCAGCAGCAAGTTGAAAAGTAAGAAAGTAGGGAAATCAGTAAAGAGAAAGAAAGTGATGTTGTTAGGTAGTTCCCATGGAAGAGGTGTTGGCCAACTTTTGCAGGATGAACTAGGATCAGAATACCAAGTCACCAATTTTTTTAAACATAGTGCTGGTCTGGAGCAGGTGACAAAGGATTTAGGATCATTTTGCAAAGATTTCACTAAGGAAGACACCATGGTGGGCCAGGTAATAGTATTGACAGAGATCCTGAGTACAGTATAGAGTTTGACCTGGCAAAGATTGCATCAGCATCGAAGCATACTAGCGTTGAGTTTGTATCTGTTCTTGGGCAACCTCATTTGATCTCTTCTGTCAAGAGTTTGGAGTTGAAACGGGTGCTAACGTCGGGTTCAGGGTCATACATTGGTGTGGTTCCTGTTGATTCTCTTGACAGTTGGGACTATACTAGGCATGGCCTTCATCTCAACAGGAAAGGGAAGGGTAAACTGGCTGGGAAAATAGCAGGAAAGTTAAAGGGAGGAGGCACTGTCATGAGTGATAAAATACCAGTGGTTATAGGATTCAGAAAAGACCCTTTTTTAGGGTAGGGAGGACAGAAGAAAACCAAGTTTTGAGAAAGGTTAGGATTGAGACAAACCTTCAGTTTGAGAAAGAAACTAAAAAACATAATTCTAGCTTATTACATTAGCATAAACAGCTATTGGTTAAGAATTTTCAACGGTTAGCAGATACTTCAACTCTACCCAATTTTAACTCAGTCAATGTGAAATATCAGCTGTCTTTATTGCACCAAAATATTCGAGGACTAAGAAATAAAATTAATGAATTAATTATCTGCATAGCTGAATTAGAGTCCTCAAACCCAGCTGACATAATCTGCCTCTTCGAACATCATGTGACCACTGGTATAGAACTTTTTAGTGTTACAGGATATAGATTAGCATCTCACTTTTGTAGAGCAGAAATGGAGAAAGGAGGAGTTGCCACATTCATCACGAACTGTCATAAATTTAAGAACATAGACATTCATAAATTTTGCCTAGTCAGCATATGGAAGCATGTGCAACAGAAGTAGAATTTAACAAAAAAATCCTTCATAACATTAAGTGTGTACTGAGCACCTGTTCATAAACCACCTTGAAGCTGTACTGGCCCTTTTAACAACCAAAAACAAAAAAAAATAGTAGTTGCTGGTGACTTCAATGTAGATTTCCTTAAAAACTCTCCCAATAACTTATTTGAGTTAGTAACACTATCATTCAACTTTATTCCCACTGTAAAGTTCCCAACTAGGGTAGCCAATTGCTCACAAACAGCTATTGATAATATCTTTATAGAAAAGTCCAATGAACAAAATTATATTACAAAACCAATAGTCAATGGACTCTCAGACCTTGACATTCAGTTCCTTCTGTTAAATGTTGATACTGAACAGGATATAAAATCTGTTAAATCTGAGCTCAAGAGGGTAATCAATAAGCCAAAACATGATTATTTTAGGACACTCCTCAGAGACATTCACTGGACTGATGTTTACACTGCTCATGGAATGTATGAAAAATATAACACTTTTGCTAATAAAGTGCTTACCTTATTTGAACACTGTTTTCCCCCCAAAACTAACCAAGGTTAGAGCAAAGTCTACAAAGATGCCATGGATTACTCAAGGAATAGAAGTATCTTGTAAAACAAAAAGTAAACTGTATCTGTCAATCCAAAACAGTTCTGATGTTGATACTATAGTACATTACAAGAAATACTGCAAAATATTAAATACTGTAATATGAACATCAAAGCAAATATATTACAAGAAGAAGATAGTAATATCAGATAACAAAATAAAGACAATATGGGATATAGTGAAGGAGGAGTCCGGTAGAACCAGACATGAGGAGGGACAAAGAGCATTAAGAGTAAATGATACATTGGTGACAGATGTGTATACTGTTGCAGAACTTTTTAACAAACATTTTATAACCGGTACTGAAAATATGGGGTTGTCAGGCTCTGTAGATGCTGCTATGGAATACCTCAGATCAGACATTTCAAGTGACTTCCACAATATGAAATTTACCCTCACTACCCCAGCAGAAGTAATGTCCATCATAAAATCTTTAAAATCAAAAACATCTAATGGGCATGATGAAATATCAACAAACTTAATTAAACAATGTAATTCTGAGTTAAGTAACATATTAAGCTATCTGTGTAACCAGTCGTTTATCAGTGGAATATTTCCTGAATGGTTGAAATATGCTGAAGTTGAGCCACTGTTTAAGAAGGGAGATAAAGAAATAGCATCAAATCAACATCCAATTTCACTTTTACAAACATTCACAAGAAAAAGTAATATACAGTCAGCTTTATAACCATCTTATCACAAATAACATACTGTCAATGTTGCAGTTCGGATTTCTGAAGGGTTCTGATATTAAGAAGGCTATCTACACTTACAGTGAAAATGTACTTAATTCATTAGACAAAAAATTGCAGGCAACTGGTATATTTTGTAATCTGTCAAAGACATCTGACTGTGTAATTCACAATATCCTTTTAAGTAAACTAGAATATTATGGAGTAACAGGAAATGCTGCAAAATGGTTCAAATCATATATCTCTGGCAGAAAACAAAGGGTGTCATTAGAAAAGAGACCTGTATTAAGCTATCAGGCATCATCCAATGGGGAACTAATTACTTGTGGGGTTCCATAAGGTTCCCTCTTAGGGCCCTTACTTTTTCTTGTGCATATCAATGACCTTTCATCAGTAACATTACCAGATGCCGAGTTTGTTTTGTTTGGCGATGACATTGCAGTAAATACCAAATCAAGTGTAGTCATAGAAAGATCGGCTAATAAAATGTTTGTGGGCATTAATCACTGGTTCCTAGCCAATCCTTTGTCACTAAACTTTGAAAAAACACACTACATGCAGTTCAGAACATGTCCCACGAGTATGTGCCTAACATATGATGACAAGCAGATAGAAGAAGTGGACAGTGTTAAATTCTTGGGATTACAGGTTGATAATAAATTCATCTGGGAGGAGCACACCACAGAACTGCTGAAGTGTCTTAAGAAATCTCTATTTGCAATGTGAATTGTGTCAGACATAGGGGATATAAAAATGAAAAAGCTGGCATACTACGCTTACTTTCATTCCATAATGTCATATGGGATTATTTTTTGGGTAATTCATCAAGCCAAGCTAAAGTTTTCCAGGTACAAAAACGTGCAATAGGAGTTATATGTGGTTTGAACTCAAGAACATCCTGCAGAAGTCTGTTTAGGGAACTAGGGATACTAACTAATGCTTCTCAATATATTTATTCCTTAATGAAATTTGTCATTAAAAATATATCACTTTTTCAAACCAACAGCTCAATTCATGGAATCAATACTAGAAATAAGAATAACCTTCACAAGGGTTTAAAGTCACTTAGTCTTGTACAAAAAGGTGTGCATTATTCAGGAAAACACATTTTCAATAACTTGCCAGCAGCCATAAAATGCTTAACAACCAATGAAATTCAGTTTAAGAGAAGCCTAAACGATTCATTGGTGGCCAACTCCTTCTAATCAGTTAATGAATTTCTCAGTAGAACCAACTGATTTGTAAATAAAAAAAACTTTTTTTTTCTTTTAAATTTAGTGTATTAATGCAATCTTAGTAAATGAGTGTTTGTAAAATGATTCTTTCATATAATGTTCATAAAAAAAAAGTTCATTCCATTTGGGACCTGTGGAAGGTACATTAGCTTATTTGTTTCAGTTGTATATTTGTCACGTATTATTGCTTTTTTGACAAGTTCTACATCCTGGAGGACCTCCTCACTATGGATCAATTGGAATGAAAGTAAATATAATCTAATCTATATAAATTAATTACTATCCAAGGAAATGTGATTTGTATGGCCTTTTTTTAGCTTTTCACATAATAGTCTGTACTTATGAAGAATAAATAAATAATATTAATGTAGGAAAAGATTCCTACTTAACATAAAGAAGACACGTTAAGTTGCAGACAGGCACAACTAAAAGACACTTACATGAAGCTTTCGGCATTTTCAGCAAAAGAGAAACACACACCATTCATACACACAAGCGAGCATATCTCATGCACACATGACCACCATCTCTAGCAGTTAGGGTCAGAATGTATTCTGACCCTAGCTGCCACAGTTGGCGGTCATGTGTGCATGAGGCATGCTCGCTTATGTGTATGAATGGTGTGTGTTTCTCTTTTGCTGATGAAGGCTGTGGCCAAAAACTTTGAGCAAGTGTCTTTTAATTGTACCTGTCTGCAACTTAATTTGTCTTCTCTTTGGCAAGTAGCGATCAGTCTTTTCCTACATTGTTGATATTCCTACCACAAGTTTCCATTGTTTGATAAATAAATACTAAAAATAAAATAAAAATTCCTTCAAAGTCAAGGCACAAAATTAGAAATTATGCTATGGTGCTTTATACATGAGAAATTTCAAAATGGACCCAAGACAATGAAAAATGAACACCTTCAGCTCTCACTTATGGGAGGGAAAAAAACAGGGAGAGGAAAAAGAAAATACAATGGCAACAACATTCTCTGCCTCCCAGTACATAATCTTGATATGAATGTGTGACCTACATTGTCCATTTAGGATTACTTTTCTACGTATCTGTCCCAGAGTGAAGGAGTTGATTAATAAATTTATTGTAACTATCTTTCAGCATTGCATAAGCTGACAATAAGTCCACCACCGGTTCACCTGATGCACTTGGATGTTTCATAGTAAGTAACATTGTTTGGAATTATTGCCAAAACACTGTGATCAATATAGTAGTTTTTTAATAAATTTAAACTCAATTTATAGCAAACACTTATGTAAATATGCAAATGACACTGCAGACTACAAAATTTGCAACTACAACAGTTCCTCAAAACTTGGAATGTTCAGCAGTATACATGATGTCACATTTCTTCCATTTATTACAGTGTATAATTTAAAACCAGTGTGAAAACTGTCATAAAAGGTAGAGCCTACAATGTTTGGGCTACTCCCATATACTTCTAAACTAATGATTGTTCTACAGGAACCAGCAGAATAATCTACACCATGTCCATACTTTGCAACCATTGTGAAGTACAATGCAAAGAGTACTTCCCATAGTACTATGCACTAAAACTTCTTCCCATTCCACTCAAATATGGAGCGCAGAAAGAGTGACTGCCTAAATACCTCTTTACATGCTGTATTTAGCCTAGGTTGTATTCAGTCCCTACAGGAATTTAACTTAGCGAGCTGTCATATATTCAGAGATTCATCATTTAATTGTAGTACTTGTAACTTTGTATCAGGCTTTTGTGGAATAATTTCCATTTACAGTATCTCCAGCAGCTTCCAGTTCTAGTTTTTGAGTATCTCTGTGCTGTTCTCTCAAAGCTGTCTGTGGTTGTAGACATCCAAAATCACCTGCTCTTGCATTAGTCACTTGAATATGTTGTAAGTAATCTCCTTTGTATCCTGATTGCATTTTCCCCTCTATCCTACCAATGAACCAATGTTGACCACTTTGTTTATCTATGACAGAGCCCATGCGATGATTCCACTTCATAACCCCACAGATTTTTACACCCAGTTGCGATGATTTTGTGTCCATGTGCATATTGACATAGCTGTCATTAAAAATGTGGGATTGTTCTTGTATGTTAGTATTACCCATACCTTTTCAGTAGCCACTGTGAATCGATCTGGTGATCATCATGCTTTTCTGGCTGGAGCTTTTATTTTGTCATTAAGAAACAGCCATCTTTTTGTAGATGTTTTAATTTTAATTGAAACACCTTTGCCCTCAGTCTTTCCTTCATTCCTTTCCAATGCCAATGCCAATGCCAATGCCCAGAAAATGCAGGTGTGCGATCGATAGATGCTTCTCTACTTTAGTGAAGAACCAAACACATCTGTATGTAGGCTATTATTACGATGAAATTGCCACTCCCTAAGGCATTTTATAGCAAATGCCAGCTTGTTATTCATGAGATCAACCTGCTGCCCTGAAGGAGACAGTTCTTGTGTTTGCCCCATCAACTCATTTCACTGTTCAGAGCGACATCAAATCCTTTGTTTTGTATCAGATAAAGGAAGATTTGTAGCAATATTCTATTTCCAGAGAATATAGCATCCTAACCAACTTCCTGTGGTTTAGTTTCATATCGCACTCTTAGATCAATAAATATCTTGCTGTGATCTGATGTAGTATGATGAGACACATTAATGGGCCAAGTATAGCATGACCTCTGTGGGTGGAAATTGCATTCCACTTCACAAGAAATGATTATTCTCTCAAAGACTGTTTAAAGGTAGCAGGCAGGTAAAAATGGTTGGATGCTGTTAGAGTGTGAAGTTCATTTCCAGGCTATTAACAAGGTCTTAGTTTTGTTTTACATATTTTAGTTGCAATTCCAACTGTAAATCATGTAAGCTGGTAGCTCTGTTTTTTTTTTTTTTTTTTTTTTTTTTAAATGATAGGAATTTCCAGCATCTTCAGTTTATATATTTGAATTTTTATACTGTCAGGTTTTTTTGTTAATTTTCTCATTATTCAGCAATGATTTGCTTTGATGCAGAAGGTGCACTAAAAGATGCTTGCAACAGGACTGTTGATATTCTTGCAGTTACCACAACTAATGGCTATTGCACTTTGTGTCACAAATCCCACAATTGCTCAAGCAAAGATGGGAAACATAAAGTCTCCAGCTGTCACAATTGTTTAACTTGAAAAGGGCCTTCATTAAAAATATGTTCATACTTTTCCAAAAATACTTTTCAGCCTTCCTCAGTGCTCTATTCCACACTAATGATCAACTGAATTAGAGACAGCTATTTTGTACTGTGCAGAACTATTGTATATCGTTGTAATGATGATGATGTGTCAGGACATGGATACCATGAGACACCAAAAGCTTTAGAGAGCCTAGTTGATATAGAACTACCCAACCATCACCACAATTTAAGGTTGGCTGGAGCTGTGTCCAAGAACTTAGGTCAGATGATCTGTGAAATCATACATGCACCTTCATGTCCTCAAACCATTCTGTTGAGTTATGGGGTAGGACATTGTCTTTCTGCAGATATAACTCATTTATGAGGTGTTCTAGGTAAAGAAGTGTATGCTCTTCATTTGACACTAGATTTCTGTATCACTCATCAGTGAGAAATGTTCATTGCTATGTCAGGGGCTTCATTTCATTTCATCCCATGTGAACATCTCTCACATGAGAATTCGTCCACCACCTGTCACACTGATGCTTCGTTGGCAAGCAGAATGCATTGCCTCAAGCAGTTTCTGGTGTTCTTATACTCTGCCATCAGCATGTCCTAGTGTGTACCATGAACCATCGTTCCAAGTGTCCTTGCCCCATGCTTCAAGCACCTAGTGGCAGTGTAGCTGCAGTCATGATAATTTTGTGCCCTGTAATGTGCTTGTGTGTCAGTGATTTGTTATGGCCCTACTATACTCTGTTTCAGTCCTTAATAGTCAGTAATTAGCCCTATTACTGAAATCTTTTTGTCCATGGGAGATGGGTCTGAAGCCAGTGGTTTTCCTGAAACTACCGTCAGAAAGGTCCAGTGACTAGGGGCCTCAGAAATGGACGACCCACACTGTCACTGCAATCAAGTGCACTGATATGGTGTGTCATAACCATCCTGCACTCAACTGTCATGTCAGTGGTCAGTACAAGATTTGATGACATTCCATTTCGATGATACAATTTGCTATGGTGACAGAAATGCTCTCTATCCAACTTCTCACGAATGTATATCACTCTGCACCTAGGAGGTAGGTGAATTCTCTTGACAACTTAAAGCTAAGCTAGCAAAATAATAATCGTTATCAAGTGCAGGATCAAGTTTTAAAATTTCCTCATCTAATTCTTGATGAAATATTTACCACTGCACTTACTTGAGTGATGACAATCTCTTAAAAAATACTCTGTGGCTTCACAAATGCTTCAGCAGCACACAATATAATCTTTTGTAATAAACCCTATCAAAATTCTTGACACCTGCAACTACAAACAATAATCCTGCTGTCAGATGTTATTTGTCTGTATTAAATCAAATTCTTATCACCTTTATAGGGCAAGAGCAACTACTTACCTTTACTTTCGCTATGCATAATACACAGAAAAATTGTTTTGTCACCACAGGAAACTTCACTTCTTTTATCTGGTCTGATCCTGGTATTTTTGTCATTCACATAAAATTGTAATTAAATTAAATGTTTATTAATTCTGGCAGCTTATTTGTAATTTCAAGGGCTCACTATTCCCATTCTGCTGTCAACAGTGTGCTAGAATCTACACTGATATCTCTTTACTCCACGATGTTTCCCTAACCAACACCACTGCATTTGAGCTCGCTATTATCATTTCTCATTTGAACTTTCATTTTGCAGGTCTCACCATCCTCCACAAGAGTTTTTTAAATATGTCCACAAACAGGGCAAAAAAGACATCAAGTCATTTTCTATTTTTCTACTTCCCTTTATTCATTTCAGTTATTGCTACTCACCAAGTAGAGCCATAGTAGTTATGCCTCTTATTGCTAATATTTCTATCAGCAGTCACTTCTAGAACAACAAACATTACTTAGCTCAACAAAATCCTCTTAAATAAAGTTTTGAGTGTGGAGGAAATTATACATAATTTTATTCCTTCAAGGTGACCTCATTGTTAAGGTATTCCATACAAAGGCATTCTACCAGAACCTTCCTATGACAATATAAAATCAAAATAATCCAAAAAAAAGAAGAAAATTTATTCCAGATTTTCCACAGTTGAAGTATTGTAGCTGCATATCTGGAACCGAACATTTTTATCTGCCATTTGCATCAGCTTAATAACACCATTCTAAATTTCATATGATACATGCAGCCTGAACATTCTTTTGGTTCTGTATAATTATGTTTAATTAACATTTTAAGCTTTAATCTGTGAACATAGCTCAGATTTACATGTGAATTAAAAATTACATAATTTAATTTTTTTCCCTAAATAGTAATGAGCTGGAGATGTTGCCAAACTGGATACCAGGCTGTAGCAAGCTGCGGGCTCTGTTTGCAAGCCATAACAAACTGCACTCGTTGCCTGAGCATATGTTCTGCAGTGACCTCACAAGTCTACAGACGCTGCAGCTGAGTTACAATCAACTGTCTTCACTGCCCAGTGTTATTGGACATCTCCAATTGCAGGAGCTCTTTCTTCAGAGCAACAGCATTGCTATGCTGCCTTCAAATTTCTTTATGGCCTTATCTAGGTAAAGTTTAAAATTATTTCATGTTTGTTGCATGATGTATTTGAATGAAAAATATATGCATGCGTGTTAAAGAGTTATGAAGCAATAATAATGCTCTAATGTAATCTGAATTGAGTTTGAATTCCTCTGTTTAGAAATATAAGTATATTTCTTGAAGTTTCTGCCAGATGTTAAAAATATTCATTCTAATGAAGGCTGAATTGTGTTTACCTTGTTTCATAACTACCCTCAACATAATCATTTTAAGTATTAACATCCATTTCACAACATTTCAGAATTTAGTGAAATGAGCTATTTAAGAATGAAAGAAATTCTCATTTAATGTTTAATTAAATGATACACATGCTCTATTATATTTCTGTAAGTGCCTGTGTAAACAAAATTTCTTCATGTTCCTCTCCACTCATGTTGTGTTCAGTCGTAACAAATTTTCACTTTACAGCTTTTCAGAGGGCACCACAATTTCAAGTCTCCTATATACTTTATCAAAGGAAACTTTTTCTTGTACATATTAATTATGCTTTCTTCTTGCAGACTGAGGGTATTAAACATATCCAACAACAGGTTGTGTGAACTTCCATCTGCTCTAAAGCTTTCTGACAATCAAGTTTATGAGATGGAGAAACTTTATCTCACTGCTAACTGCCTTACTGACAATTCACTTGAAATTATTGCCAAGTTCATAAATTTACGAATACTTCATGCAGCTTACAATTGTCTGACCCGACTCCCTGAAAGGTAATGTTACATTTTAGATCAAGCATTTATATTGAAATTAGCTCACTGCTGCTGGAAAAAAAACTGTTGCTAAAGATTGCTGTTTTCTACTCTTTTTTAGCTGTATATCTGCGTGGAAAGACTTGGAAGAACTGATTCTCTCAGGCAATAAGTTGCAGTACCTGCCAGACAACATCACTCAGCTAGAACATTTAAGAGTTTTAAGAGTTCACTCTAATAGATTATATACAAGCCCCTGTTTTGCAAAGATGAGCTCATTGAAGGTATGTCACTGTACTCCAAGCATTTTATAACAAACATAAAACTTCAGCTTTTAAATGGAAATATTCCATAGGCATACTGGTTGAAGAAAATGGTGATTGTATATCTGCAGTTCATGAGCAGGTATATTGTCATTCACTTGACAGACAAAACAGTGAACTGTGACCAAATCACAGTAAAGAGAGAAGGAAAACTAAATAACCTAGCAATTATTTTTATAAAACACTAAAGTTCCAGTTGCATTTATAAAAAGGTGGAGTGTGTATTCTGCCAGTGAATCTTTTTAGAGTATTGTTATCTGTTTTAGGTTTAGATTAATAACACACAGCTGTTCACTTTAATCTGGATGTATTATTGCTTCACTTTCAATAATGTTTAATAATGGTATATTTTTTACTTCCATGCCTTGTATATGTACTTACTGTGCACAATTAGGCTCTATGCCTTTTTTAATATAACTTTTTAGAATAATAAGTTATGTTGGAAGTTAAGAAACTGATGCTAGTTCCCAGACGAGAAAGCACCCAATATGATAGGTACCTCTGGGATCTCACTTCATAATGTAACACAGTTTGGAGGCACTGAAGCTATGATATTTACTGCCATTCACTGGCAAGTGAAAGTGCACATAAACAAATTACATGTCATTCACATGGGCACTAAGTAAGTGACATCACATTAGGATGAATCACATGCTAACTAATCTCAGTATCATTGTACCATTTGCTGTGTGGAGTGGCTGTGTGGTTTGAGACACCATGTCATGGACTGTGCGGCCACTCTCACCAGAGGTTTGAGTCCTCCCTAGGGCACGGATGTGTGTGTTGTTCTTAGCATAAGTTAGTTTAAGTAGTATGTAAGTCTAGGGAACAATGACCTTAGCAGTTTGGTCCTTTAGGAATTCACACACATTTGAACATTGTACCATTTAAGGAATTGTACATTCACTAACATTTCTCACACTTTGATTTGGTATTTGTATTTGCAACAGATCACAACTTGTTGAACAATCATAAAATGTCACAAGTGAATGGCCAAACATCTCATAGAAGCAGGAAAAAGATCACTGAAGTGGAATAGGTGTCATATAAATGTGAAGGGAACACTTTCTTTGACTGTGCAATGACCTTGCAACAGAACAAGTAACATGTTTAGAGTAAAAACAATGGATGTTGCCATGGCATAAAAGGTCTGTACATTACAAAACTGTGGGCAATATGATGTTCTTTCTGTTCTTTGTTGTAAAGGACCAGTTATTGTGCTCTTTGGAAAAAATCTGCTCCCTCTGTGTGATACTCTAGAATCCTTCTACTGGTTTGTATTGCACCATAAAAAATTAGCAACTTTGTCATGATGGTGTCTTTGGCTGCTGTGCAATGTGCAGCCACAGATGAATCTGCACTGTAGAAACTATTCAAAAGTTGAATCTTCCTGGCAGATAAACACTGTGCGCTGGTCTGGGACTCAAACCTCAGACCTTTGGCTATTTTGCAGACAAGTGCTCTACTAACTTAGCTCTCCAAGGCTGATTTAAGGGTCTCACACCTTTACTTCTGCCAATACCTCTTTTCCTACCTTCTAAACTTTATCAGGGGTTGTTCAATATTCTGATGTACAGTCTCAAATCACCAAATTGTACCTTGTAGCTTATCAGAAAACTTAAAGACTTCTCTGGTAGTAGGTGGTATGCAAACTGCAGTTGAGATATCCAGCAGCTAAAAGATTTATATGAGGAAAAAAGTTGTAATCAAATGAGATAGGTGCCTAATCAAAGTTCCCTCTTTTTCTCATATGATTATGTAAGCCAAGATCCTATTCACTTCATAAATATCTATTTTTTGTTAGTTTCAGGTCTTAGGAGATGGAAATTTCAAACCATTGAAAGAGAAATTTTAAAAAATTAAACCAATGTATCAAAATGCTTTTCCTGCCTACTGTGCTCCATTATGGTACCTACTACAGACAAACATTTTTATACATTCAGTCTGAATGCCATCAGTCATTGCTGTATATCATAATGTAATAAATCAAAGCACTCCTGTGTCCTCCTAAGCTACCTTAATAGTGTTATTCCTATCAAGTCATTCATCAATTGTACACCGTACCTGCTATCGTCAACAAGACTCTTTAGGGTGTGCGGCCAGTTAAAGTAGACGCAAAGTGAAACAGCTGTTAAAAACTATATTAATAAAGGAACACACAAAGTGAAACAGCTGTTAAAAATTACATTATTAATTAGCTATTGCTAAACTCTAGCCATGCCAAGTGGTTAAAATGCCAAGAGATTTTGACCAAGTGCTTCTTGCCCATTGTCAAAGTGGAATTGGTGCTGATAGACTGCTGGTACACCCTTACATACTCTGGCTGCCAGCTGTGATGTCACTGGTGCCCACAGTATCGTCGTATGTGAGTGTAGGTTTCCTCAACATTTGGTGGGCCCACTTCATCTTTGTTATCACTGGATCGTGTTATACTGAACTTTAAGCTACCATCTCTGTTATGGGTGTTGACTGTGATTTTTATGTGACTGTTTTCTTTAATTACACAGTCCAAAAGCAACAACTGATGTATAGTCAAACTAGGTCACTGATTGCTTTCCTGGGCATGCTTAGCTCCTGCCAGTCTTTTTGGAGTTGAGGAGTAATAGAACTTTTAGTGCTCCTTTCTGCACTGGTTCACATTGTGCACAATTAGTCTGGCATAAGACTGCCTTCACTCACAGGGTATTTTGAAAACATCAGGCATTCTGAGACGTATCTTTTACTGGTCTCATTAGATGACTTACCTAACACAGAGCCACAGAATGGCAGAAACATGACAGAACAAACAATGCACACTATGGAACAATGCAAAGAAGCAGCATAACAGATGGTATTGCCCACTACCCTGAAAAATTTTCTGTGGCTGAGCTTGCTCTGAAATAGAGTCACCAGGTCAAGTGTGATGACACCCTTAACATGGCTTGCACTAATGGCTTTTGGGACTGTGCAATTACAGGAGCTCTTTAAATGGAAATCACAGAAATCACCCTTAATAGAGATGATGGCCCACAACATGGGATCCAGCAGATGTGAGGTTGAAGCTAGAATAATGAACACAGAGACAATGTATTTCCATAGTTGGTGATACTGTGGGAAATGTTGATGCCGCAACCAGCAGCTGAAGTATGTAAGGAGTACCAAAAGCCCATCAACGGTTATCCCATTGGCCAATAGCAAGAAATACTTGAGCAAAAGCTTATGGCATCAATGAACACCAATGGAAGCCTGAGAATATTTTATTGAACTTACCATTACAAGGCTCTGCATTCTTAAATTATTTACACAACCTGAGCTGCTATTTATCTCTTACTGCTATGATCACATTGATAGAGAAGAATGGTTCTCTCATTGTTGTAAGAATGAAGGGCTGTTTGCAATAGGCATTACCCATTGCCATACAGCAAACAGAATCTTCAATCTTTTTTAACATAGATAAGTAGGTAATTGGTAGAAATGGCCAGAAAGGTATCTTTTGAATTTATAAGCTATCTCAGTTTTGTGTCATATGTAAACTAGGAGCTTGCTGAACACTTTTGCATCACAGAAAACCCTACTCTGAACCATAGAGAAGAAGATGAAGTCCACATGGAAATTACTTTTTCTGTAGCGCTACTTATTGTGGTGATCTAAATCACAGTTCAGCTGGAACTGATTTTTGTGATAAGAAACTAATTCCCCTTAAGGAGTAAATACACTAGAAAGTCAGTATGCTAATTCAGAGATCTGTGAAGAGACTTCTGAAAGATGTTTGGCTATCCTATCTACTTTGCACAGGATTCTTAATGCTCACTTTTGTTGAATCTTTAGTCCATTGTCCCACAATCCTATTCATAAGAGAGTAGAGAATGTACGTGTCCCTTGTTCATTTAGTCACCACAATGATAGATACTTTTAAGTTCAAATTATGCTTCTTGATTAGTTTATCTATGTGTCAACTCTATTCTAGGTTTTGATATCACTGGAGCCCATCAGATTTTACCCACACTTTTTAATTTAGTGTGTCACCATAACATCTATTTCTAATACCAGCAGATCATTGCAATTTGTTTAAAACTGCACACTAAAAGTCTTTGTGAGATTTATGCTTAACTTGTTGACTGTGAAGCAGGTCTAGTCCTGGTTGCATGAGTTTAGACTCTTGAATAGTAAGGGCATTTAAGTAGTGTAGGAATAGAAATGGACCCAATGCTGAATTTCATGGGCTAATACTTTTTATGCCCCCCTCTCCCTCAGAGTTTAATTTTCTCCCTCAGGCACAGACTGTCAATATAACTCTTCACTTTCTGTGAGGATATTAAGACTCCATCAATGGGGTGCCATCAGTATCATAACATTTTAGTTTTTCAAGTAGAATTTAGTGGTCACCACTATCACAACTTGAACAAGGTCACAAAATATGGCAATAGGATAAATTTTATTGTTTAGCTCTGACAAGACTTGATCTGTAACAGAGACAGGTAACGCGATATGCTGTGAAAAATGAGTCAGTAGTATTCTATAATATCTGAAGACATTGTGTAACACCTCCGTATTTTATATCCCGACCCGATTGGATCTGATAGCAGCCCAAATAAATATTAATTAATGTGACCGTGTACCTGATGGGGCTGGCAATCGGATTTGACTGCTACGGAGTTGTTACATTCCATTTTGTCCCTCTCAAATGCTGTAATAATGAAATGTCTGGTAACAAGGAGAACAACAACACAGCTTCACTAATCAAGACCTATATTCGTCTCAAAAACACAAGAAAAAGGAGACAGCCACTGCCTTCGTCATACGTAATTAATTACGGCTAATCTCAGCACAGGCCTCTTCGTTATTCATTATTGTCACATGCAAATTCAATCACTGCAATCCAACACTGCAATCCAAATGATGCCGGCGCGGTAGACACGAAACCAAAAATATCGGCACAGAAATATCACTGATCACTCTAGTAATTATACTTCTTCACTTTCCCGTATTATTCTAACACAAAGGGGTTAAACCGTGGCGATGGCCACTCCCTTTGTCGGTCAGCCTTGTATCACAGCAACCGGCCTCCACACAGCTCAGCCCGCAACCTGGGAACTGACTTCAACTCTACACTCGTTCTCGCAACCCGACACTATCGATTGTTTGCCCTTTCGACCTGTGCCGAGTGCAAACTTATAGTAAGGGCCTACGGACCTCTTACATCCCCGCCCTCGAAAACTTCTTTGGAGCCACTGGCGTAAAAGAATCGGCAAGGGAATTAGACATTGCTACATCTGAACAAAACACATAGTGTAAATAATTAATGAAATTACAATTCACCAAATAATCCCTCGACTCCGGTAGTGGGCTGCCTCCACAATAATTTCTACAAAAAGGTTATTACATCTCATAAACATGGCATTGTCCAAATTACAATTTTTTATATCAAACAGCAATAGTCCTCTATAGTCCAATATTGAATGAAACACACAACATACAATCAAAAATTATTACTTGAACACATGACATATGAATTATTATACTACAAATTAGTTGTTACAGGTTTCATACCCATTCTCAGGTAATCGTCGATATGAAATATGCAATTCTAATTACAGTACATCACAAAACACAATGTAAATAAACATTCCCCTTTTTCAAATGTCCATCCAACAACTAAATGTTCTAAACATGTCCTACCCAACTACATCAAGGAGCTTGAACACTTTCATTTCAGACATTCGCCCTAATCGAGTTCCCCTTCCTCATCTGGGTTATCCCGGTTCTCGTGTGAGTAGTACCTTTTTATGTTTTCCACATGTTCCTTACCATGCACTCTCTTTGTCCGTGCATATTCCAACTCCACAGTGTTAGGATGACCAATTTTTATAATCCTGTACGGTCCCTTATAAACGTGGTTGAATTTATGTATTTCAGAGTTTATTTTCCTTGATTTTGCATGAACCTTTACTAGTACCAGGTCTCCCACTCGGTAAGTTATCGGTTTCACTAGCTTGTCGTGTCTTTCCTGTCTCTTTCTAGCCTTCTCCTTCATACTTAATTCCACTAGCTCCAATTTCCTTTCCCAAGTCAATGAACTTCCTGGTGGGTAGACTACCAACTCACGAAAAATACTGTCGGGTTCTTGATTGAGCAATACTTCACATGGTGCAAACCCTGTAGAATCATGTGGGAGGTGACTCCTGACCCGCTCAAATTCTTCCAGATATTCTTTCCATGAACCATGCTTCCTATGACAGTATGTTCGGCATAAACGGTTCAATTCCTTCATCGTTCGTTCTGCTGGGTTAGAAGCTGGCCTATACCTAGAAATGGCAATTTGCTCTATTTTGTGTTCATTTAACATCTCTGTTCACTCCTTTGACCTAAATTGTGACCCATTATCACTCAAAATTTGCTTAGGAATACACACCTTTTGAAAATAGTCTTTCTCAAAATGGTTAATGATGGCTCTACTAGTGGCTCTCTTCAACGGGTAAAATTTTATGTACTTGGAAACCAGTTCTTCCACTACTAAGATTTGTGTGTAATTCCCTCGTGAGGCAGGAAGTGGCCCAAAGAGATCCACTGCAACTATGTCCTTAATTGCTGTTGGTACAATTGGATGCATATATCCTTTGTGCTGTACTGTAGTCGTTTTAGATTTTTGACAGGTGTCACATGTACTCAGTATCTTACGTATACGCCTTCCCATGTTGTTGAATGCACAATCTAACTTCAACTTTTCCAGACACTTCTTCGGTCCATAATGCGCATTACTATAGTGCGTATACCAAATTAATTTTTCTACCACATGCTCAGGCACACAGAGTTTCCAGTTCTCCTCACTCTCCTTGTTTCTTTTATAAAGTGTCCCATTATGAATATAATAAAATGTGCGAATCCTTTCCTCTCCTGCACACCTGTATTTGTTTTTAATTGTCTCTAATTTCTCGTCCTCGTTCTGTTCCCTGCGCACATTCTTTAGGAACTTCCTTATGAATTCTTCATACTGTACTCCCTTCATCAGGTTAATTCTAACTCCTTCTCCTTCTGGCCTGTCCACCAACATTCCTCTCGAGTCAGCTGGTAATCTTGATAAAGCATCAGGTATTATATGTGTTGCTCCTGGTTCATAAATTATCTCGAAGTCATAGTCTTGTAATGCCAGGGCCCATCGCGTTAGTCTGCTATGCCTCAACTTGCTTGTAGTCAGAAAAGTAAGGGCCTTATGGTCAGTCACTACTTTCACATGCCTCCCGGCCAAATAATACCAGAAACACTTAAACCCCCACACAATTGCCAATGCCTCCCTTTCAGTAATCGAATATTTCCTTTCCCAAGAATTTAAACTTCTGCTACTGAACGCTATTGTTCTTACACTCTCACCATTTCCGCTCCTCTCCATTTGGTACAAATGTATTCCTAGTCCATAGTCAGAGCTGTCTGCTCCTAAATAAAAATCCTTGGAAAAATCCGGGTGGTACAATATGTCTGCACTATATAGTGCTTCCTTGATATTCTCAAACTCGGTTTGGCACTCTGCACTCCAATGCCACGGCATCCTTGCCTTGGTCAATTCCCTCATACTCGGGGCATTAAGTACAGATCCTTTGACAAATTTTCTATAAAACTCACAAACCCCAAAGAATGCTCGCAACTGCCTCTTACTATGGGGGGGTCGGAAAATTTCTAATAGCCTCCATTTTACTAGGATCAGGACAGATACCCTCCTCGGATATTATATGGCCCAGGAATTTTATCTTTGATTTGCCAAATTCCGACTTGTCCAGGTTTACAGTTACCCCTGCGGTTTCAAAAGCTGCCAAGATTGCATCCAATCTATTCAAATGTTCTTCCCATGATTCGCTTGCTATCAAGAGGTCATCCACATAGACGGTGACCTTTTTAAGTAACTCCTCGCCTAGTATCTTATCCATCGCTCTTATGAATTCAGATACTGACACATTAAGCCCAAATGGCAACACTCTAAATTGATAGCACCTCCCTCCATAAGTAAATGCTGTATACTGGCGGGACTCTGTGGCCAATGGTATTTGCCAGTAACCAGCAGTTAAGTCGATACTACTAAGCACCTTTGCTCCTCGGAATTTTTGAATCAGTTCTTCTATAGTCTCAGATTTGTCCCGCTCCGGCTCGATGATTTTGTTCACTGTTCGTGCATCCAAAACTATCCTCACCTTTCCATCCTTCTTATCAACAACAAATAGGGGGTTGTTATATTGACTGTTGGCCCTTTCTATAACACCAAGGTCCATCATCCTCTGTATCTCTTCATCTAATGCTCTTCGTTTCGCCCGGGGAATGGAATACTGTTTTATATTGAACGGTTTATGGTTCTTAATCTTTAGCTTACACTCCACCCCTTTCATGATACCTGGCCGTTGAGAAAATACCTTACAACGCCTGTATAATACTGTGGCTAATTTCTTCTTAGTCCCCTCATCTAGGTGTGTCATCTCTTCCAACTTTTTACTGATCTTATCCTCTTTATGTCTATCCTCTCGGGCTAATCCCTCAAGGTATATCAACACTTCTTCTTCTAGTTCCTCTTCCCCGTATCCCGTGGTGGGTTCCTCTTCATGACACAAATTTATCCTTCTGAATTCCTCCTCTTCTTCGATTGCACTCCCCTCAGCAAACTTTAACCTCTTCTCTTCTCCCTTTCTTCCTTTGACCTTGATAGTACCTTCATCAAAATTCACTACTGCATCAACTTCATTCAACCAATCTATCCCTAAAATAATTGATGTGTTCAATCCAGCCACCACCAAAAATGTTGCTTCGCATTCTTCTCCCTCTATCTCGAAGGTAATCAACACTTGTTCTTTAATAGGTTTACTCCTTGCACCCAACACATTCACAATTCTCACTCCACTCACCGGGAAACTAGGCAAGCTAATGTTTGCTTTTAGTACCTGCTCATATAACCTCTTGGATACTGCACATGCTTCACTTCCTGTATCGACTAATGCCTCGATATTCAATCCACATAGCTTGATCCTTATCATGGGTAGCATGGGTTCTTTGGGAATCCTACTTCTTTCCTCCAGTAGATCTTCTCTCAGATCTCCACCACTGTCGTGTCTTAGTAGGTTTACTCTGGTCCCTGTAGCTCTCACTCCTGACCGGACCTCACCTGGAGTGTCATTCAGTTTTCCGGTCTCTCCGCCTCTTCTATATGCACTGTGTCATTCCTTCGCCTATCCCATCCTCTCTCATGATCTCTTGGTTCTTCACTCCTTCTCCAATCATTTCTCCATTGCTGTTCACCACCATGGTTCCTGTACCTATGGCCACCACCTCTTCCTCTATAATTAGACGAATTACCAAAATGATTCCTTGGGTCATTACTTCCCCCTTGGTTTTGATCATTAGCTTGATTGTGTTCTTGTGATCGAACAGATTCCAACTGTTCCAGTATTTCCATCAAGGCCTCCCTATCTTTAATTAGGCTCCCGGATACAGTTTCTTGCATTCTCCGGCTCATTCTTCTTTTTATCGCTGATATCATTACGTCATCACTCAGGGGTTGTTCCAAGGTCTCGTTCAATTCCCACAAATGTTCGGCAAACTCTCTCAACGTTCCTCTCCATGTACTAAGTGACTTGCGGTGGATCGAACAGATTCCAACTGTTCCAGTATTTCCATCAAGGCCTCCCTATCTTTAATTAGGCTCCCGGATAGTTTCTTGCATTCTCCGGCTCATTCTTCTTTTTATCGCTGATATCATTACGTCATCACTCAGGGGTTGTTCCAAGGTCTCGTTCAATTCCCACAAATGTTCGGCAAACTCTCTCAATGTTCCTCTCCATGTACTAAGTGACTTGCGGTGGAGTAGGTCCTCAATTGCTGCACACTGATGACTTTTGGACCAGTATTTCTTCAAGAATTCCTCTTCAAAGTGATCATAACTAGTAGTCCCTTCCTTCTTCCTGACTCCCCAAGTGAAGGCCTCACCTTCCATTCTATCTATTGCAAATTGAATCTTGTCTGAGTCTTTAAGATGTGCTGGGAAAACTCCTTTTAACCATTTCATAAATATCATTGGGTGCAACCCTCCTTTCGGTCTAAATTTCTGCCCTGTATTATTTTGGATGTACCGATTATCACTGCTCATCAAGGTAACGACCTTACCTTCCCCAACGGTTAAAGTGGCATTGCTAATTCGTTTATCAATTTCTTCTGTCTTGCTCTCTAATTGCTGCACTCCCTGTTGTAATTGCCTGACCTCCATTGCAACCCTCTTGCTATCCTCTTCTCGTTGCACGGCTATAGCATTTCTCAGATTGACAGCCAGTTGGTTTTGCCTATCTCCTATCCCCTTAACCGCATCATTGCATTGTTTCTGCATCTGCGTCACCTCGGCGATCCTTTCTCCCAATTCGGCCTTAGTTTCTTCAACATCGTCTTCTATCTTTTTTGTCAACTTTCCTTCCATCTTCTCCACGTCTCCCTGTACTTGGTCTATACTCTTCTGTAGCTTATTCTCTCTCTCGTTGATGTCCATTTTCAACTGTTCTTGTAGCTCCTGCATTTCCTTTTTCTGATTATATTCTATCTTCATTTGTGATGTTTTGATCTCTTGTAAACCTTTCGCTAATGATTCTCGGAATATTCTTCCCTCTTCTCTAGTTTCTTGTAAATCTTCCTTTAGTGATTCTCTTGTTTCTTGTAAACCCTTCTCTAATGACTCGCGGAATATTCTTCCCTCTTCTCTAGTTTCTTGTAAATCTTTCTTTAATGATGCGTTATTTTCTTGTAAATCTTACTTTAATGATTTGAGGAATATTTCTTCCCTTTCTCTAGTTTCTTTTAGCCAGGCTGCCAACATCGACCACATATCTGCACCCTCTGAAACTGGCTTATCTCTCATCATTTGCCCCGCTGTCTTGGGATAACTAGTTGAATGTGCTAATGGGCTATCTAATGACACCATAATCACTGATTCCCGAATCATCTCTGTCTTCCTGTCCTATCCCTTTCCTTTCAACGACTGCCTCACAAACCTGCTTATCTTCAGTAGACATGTTTGGTTTATTTTTTTTTAATGCACAGGCAAGTAATATAGAATAACCTCTAGTAACCCAAAACACTCCTAATTATCATGAAACTAATCAAACAGTAACTGCAGTATCTTCAGTTAATCCCAAATTGACACACTACGTATGAATACTGAACATAACAACTCTCAAAAACTAATAATTTCAAATATCAATTCTCACATACACAGCTTATGTAAAATGTTCTAAATAAGATAAATCACACCACTCATAAAATCTATAAATGTAAAATCCCCAAAAACAATGAGCATATCTGTATAATTACCATTTAGACAATGCAGTATGCATAAATAAGTATGCTATATTTCAGAGTATGTTTCGCAAACTTTTCGGAAATTACTGTAATTGGGCACTTTTCCTAACGCGAAACTCAGTTTACAAACGTTTATTTACCGTGAAGACTGCACACTACAATTTAATGTTATGTCAACCAGTCGTCTTCACTCACCAACTGACGTTACCACGAGTCGCAATGTTTTGACGTTTGAAGTGGGCGTGGCGCTGTACTGCTGCCGGAGCCGCGTGAAGTCGCGCTGAAGATCTGTGGCGAGTCGTCGTAGTTCTCCGTCGGCCGCTCCGCGGCGCTGCAGGCGGGCGTAGTTTGTAGTTCGGCCGCTAGATGCCGGGTCGGCGCTCGGTGTCTCGAAGTCGCGCTGAAGACCGTCGGTGTAGTGCGTCTGTACTTGACCTACTCCTTGCACAGGTAGTTGGGATGACGTGTGAAATCACCTCGCAGATCGAAGCTCTTTGGCGCAGCTGCTACACGGGTCTGCGTGACGTCACTCAACAATTGCGTCGCCACAATAAATTGTCGTCTGCATAACAGTTTATGGGTCCACATGAAGCTGTCCGATTTTCATTATTCAAAAAGCAATTTCAGTCAAAATACTACCACTAAACACTTCTTAAAGGCTTTCGTGACGAATTCTTAGTTCGTTTTGCTATAGTAATGTTCACACGTGTCTTTCTTTAGTGTCCACTTTTCACAGTTTTTCGCACGGATTTACGCATTTGCACACTATAACACAGTTTATTGACACTATTATTCTTATCTAATATGGCAAGAAAAAACAGTTTATTCACAATCGTAAGATATTATTACTATGTATTGTTCAAAAATGCACTGATTCTTGTCGCGATTTTAAAGTTTATGCTCTGTCCTGATCCAACATTGAAAAAATATTTTCTTGCGTTAAGCAAGGTAAAATTACCTCTTGCTCTTACTATTCGTCCGAAAATTGCACTTGTCCTTTCACGGTAAGCCAAGGGTCTAACACCTCCGTATTTTATATCCCGACCCGATCGGATCTGATAGCAGCCCAAATAAATATTAATTAATGTGACCGTGTACCTAATGGGGCTGGCAATCGGATTTCACTGCTACGGAGTTGTTACATTCCATTTTGTCCTTCTCAAATGCTGTAATAATGAAATGTCTGGTAACAAGGAGAACAACAACACAGCTTCACTAATCAAGACCTATATTCGTCTCAAAAACACAAGAAAAAGGAGACAGCCACTGCCTTCGTCATACATAATTAATTACGGCTAATCTCAGCACAGGCCTCTTCGTTATTCATTATTGTCACACGCAAATTCAATCACTGCAATCCAACACTGCAATCCAAATGATGCCGGCGCAGTAGACGTGAAACCAAAAATATCGGCACAGAAATATCACTGATCACTCTAGTAATTATACTTCTTCACTTTCCTGTATTATTCTAACACAAAGGGGTTAAACCTCGACGATGGCCACTCCCTTTGTCGGTCAGCCTTGTATCACAGCAACCGGCCTCCGCACGGCTTGGCCCGCAACCTGGGAACTGACTTCAACTCTACACTCATTCTCGCAACCCGACACTATCGATTGTTTGCCCTTTCGACCTGTGCCGAGTGCAAACTTATAGTAAGGGCCTAAGGACCCCTTACAATTGGGAGGACTGAAATGTACCTGTAATTAGAGGTCATTTGCTTATTTCCATTTTTATAGATGCATGTAGCTACTGCCCACATGTGTCTCGTATAGCCCAAAAGTGGTCCTATCGAGATATGATCTGATTTTAATACTCTGGTGGACTCACTGTCATGATCAAAAGGACTGTCAACTTTTAGTGGCGTAATGATTTCTGTAGCTTCCAGTGGGGTTGTCTTTTTGAAAATCCTTTTTATGAGTGTTATAAACAGTGACTAATGAAGTAAATATAATGTTCTGTATTTGGAAGTTTATTAGTAGATGTGAAAAAGTAATCATTGAAACCAGTTGACAATGATTTCAGTACCAGCACATCATCATTTCCGCCTCATTTATTATTTGGATACTGAAATGAACACTTTCTCCTTCAGTGAAGGGTTGTGTCAGAATACTATACCATAAAACATCAGTGAGTGAAAATAGGAAAATCAGACAACTTTTTTATGTGTACATCTCAGAGTTTCTGGTACTGTACATAACATAAAAACCATTGAGTGCAGATATGCAAAAGGATATATAATATGTGATTTCCCATTCAGGTTCTTAACGTCCAAGAATTTTGCTGCCTCCTAGACTAGCAGCTACCCATCACTCCAGGAACCAGCCACAAAACACTGCGTCAAGCTTCACATCTCTCTTGAGTTATCAGTATTGTCCACATGACTTACATTCAGCCACAGTCATAAATTTAATCATGCAGTATTAGTTAAATACCTACAGTCCTTACTTTGCTACATCTAATTGAAGTGTCATTTCATTAACAAATCTCAAAATCTTTTGATCAGCACATCTAATGCCTTGAATAATTTAATCTATGATCCCTGTTTTATTCACCACCCTTCCCAAAAAAGCACTCTTTATGAGCATTCCATAAGTTCTTTTATGTCCAGCATTGCTTCACCATCCTTTCTCAGGTTATGATATTAATATATCCACAGCTCTGCCCCAGTCTCTCCATTTCCTCAAAACAAATAAATATTCAAAACAGCTGCAATGCAAACACATATCAGGTTGGATGTTTAAAGCTGGCATAATCAAAAAATTCCACTACTTTTTTATTACACTAACCATATCTTACAGATAGATTTTATGTAAGTAGTCTGCATGAAGAAGAAGTCATTGGTTTGGCATCAGGTGGGTGGTGACTGAGGTAATGTCTTATTAATGCATGCAAAACAAGCACTCCCACCTTCTAGCTTCTTCCATAGGTTCACAAACACCCAGTCGCATCAGCCATGCCATGGTTGTTAGCTACAGAGTATCCATTAAACATGGTGAACCAATATCTGCAATGTGTTTATCAAAAACTTCTTTCCTTTGTTAATAATGTCCATCATTTCCTGGATCATCAGAAATCTGTGCTTGCCCCACTTCCAGCATACACCTTGCAAACCACCATTGTAGTCACCTTCTACTACATCAGCATTTCTCCACATGCATGGTCTGTCTGCTACTGAACATTATCTTAGTCGGCACCCACCTGATGCCAAACCAATGACTTCTTCTTCATGCAGACTATTTACGTAAAATCTATCTGTAAGATATAGTTAGTGCAATCAAAAAGTGGTGGAATTTTTTGATTTTGTCAGCTTCAAACATCGAATTTTTTTTTTTTTTTTTTTTTTTTTTTTTTTTTTTTTTTTTTTTTTTCCTTTATCTTGTTGGTACACACATTCCTGATATATGTTTGCATTTCAGCTGTTTTGAATATTTATTTTATTATTGAGAGTCAAAAAAAGGTTATACATGTTTTTTGAGTGCCTGGTATACTTTACTTTTGAAAAAGATGGATCAAAAAGTTTGCATTAAATTTTGCTTGAAATGTGGAATAAAATGCAGCTGTGGCCTCTGGCAAAACTACTATGAATCAGACAAGAGTTTACAACCAGTATAAACATTTCAAAGAGGGTCAATAGGATGTTGAAGATGACAGCTACCCGGGATGCCCCAGCAAATCAATTATTGATGACAAGGTGGAAGGAGTATAAAAAATGATCCTGGAAAATCACCAGACACCATCAGAGGGGTTAATTATAATGCCACAATATCGTTTGGCTCATGCCAAAAAAAATTATTTTTTTCAGATTTTCTTGGGAAAGAAATGTGTAGCAGCAATTCTGAATTTCGACCAAAAACGATGTCATTTAGCATTGCTTAGGAATTGCTGAATGAACTTGACAGTGATGCAGGACTTCTAAATAAGGTAATAATAGGTGACAAAACATGGGTATACAGGTATGACATCAAAAACAAGGCCTAGTCATTCAAATGGAAACTGCCTGAAGAGCCAACACTAAAACAAAATTTGACAAATTTGATCACATGTGAAGGTACTTCTCATTATTGTCTTCAATTACAGTGGATACTGCAACATGAGTTCCTGCCTTATGGTTATATGATCTGTATGAGATACAACCTGGAAGGTCTGCACTATCTGCATGAAGCAGTCTGAAGGAAATGACCAGAACTGTGACAAAACCACTTGTGGAAATTGCATTGCGATAATGCTGCTGCTCACACCTCAATGCTTGTTCATGATTTTTTGGCAAAAAACAAAATCACTGTGTTGGCTGGACATGTCTCCTTGCAACCTGTTTCTGTCCCCAAGGTTGAAGAGAACCATTAAAGGACGTCGTTTTTCCATCATAGATGAGATAATAACATAATTGCTGAAGGAGCAGAACACTATACTAAAAAGTGAATTCCAGAAGTGCTTCAAAGATTGGAAAAAGTGCTGATACAAGCATCTTACATATGATGGGGATTGTATTGGAGGAAACAAAAGTTTATATTGATGAGTAAAAAAAAGATTCTTCAAGAAAACCAGAAATTCCCATTACTTTTTGATCACACCTCATATATACAGGGTGGAGAAAAATTGTGTCATGAAATTTTAACCCTGGATAGCTGATGCCAGTAGGAACCAAAATACTATTGTTGTGTAGTTCGACAACGCACAATTTTTAAACTATATAAACTTGGCACCACGCGCTCCGATTGGCCACGAGATTGCCTTGGTGCCAGATGCTCTGGGCAATGCATGACCAGGAATGCTTTTTCTGCCAGAGATCACAATGTATCCCAGGCAGCCTGCATGCTCTGTGGTAGTGCACCACCCTTCCATTCTGGGGGCAAATCTGCCACGGTCCCAACACATCCATTGTAGTTTCATGATAAGACGTACCGGGAACAAACATGTCAACAGCTGCTAATATGCACACAGGAAGTCTTTTACAAATTGTGTTGGGCATGAAAAGGGATTTTTTGTGGCTAGGACATTGTTTACTTAAAGCAGGTTCTTGAACTGGTGACCCTCTGATGTGACACAAGCTTGGTAACACCGAATGGTGATTTGCCAAACTCTTTCAAAGATTCCTGGCATTGCCCTGATGTGATTGGCGACATGTTGAATGTGATCCACTAATTCCTCCTCGTTTCTAGGTGGTTCACATCCAGATGGGTGAACTAGAACCATGAAGAATCCCCACAGGAAAAAGTCCGGTGGCGTGAGGTCTGGTGATCATAGGAGCCATGTCCTATGAGCACCTCTGCCAATTACCCAGCCGTCAAAGAGTTCATTTAAATATCCATGCACAGCACAACTTATATGTGGGCACCCCATCATGTTGTTGCCCCAGTAAGTTGAGGCGTAGATGGACCAGACCAATCAGATGGTCACCCACAATGCCTGCTGAAATGTTGAGCGAAAATCGTTCCTGGTGTCCATGGATATACATGATGTGAGAATTTCCCCTTGCCCAGTGATCAATGTTTCGAGTGTTGTAAAGACCATCCCGATGGAAGGAGCAATTGTTGGTAAACAACACAATGGCAGGGAAGTCGTGATCTTGTGCAACATGTTGAAAAAACCACCGGCAAACCCCTAGCCTGTGTTCATAGTCCACCAAAGGATTTAGGTCTTGGACAGGGTGGAAACGAAATGGATGCTGGCCATCATCCCTCAAAACCTCCCAGACAAACCGATGAGTGACCCCCATGTTGTATCCAACCGCTCGAGTACTTGTCATAGGTGCTTCCTCGAAGCACTCAAGAACAGTCTCTTCAAATACACCATCCCGCCATCTTCGAGGTCTTCCAGCATCACCATGAGCCTGTTTCGCCTCTTTCACCAAGTCACCGGTGAATTGCTGTAAACATTTGTGGGTGTGGGTGGTGTCTTGATGGGTATCATTCCTCATACAGCCATGGAGCTTCATGCACATCACCGTCGGATAGTCCATAAACAAAAACCATATCTTATTGTTCTTCAAATGAATACTGTGCTGCCATGCTTATTATATGACTAAATTGCAAGTGACGTGTGTGTGCTCTGAAGCGAAGCTTATGTGTGAATGCCTCTGAAGTCAGGTGGAGACAAATAGCAAGACCTATCTGACACATATGCCTATCATGTTAGGGTAGTGATGGGGTGAGGAACGTTTGTATGTGTGAACTGACAACCATAGTGCTGCCCGTCAACTGACGAACAGCAACAGGGCAATCCCATGGCCAATTGGAGTGCATGGCGCCAAGTTTCCATAGTTTAAAAATGGTGCATTGTCAACCTACACAACATTAGTAATTTTGGTTCCTACTGGCATCAGCTGTCCAGGGTTAAAATTTCATGACACAATTTTTCTCCACCATGTATAGGATTTCATCACATTGAATCATGTCATCAACCATCACGTCACAGTATGGCTTGTAACATATCAAATACAATCTTTTTTCTATGTCACCATCTGCATAACTTGTAGAAAGATGATTCTGAAGACCAGTAAATAAATAAATCCTGCTCACCTCAATCAGCTTCATACTGACCAACAATTACTCCACATCCAAAGAGCAAGCATGCAATATATCTGAGGTACGCATGGAAACCTGGCTCTCTCTGCCTGTAGGTCCTTCCACAGATCACTTGTAAAGAACTTGACTGGAATCCATAGACCTTCAGTCCTTTAAACGTGTGAATGAGATACAGTGATAATATTTTTACCATATGGACTCACAGTATTTTCATAATATAATTATTTGTTCAGAGCTGTACAGCATACAATGTGCTTTCCTCAGGTTTTGGATTTGGCACACAATCAACTTGACAGAATAAATCTAGCAACACTAGTCCCAAACCAGCTGCAGTTTTTGGATCTCTCGTGTAATTCCAGGCTTTACGTAGATCCACGTCAGTTTCAAGTGTACAGGTATGATCTCTTCCATCAATAACAAAATTAAAAATGATTTACAATAAAGTAATGCTCTTTGTATTATATAATTCTCATTAAAAGATCAAGTAGCACTACTGTTTATTACTAAAACTGTATATTTAAAATAGCAACAAATATTAATTTATAAATTAACACTGTTGGTTTCTCATAGCTTAATTTTATAATGCATTATGTTCTACAGAAAAAAGATTTCAAGTATTCCATATTTTTATTTTATTTAGTGGAATGAAATATTTAAATTCAAACTAGGTTTTATACCTTTTTAGGACTCAGAGGCCAATGAGTCTTGTTGATGTGTCTGGACACAACAGAACTAGTCTTCCCTCCACTCCCTATAATGAAGGGAATGGAGAACTTGATCCTCCATGGAAAATAGGTTTCTCTGAAGCAGCAGGGAGTCGAGAAAGGTAACATCATTAAATTTTAAATTATTTAAATTCCTGGGTTTTTCCAAAGGTGAAAGTAATTTTTTGAATCCTGGGTCATATTCTCTTTACATTTAATTTCCATTACATGACATCCATACCAGTTTTGTATTTCCTGTACTCAAATACTTTGCTAAGGAGTTTACTCATTAGAGACAATACTTCCACCAGTGAAGCTTAATATAAATAAGAAAGACGTGATATCAGTTACTGGTATGCATAATATTATTATTCTCTCACTCCTCTTTTCTGAGTATCTCTTTCACAACTACATATCCCACAGTAGAGTGCTAATTATCAGCCCTGTTCTTGTCCACCTTAAATAAATATCTATTTTCTTAATTTTCCATTGGTGTTTTCAAAAGTTAAAATTAAATAAGATGATTACTTATTTTAGTATCAGTATAGGTATGACAACACTGTGGAACCATCACTGTTGGCACAAATGCAACTATGCTGTCTAACATATGCTCAACTACAAGCCAGGGAGCTGAAGCCCAGATGAGGTACTGAATGATGTAAGTTAATCTACAGGGGAGCAGAGAGTCCTAACACCATGTAGAGAATGAGCACAAAGGAAAGCACAACATGGAACCACCATGACCAGCCGACAATGAGGCACAGCTATGGCTGTGGGTATTGAAATCACAATTAGAACTTCCCAGCCAGGCCTATTGCCAGCAGCATGTAAACACCTGGGTCACTGCATCTGTCCATGCCATTCTCTGTACACACCCTCCATGACAGCATTCTGTATTATTCTGCTGTGATACCCATGCCAGCTACTTTGCATTCATCTCAGTGTCCACTGGCAAGGATACTAGATTTCTCCTACCTGAATACGCCACATAGGGCTGAAAATGACCCAGTTTGTGCTGTAATCACTGTTGCAATTCCAGAGAGAGCATGAGATCCTCCAGCAATGAATTCAACCACCAAAGAAGACAATGCTGACACAGCTTGCTTCACCTGAAGCACGACAGACTAGGGAGTTTGCGGTAATGCTTGGTCCGCTGACATGGGCAGGGGTGAGTACTTGGCAACTGGTGAGCAGGAAAAAGAGGGTACTTATTTAAATTCCATGAGTTCCACTGTGTAAGGCACAGGAGCTAGCCCTGCTGGCACCCTATTCCATGATTGAAGGTAGGATGCCAAAGAATACACTGGAGGCAGCAGTGGGGGAGCATACTATGCAGTTGGGAGCCATCCACCTGAACATCATCAGAAACCAACCCTGTCACCCAGCTGGCTTGGAGATGGTGGCATCATAGGTCTCCCCCCCCCCCCCCCCTCCTCCCTCTGGGTCCAGGGGTTAGAATAGGCCCACGGTATTCTGGTCTGTCATAAGAGGCAACTAAAAGGAGTCTCACACTTTTCAGCCCTATAAGTTCAGGTCCCATTTTATGGTTTGGCATGCCACTTTCCAAATTCTACAGAAGTGCGGGCCATACGGGGAAGGACACCTTATGTGGTGCATGAGTTATCCATAGTGCCCTTAGATTTGATCTCCTGAATCTCTTCTCATCATGGCTTTGCATCTCCACCTGAATTCAACTAGTTAGGCAAGGACACTCTCAGGGGTATGCCATCTTCTTCCATTGTTTCTTGTCCTCTTTCGCCCCCGTGACAGTATTGAATTTCTCTGTGCCCAATATTCAGCATGGTAGCCAGTCAGTTGTAGTGGGGTTGTCATGTACCCATATGGTGGTAGCCCTCTGACAACATGGGGATTGCATTCTGATGCCTGAGCTGTAAACTTCCACATATGTCAAGGAGTAGATGCCCATCTTCATGGGGCGTCCAGACTACCATCAACGGCCATCATGCCAGGTGGCCTTTGCTGTGGCTGGGTGGTGCATGTGAGGAGAGCCCCTGATCAGAGTGGATGGCATCAGGGTGGATGACCCACAGTGAAGCGGATGAAGTTATCTCTTTTGTTGACCGAATGGCACCAGCAGTCCCTAAGAAGGGCAAGATGGAATACAATGCTGACAGGTATGAGCCTAAATTGTTTCCCTCCCATGCTACACCTTGGGAAGATCATAGGGCTACAGAAAGAAGAGAGCCATATTTGCCTCAGTATTTAGTCTGTAGCAGAATGGATGGAGACTGCAGCCTTGTTTCAGACAGCATCCCCAGCCCAATCCTGGCCGTTACTCGCTTGTGACCAGCTGGGTGATATTTCTGTTTCTGTCACTCCCCATAAAAGCCTCAACATTGTCCAGGGGATTATTTTCCATCGTGACCTCCTCTTGCAGTCTGGCGATGAGCTCCACGCCAATTTAGAATGGTGGGATGTTCATTTCATCCAGCGCATTTACAGGGGACCCAAAGACAACATGGTTGTTACAAGTGCCTTCATCTTGGCCTTTGAGGGTGATTCATTGCCTGAAAAGGTCAAGGTGATGGCCTACCACTGTGACATTAAACCATACATCCCTCCCCCTATGCGGTGCTTTAAGTGCTGGAAATTTGGGCGCATGTCTTCCTGCTGCACTTCCAGCACCACATGTCGAAACTGCAGATGTCCACTGAATCCAGATACTTCATGTACACCTCCTCCCACTTGTATCAACTGTGGAGAGCACCACTCAACCTGCTTGCCAGACTGCACAGTACTCCAAAAGGAGCAGAACATCATGGAGTACAAGACACTGGACCGGTTCACTTACCAAGAGGCTGAACGTAAATTTGAACAATTACACCCCTTTCGGTTGACATCCGCATATGCTGCAGCTATTTCAACATCGCCATCACCAGTGCCAGTAGTACCACACTCTGTGCCACGAACAGTGGGCCCTCCGGGCCACCAGAATACATCTGCCCCTTGGTTGTAGGGGGCAAATCTTCCATTGCTCAAATCTTCCATTGCTCCCAAAACACCTACTTTTGGAGCAAGCACCCCCCCCCCCCCCAAAAAAAAAAAAAAACACAGGGGAAATCTGTTCCCTCCTCCCCTCCCCTGGAGAAGCAACAGCCTCCTCTGGCTCCAAGGTCTCCACTAATGCCACAGCAGACACTCACCAGTGGCTAAAGGAGCCAAAAGCTGCTGGACGAAGAGCTTCATGGTCTTCCTCTGTGCCTGAAGCTACTTTGGAGAAGTCCTCCCAGCAAGCCCCTAAAGAGAAGCGAAAGGGCAAGTAAACCAAGAAGAAGTCTGCTAAGAAACAGGACCCTCCAGTGGCCCCAACACAACCACTCCCTACCAGTTCTGCATTTGAGGTTGAGGTGGAGATCTTAGTGTCCCATAAGGACCTGGACCTCACTGATGCCTCATCCACTATAGGAACAGATATAAATACTCAATCCGTGGCAGCAGGTAACCCTGAGGTGTAACCTGCCTCCTTGTGCACTTCACACCTTCCTCCAGTCGAATTGCTGCTGCTTTTTCCACCATCTGGCTGAGCTACGGCAGCTGTTAAGCTTTACACCTGCTTTCCACATTGCCCTCCAGGAAACCTGGTTCCCAGCAGTGTGGTCCCCTGCCCTCCATGGCTATACAGGATGTTACAAGAACCACATGGAATATAATAGAATGTCAGGAGGAGTTTGCGTCTCTGTCCTGAACTTAGTATGTAGTGAACCTGTGCCCCTTCAAACTCCTCTTGAAGCTCTGGCTGCGAGGATAAAGACAACAGAGGAAATAACCATCTGCAATGTATATCTTGCTCCAGATGGTGCTGTATCCTGAATGTATTGGCTGCACTGATTCATCAGCTCCATAAACCTGTTCCACTTTTGGGACATTTTAACGCCCATAATCCCTAGTGGGGTGACACCATGCTTACTGGCCGAAGCAGAGAGGTCAAGAATTTACTGTTTCAACTTGACCTCTGCCTCTTAAATACTGGGGGCCCCCATACATTTCAGTGTGGCTCATGGTACTTACTTGGCCACTGATTTATCGCATTGCATCCCAGCACTTCTTCCATCTGCCCACTGGAGAGCCCACGATGACTTGTGTGGTAGTTACCACTTTCCCATCTTCCTGTCGCTCCCCCGGCATCATGCCCATGGACACCAACCCAGATGGGCTTTAAACAAGGCAAACTGGGAAGCTTTCACCTCTGCTGTCACCGTTGAATCTCCCCCATATGGTAACATTCAATGCGGTGGTTGAGCAAGTCACCAGGATGATCGTTTCTGTGATGGAAAACGTGATCCCTGTTCCTTAGGGTGCCCCCGGCAAAAGACAGTACCTTGATGGTCGCCAGAACTTGCTGAGGCCATTAAAGAGTGTAGGCGCCCTCTACGGTGACATAAGCGGCACCCTTCCCTGGAGCACCTAATAGCTTTTAAATGACTCTGTGCCCACATTCGCCAGCTTATAAAAAGATGGAAACAGGAGTGTTGGGAGAGGTACCCCTTGACCATTGGGTGCCATGCATCATCCTCCCAAGTCTGGACGAAGATCAGACGTGTTTTTGGGTACCAGACCCTGACAGGTGTCCCTGGCATTAATATCAATGGTGTGCTATGTACAAATGCAAACGCAATTCCTGAGCACTTTGCTGAGCACTACGCTTGAGCCACTGTGTCCAAAAAATATCCCGCAGCCTTTCGCACCCTCAAACAGCGGATGGAAGAGAAAGCCTCCTCGTTCACTGAACATCACAGTGAACCCTATAACGCTCCATTTGCAGTGTGGGAGCTCCTCAGTGCCCTTGCACATTGCCCCGATACCGGTCCTGGGTCAGATTGAATCCACAGTCAGATGATTAAACATCTCTCGTCGGACTACAAGTGACATCACCTCGTCATCTTCAACCAGATCTGGTGCGATGGCATCTTTACATCGCAATGGTGGGAGAGTACCATCATTCTAGTGCTCAAACCTGGTAAAAATCCGCTTGATGTGGATAGCTATTGGCCCATCAGCCTTACCAATGTTCTTTGTAAGCTGTTAGAATACATGATAAATCGGTGGTTGTGTTGGCACCTGGAGTGATGGTGCCTACTGGCTCCATGCCAGGACAGTTTCTACCAGGGTTGCTCTATCACTGATAATCTTGTGTCCCTCGAGTCTGCCATCTGAACAGCCTTTTCCATGTGCCAACACCTGGTTGCCGTCTTTTTTGATTAATGGAAAGCTTATGGCACAACCTGGCGACATCATATACATGCCATTTTATATGAGTGGGGTCTCCGGGGGCCCGCTCCCAATTTTTATCCAACACTTCCTGTTGCTCCATACTTTCCATGGCCTAGTTGGTGCCTCTCATAGCTTCCCTGTGTCCAGGACAATGGAGTCCCGCAGGACTCTGTATTGAGTGTCTCTCTATTTTTAGTGGCCATTAACGGTCTAGCAGCAGCTGTCAGGCCGTCGGTCTCACGTTCTCTGTATGCAGACGACTTCTGCATTTCATACTGCTCCTCCAGTACTGGCTTTAGCCCACAGCTTCCAGTTTTCAGCCACGGAGTCGTGTGTCATGCAATTCTGTTCGCATTTTACCATTCATCCGGAACCAGAACTTTACCTTAATGACAATCCACTCACAGTAGTGGAGACATATCAGTTTTTAGGACTGGTTTTTGACGCTCGATTGACTTGGCTTCCTCATCTTCGTCAGCTTAAGCAGAAGTGTTGGCAGCACCTCAATGCCCTCCACTGCCTGAGCAGCACCAACTGGGGTGCAGACTGTTCTACGCTGCTGCAGTTCTACAAAGCTCTTGTTCAATTGCACCTTGACTATGAGAGTGTGGTTTATGGTTTAGCGACACTCTCAGCATTGCGTTTATTTGACCCAGTGCACCACTGCGGAGTTTGACTTGTGACAGGAGCTTTTAGGTCGAGTCTGGTGATCAGCAAACTGGTGGAGGCTGGAGTCCCTCCATTGCAGATCAGACATGCACAACTGCTCACTAGTTATGTTGCACACATTCGTAGCTCTCCTGAGCATCCAAATTACTGTCTCCTTTTCCCAACCACGGTGCTTCATTCCTCGGCGGCCCAGGTCAGGGCTTACAATTGCAGTTCACATACAATCCCTTCTGTCTGAACTGGAGTCCTTCCCTTTACCACCTCTACTCGAGGTCCATTCACATACACCTCCATAGTGTAAACCCAAGCCGAAGCGTTGTCTGGAGCTTTCGCAAGGCCCCAAGGACTCAGTTAACCTGTGGTTTTCTACTGTCACTTCCTATTGATTTTTGGCATGTCCCGGGGCTTGAAGCACTTTACATCAACAGCTCGATGGCTTATGGTCACGTTGGCTTTGCCTGTGTTCACTGAGTGCATACTCAACAGCACTCCTTGCCAGATGGTTGCAGTGTTTTCACTGCAGAGCTGGCAGCCATATCTCGTGCTCTTGAGTACATCCACTTACGCCCAGTCATTTCTCCTCTGTACTGAACCCTTGAGCAGCCTACAAGCTATCGACCAGTGCTACCCTCGCCATCCTTGGGTAGTGACCATCCAGGAGTCCATCTATGCCCTGGAACGGTCCAGTCGTTCAGTGGTGTTTGTCTGGACCCCAGGTCAAATCAGAATCCCAGGCAATGAACTTGCTGACAGGCTGGCCAAACAGACTACACGGAAACCGCTTCTGGAGATCAGCATCCCTGTAACTGACCTGCGTTCAGTATTACAACACTAGGTTTTTCAGCTTTGGGAGACGTAATGGCATAATCTCAGTATGCACAACACACTGCATGCCATTAAGGAGTCTATGAATGTGTGGAAGTCCTCCATGCAGCATGCGGGCCTCTCACAGAGATTCTGTGATTCTCTGCTGGCTCCGCATTGGGCATGCTTGGGTGACCCACAGCTACCTCCTGCACTGTGAAGACCCACCTCAGTGTCGGTGCGGCACCTGGTTGACAGTGGCCCATATAATTTTAAGCATCCTTCTGTGACTGCCCTGCATAATAAACTTCATTTAATGGACTCGTTACCGTAAATTTTAGCAGACAACACATTCTCGTGATCAGCCAGCCATGGTTATCTGCTCTCTTGTTTTAATCTCTTCTACCTTTTTCTTGCTTCTCTAGCTGTGGTTTTTGTGTCCTATTTTGGCCCTTGTAGTGTTTTTTGCCCTTCTGTTGTTCTTGTGGTTTTTCCTTCCTGTCTGTATCGTGCTGTATGTCTCGTTAATTTTTTCTTTCCCTTGTGGATTTGTTTTAATAGGAACAAGGAACCAATGACCAAGCAGTTTGGTCCTTTTCTCTCTGCCTAATTTTGTGACCCTCCACAACATCAAGCAGCCACCCCAGCTGCCAGCTGAAAGACTGGGCATACATAACAGTCCTGTGATAAAAACATGATGAATGACTATGATCTGAGGCATGCAACTGGGGGTGCAACAAATTCAAAAGACCCCATGATTGGCACCCATTGAAATGCTCCACCATACTATATGGTTGTCCATCATCACCTGGTACATATTCAGGTAACTCATAAGGCATTGTCACAGTATGAGGTAGACACTGACTTCTTCACTTCAGTCTTGAACAACCACGTGAAACTTCCCACATCACCGAGTCCGCGTATGAGGTAGCAAATTGAAGACACTCAAAATGACTCTTGCACAAGAGACCTTGTGGGTCAGCAATCAACACAGCATATGATTGCCCAGGGTGCTTTTGATGCTGGTTAAACTGCAACTGTGGCACTGTCACATGTGTTAGATAACCAAAATACTGCATGAGCAACTGACAAAATTCATCAAACGTAAGTTTCTCAGGGTCAGTAGAGGGCTTCAACTTCTGAATGATTTAATATAAACTCACACTGCTGGTCAACAACAAGGCAGCATTAGCAATTGAATCAAAGATACACCTTACTTGACAGTGCAGCAAGAACTGGTGCAGATAATTCTCCCACCTTTCTGTATCCTTGTCTGAACCAGTGCATGGCATCAGGGACAGCAGGGAAGCGAGCTCCTCTTCCAGGGCCTGGGCCACTATCAGCACAGTTACAATAATGTAATTGTCACTGTCAGTACGAATGTAACTATGCTAGCTGATAGTGGCTCAACTACAAGTTGGGGAGCTGAACTCAAATTTATGGGGAGCATAGATACCAAATACCATTTAGAGAATGAGCACAAAGAAACACACAACACGATCAGCATGAGTGATTGACATCAGAGCACGTGGAACATAGCACTATGCAAAGCTAAAGCTGGGTCTGTAGGTGTTGAAATCAGTGTTATGAGTGCCTGCATGGCCAGTTCCAACCAACAGGTAAACCCCAGGGTCAGTGGCAATGCCCATGTCACTCTTTGTACTAAGGGCACTGCCCATGCCACTCTTTGTACTCACCTTTCATGACAATGTTCTGTTCTATTTTGCTATGATACCCATGCCAAATCCTCTGCATCCATCTCACTGTCCACCAGAAGGGATACTAAATATATTAATATGCTCAATCATCAAAAATTAATGATCTCTCTTTTTACAAATTCATAATTTCAGTAATTTTGGACAACAACTAGTATCTGGTATGCCAGCCCAGTGATTCTGAAAGCCCACCAGAATGCATGGCCCAAGATGACACCTAGACAGTGCTCCTAAAATTTGTAAGCACTGCTGTCACTGCCCAAACTTGCGAGCCACGCCCCCTGTGTCAGCCTATCAGTGCTCGCAGCCACGCTATAGAACTAGCAGTGCAGTGGCTTGAACCTCAGGCACATTCCAACTGTGCTCTCATATTGTATGAGTACATTGCACTTACCATTGTTTGGTTCATGATACTGTTATGCCCAGACTCTTTATTTGGTTCAGTCTCTGGACTTCTCATTCTCCATGCTGTCTTCATTGTCCATCCATCACTGTTGTCATCTTTCCATCATTTTCAGCAACTCACTGTTGATGCAGTCGGCCAGCACCTTCTGGTTGCATCCAATTACAGTTAGTGTGATGGACGACAACGGGAAAGGTTAACAGTGTCTTATGGAGTCAAAACTTGTGCAATTTGTAGAACAGCACCAGCAACAGCTTCTCCTGCAGCAGCAATTGCAACAGCTGTTGCAGCAGAAAATTGACTTGTTATGCCAGGAAATTCTACTTTCGTCATAATGCATGCAGCATTGGGGTTCACAACACACTCAGGCTGGTTGCTTCCCAGGCAAAGCCCTGTGCACCCCTGTTTCTGCCTTTGAATAAGACCAAAGAAGATTGAGGCATATATTTGCAGCAGCTGAAACAGCATGTGGGTCATTTTTACTTTTCTGATGACACTCTTCAACAATTTCTCCTGCTTTTGCAGACTTCCCTGGAGACATTTTTCCTGCTAAAGAAGTTGGTTCTCCTCTTTAATCCAGTTGCACTCACATTCAGGGAGATGTATTTGTTGCTGAAGAACTATTATTCACAATGATTCCAAGTGGTCATGTCGCACCTTGAGTCCCATCAATACCACAAGTAACTGGGTCAGTCATATCACTCATGGGTGACAGATTTGCAAGGGCTGAGCCGATATTGTGATTTCAGTTGTGCAAACCCATCTTGCAAAATATCATATCCAGCTTCCTTGATCAATTGGTGCCTGATTCAGAAGCACGTACTGCAGCCCTCATGCTAGACAATCATTCCTTGGACAGTATTTTGAAAATTGCACACCTTTTTGAGAATGCATTAGCAGCAAATGAACAATTTATGGTTCATCCCCAGGTAGAAGCATTTCCATCACCACCAAGTATGTGAAGTCCTTGTCCCACCAGCAATGTCGTGACTTGTCACTTACAGATGTGTCAGTGGCCTCTGAGCAGCCAGTCACACCACATCAGTGTATGTAGCAGGGTCTCCCATCTTCTCCTGCTCTGGTTGTTTCATGATGCATCAATGTGCAGACTGTCCAGATTGCTGGGAACACAGCATCCATTGTGGAAAGGATAGAGCATCTCCAGACTGTCTGCCATCAAGCATTGGGACAGTCAAACCCCACTACATAATTGTATCAAGGTATGGTGCTTGATCTCCACACCATTGTTCCCTAGGGCAATCCTCCTACCACCAAGTTGTGTATTAACCTCACAAGTACACATAGGAACATTTGTTTCCTCTGTAGCCATGGGAGCAACAGTTTCCCCAATGAACCTTCCAACATATGCTCATCTGGGTTACTCAGCATTGGCCTTGCCCTCCTGAAAGTTGGTTGTATATGGTGAAAGCTCAGTTCCTCTCAGAGGTCAGTTCATAACTATGGTAGCATACAAGAAGGTTACATGGCCGTAATGCCGTTTGTTGTCAGTAATCACTCAGTTGGCAACGTTTTCAGCTTGGCTGTCTTCTCCCTTTTGGTTTCTCCATCATGGATGGACTTCAGGTCATCTCAGACATGTTTTCCTTTCAGGAGCCTGATGGTCTTTGTGCCTCCCTTGTGTGTCTATTCAAAGCTGTCCTAGGGTGCGCCATCAGTTTTGAGGTGCATATTTCTGAATGTCCAGAAGCTGTGCCTGTTTCTTTTTGGCACATGCACTCCTGGTCTCCCAACAGACAGCCATTAAGCTTGAACTAGAGCACCTTCATGAAGCTGGGGGATTGAACCTGCCAAAACTAGTGCTTGGGGCACACCCCTGGTAGTGGCTAAGAAGCCAAATGGCTCCCTCCACACCTGTGGAGACTTTGGATCAACACTCAATGCCCATGCACACACGGAAATGCACCCCCTGCATGTCCAGGGGACCTCCTCCTAAAACTTGTCAGTGGTGGACATTTTTCTAAAACAGACTTTGTTGGCGCTTATTTACAGATCCCACTAGATGAGGAATCACAACACATTATGGTCATCATTACACCCTTTGGCTTGTATAAATACAAATGTTTGCCCTTTGTGATCTCTTCTGCCCTATCAATCTTCCAGAGGTACGTGGAACAGTTAACCATGTCCACTCCAGCTTAGCCCATCTTTTCACTCATCCTGTATTAGTGAAGTGGAGCAGAAGGTGTGAACATTTAAATAACAAATGTTGACAGCAATGGACACATCCACCACCATCATGGCTGTGTTCCTGAGAAGCTACAGAACCACCCTGTCCAGGACCACAGCCCAGTGAAGCTCCTCCATGGATGACAGCTGTGTACTCTGCTCCATCTCCTGGCACCGCAGCCCCCAAAACCTCAGATCTGACGTGCTTGATGATGCCTCAGGTTCAGCTGTTAAAACTTTCATGGATGTCAGCTATGATGGTGACCACACATGACTGGTGCCTCATGAGAGCTGACACTCCAACAGGATGACAATTTTTCTGGAAAACCTGAAAAACCTGGAATTCTCAGGGAATTACATTTTACCTGGAAAAATCATGGAAATCTCAGGGAATTTCAGGAATTTCATAAAATCACAGGGTATTCTGCATTTTTAAACTAACATTGAAACTGAATTTGTTGACTTTTATAAATCACAAATTTAAAAAAAAACTATAGATTTCAAAGTGTGTTAATTCCATGAATATTATTCCATAATTATTGATGTTCAAAAACTGTGGTTAAACTACTGTTTAGTGCTGGTATATAGCTCAGCTGAGAGGCTGCCTCCCCCCCCGCACCCAGCTCACCATTAATCTATTAGGAGCTTCTTTAAACACTGTTCCTCCTCATACCTGGAATTCTAAGGGATTTTTGTTTTTTCAAAGTTTGTGAGTTGTCACCATGTCAAAGGGATTTGGCACACCAACCAACTCTGCCCCCCAACTACTGGCTCCACCAACATCAACGGTTCACTCAGAGTTGGAGTGTCCACCCTTGCAAATCCCTCAACTACACAGGTACAATTTGCACTCCAGGGCACTGCCAGCAGTTCCTGTGGGTGCAGGTATGGAGGTAGAGATCTCACCACAGCATTCAACCATTTTCATAACACCATTCTCCAGCACATTGCCCAACATCAGAAGTCCTTCTTCCAGCTGTTGGGCTCCTCCACCAGAACACCAATTGTGCCTCTGGTTCATCTTGCAAAACATCATCCAGTGCACTTCAGGCCTTATGTGTCCATTTTCAGAGGCAGGAATCGGGTGTCCTCGCCTGACAATTTTGAAAGTCTGCCAACACACATGGGTGTAGACAACAGCCATTAGGCACCATTCCTAAAATTTGTGAGTGCTGGTGTTACCGCCTCAGCACTATTCATGGGCCACGCCCTCTGTGCCAGTCTTTGGTGCTCGTGGCTACACTATAAAGCTAGCAGCACAGGGGCCCAGACTTCAGTCATGTTCCTGCTACATCTCATACTGTTTGATGCACTCACTGTTGTTTGGTTCCTGATATTGCTACATCTAGGCTCTCGATTTGATTCACTCTCCCAACTCATTGTCTTCATTATCTGTCCACCACTGTTGTTGGCTTTCTGTGGTTTTTGTGGATTCACTGTCAACACCGTCAGCCAGTTGGCAGTGTCTCCTGGTTGTATCCAATTCCATTTACTACATACTCAGTTTTCATCCTGGACATTTGTAGTTATCATAAATATTTTTTACAAAAGATGTAGCCTTTATGACCTTACAAATTAAATTTCCTCTCCAAATTTTCTAATTGATTTGATATGGTAGTTTCTGTTCTGTTCCTGCTCTTAAATACCCATAGTTTCAGCTAGTTTAACCACCTAAAAACGAAATTTTCCATTACAAAGGTAGAAAAAATCTTCAATTGCATAGTTCAAAATAAAGTGTCGTAAGATTGTTGACAGATATTGTATTTACGTATGAAGGGACTGAATTATGTAGAAGAGATTTGTCAATAGAAGCATGTTGCTTGATGCCAGTCAAAGATTTAAGTAAAACAAAATACTTAATGTTGCCTATATCTTGCTTCTGAATATTTTTAAATGTCTTGTATTACTGTTTTTCCATTTTGAATACTGGCAACTGGTTTGATCAAACATTAGTGCTCATACACTTCTGATGTGAGCTGGTGAAGTATATATGAACAAGTTCATGTATAAGAAATGTTATATATTTCAGACTTTACATAAGCCAGATTCGACTACCGGCATTCTGCAATACTGAGGGACTATTTGGAATGTTTGATGGAGGAAATACTAATGAGTTACCAGTTATTCTAACCAAAGCAGTGCCACGAATATTACTGGAGGAAAGAACTGTTAAAGAAACTGCAAATGAATATATGAAATACACAATGTTGTCTGCACACCGGTAAGCTTGTAAATGATATCTGTAATGCTTCTTACAAACTGAAATTCTCTGTAAACTGTGAGGGTCATTCAATAAGTAATGCCCCACATTTTTTTTCTCAGAACATATTTGTTGTTAAGAGTCAGAATTTGGTGACAATATACATCAACATGTCTTGTTCATGTCTTATTTTTCTACATAGTTTCCTTCATGCTCTATGACCATATGCCAATGTCGTGGAAGAACATGCATTTCTTGCAGGTAAAAGCTCTTGTCCTGTAGGTGCAGCCATGTTTTCACTGCATGACTGACACTCTCATCATCTTCAAAGTGTGTTCCCCATAGAGAATCTTAAAGCAGCCCAAAGAGATGGAAATCCGAGGGTGCTAGATCTGGACTGTAGAGTAGATGAGGCAATGATGTCCAACCCAATTTGGCGATGTGTTCCCAGGTTCTCAGACTTCTGTGTTGGCATGTATTATCATGTTGGAGCAAGATTTCTGAAGGATTCTTGTCCAATTGAACACATCGGAAATGGTTCTTGAGTTTATTCAGTCTTCATGTATGCCTCTGAATGGATGGTTGAGCCTCTTGGCATCACATCCATGAAAACAATGCCATCACAATCCCAGAATACTGTCACATGGCTTTTCTGCCACTCCAAGGTTTGCCTTTTTGTTTCCGGCACAAAGTGGTGCACCCAGCTATTGTCCCCCGTAATGATTTGTGATGGAAAGACCTCTCTTTCAGTCTCAAAATGCTCCAACAATTCAGGTGAAATGGCCTTTCTTTAAATCTTGTGGTCTGCTGTGAGCATTCATGGAACCCATCGTGAACACCTCTTTGAATATCCGAGAGTCTTGATCATTGGAGATGCACTTCCAATGCTGACCAACAACTGTAGAGCCAATTATCAAGTTGTGATGTGCTGGTCAGCACGAATAATGGCATCCCCATGATTCAGCAAGTCTGGATTAGTGGCTGTGACATAACGTCCCGAGCATGGCTGATCATGGAGCTCTGTTTCTGAATTTCCTTAGGCTGTAACTTTCTTTAGCCATCACCTAACTGTTCTATCAATTGCAGCATAGCCGTACAGTGCGTACAAACGTTTATGGATGTTAACCATGGTTTATTTTTCTGTGCACAAGAATTCAGTAACAGCACACTGCTTGTAATGTGAGTTGTATGTAGACGCCATTTTGATGCTGTACTATTGCTCTGCCATCTTCCAGAATGGTTCGAAACTTCACCAGTGCACAGAACAAACATTAAGTGCGAAGCACCAACAAGGATGTTTGTCCATGTATATTAATGATTTTTTTTAAAAAATGTGGGGCATTACTTATTGAACCACCCTTGTAAGTTGTGATATATGCTATCATTAGAAAATAATGTAACCACAAACTTTTTGGGATAATACCAAGAAAATGAATATAAGGAATAGTTGATAGTATTTATACATAGCTGTACACAATTCTTTAAATATACATTAAAAACATAGACATTTCATGGTTAATTATCTTAATTTAAAATAAGGAGGGTATAAGATGAACATCAACAAAAGCAAAATGAGGATAATGGGATTAGCCAAATTAAATCAGGTGATGCTGAGGTTATTAGATTAGGAAATGAGACACTTAAAGTAGTAAATGAGTTTTGCTATTTGGGGAGCAAAATAACTGATGATGGCCACAGTAGAGAGGATATAAAATGTAGACCGGCTATGACAAGGAAAACGTTCCTGAAGAAAAGAAATTTGTTAACATAGAGTATAGATTTTAATGTCAGGAAGTCTTTTCTGAAAGTATTTGTATGGAGTGTAGGCATGCACGGAAGTAAAATATGCAAAGCTTTCAAAATGTGATGCTACAGAAGAATGCTGGAGATTGGAGGGATAGATCATGTAACTAATGAGGAGGTACTGAATAGAATTGGGGAGAAGAGAAATTTGCGGCACAACATGACTAGAATAAGGGCTTGGTTGGTAGGACACATTCTGAGGCATCAAGGGATCACCAATTTAGTACTGGAGAGAAGCATGGAGGGTAAAAATTGTAGAGGGAGACCAAGAAAGACACTAAGCAGATTCAGAAGGATGTAGATTGCAGTAGTTATTTGGAGATGATGGGGGTTGCACAGGATAGAGTAGCATGGAGAGCTGCATCAAACCAGTCTCTGGACTGAAGACCGCAACAACAGCAACAATAATTTAAAACTCAACAAGGTAACTACACAGAGAGAAAATTGTTAAAGAAACTACCTGCAAACATGTGAAAGTTGCAACATAATCAGCCCAAAAATATGTTTTTTTTTTTTCTTCTTTTTTTTTTTTTTTTTTTTTTTCATAATTGCTAGTATCTACTGTTGTTTGATCCCAAAGAGAGGCTGTTCTCAAATGGTGCCCTCACTCTGTTACTATTATTTGTAAATACACTTTCTGCTCCTACTACTTTCTTCTACTACTTCCCTTCATTACTACAACCATTACTCAATTCTATGACCTAATGACCTACTGACAGTTCTTCATCATAATAATACACTATTAAACTGGCCTTAAAGTGCACTCCAGTGTTTTCTGTCAATTTTGAATATTACATCTCTCTCAGTCATTGAAACCTTGATAACTTTATCTTAATGTTATTGCCTCGTCTTTCCATAATTATATCTGGAAGTAAAATATTTGGCATTTTCAGCCCATCTTTCTCCATTAGCAACCTTAGACTTAGTACAAGGGTAAGTCAATTATTATCCTCAAAGTAGTTATAAAAGTTTATTGTAATCAAATAGGAAACTTACAAGAACATCATTTTTCAACATAGTCTCCTTGTGTTTCAATGTACTTGGTCCATTGTTGTACAAGCTTCCTGAAGTCCTCATAAAAGAAGGTTCTCGGGTGAGCTGTGAGCCAGGAATGCACTGCTTCTTTCACTGCTTCTTCTGAGGCAAATCAACAGCCCCTTAATGCCTGTTTGAGTGGACCAAACAAGTGATAGAAGGGGCAAGATCAGGACTATATGGAGGATGATCCAGTACTTGAAATTTGAGTTTCTGGAGTGTTTCAGCAGTGTTGCAGTAGTATGAGGATGGGCATTGTCATGCAACAACAACACAATACCTTTTGACAGCAATCTTCGGCATTCACTTCAAATTGCAGGCTTAGCCTGACAGTAAGCATCTCACTGTAGCATACACTGTTTATTGTTGTGCCCCTTTTGCCATAATGTTCTAGTACTGGACCTTGTGTGTCCCAAAAAACTGTAAGCATCAGTTTTCCTGGGGACAGTTGGGTCTTGCACTTTTTCTTGCATTCCATACTCCACCGTTTGCTCTCCAGCTCATAATGGTGGATCCTTGTTTCGTCACCAGTAATGATCCCGTCTAAGAATTTGTCCCCTTAATTACCATAGTGATCCAAATGTTTCCTGCAGATGTCTAAGTGCGTTTGTTTATGCAACTATGTGAGCTGTTTTGGGACCCATCTTGCACAAACTTTATGAAACCCAAGTCTGTTGTGGATGGTTTTGTAGGCAGAACTGTGGGTAATTTGCAGATGATGTGCCACTTTGTCAATAGTTAATCGTCTGTCTAAGAAAATCATTTAACATGAACGTTCAATGGTTTCTTCATTTCTGGCGGTAAATGGTCCTCTGGCTCCTTCATCGTGCGTAACACGTGTGCGACCATTTTGGAATTTTTCAATCCATTCATAGACACTCCGCTGTTGCAAAACACTGCTCCGGAACTGTACCAAAAGCCTTCGATGAATTTTGGCCTCTGATACACCTTCCGACCACAAAACATGGATCACTGAATGTTGCTCTTCTTTGGTGCAAATAGACAGTGGAGCAGCCATGATTAACAGCATGGCAGCGATAACAAAACTAACCTAGCAGCTTGAAAATAGCAAAGATATTACAACAAATAAACAAAGCATGTTCATCAACACAAAATGACAATACTACCAAAATAAATGAAAATATAACTAAATTGTGGATAATAATTGATTTACCATCGTACTCTGGAAAGAAGAGCTGCTTTTAACATTTTTGTATACCTTGACTTTTCGTTTCTATTATCTTTTTTGTTTATAATGTGAAACCAATATTAACCATATGATTCAGAAAAATGAAATATTAATTGCCAGTAGTATTATGAAAAACAATGTGTAGATGAAATATGATGCATGAGAAATACAATAACATCGATGACATCACACAAAGCAAATCCTCCCTTTTTTTATTTTTTTTTTTTATTTTCTTAAACCATAATTTTTGTGGCTGGTTTCATAAGCCCCACCACAAATTCCTCTCCTATGACAGCCTCATCATTTCAAAGTAGCACTTACACCCCACTTCCTCAATCATTTGTTGAATGTATTCCAGTCCCTGTACCCCCTACCATGGGCGTACCCAGCTAGGGGCAGGGTGGGGGGGGGGGGCTGCCACCCCCCCCCCCCCCCCCCCCCCGCCTAGAAGATATTTGCAGTTTTTCACTAGTTTACTGTTTTATTTAATAAGAAAATAAGAAATGCTGCATGTTTTCTCTGATTGTACAAGTGCTTTCTTGTATTTAAAATGTTTATTAAAAGCAGTTTTTCAATGGTTTACTGTTTTATTTAATACGAAGTGCTGTATGTTGTCTCGAGTCCTTGTTTCCTGAGACTAGTATGACCTGCCCCCCTCCTCCCCCCCCCCCCCACACACACACACACACAACCCCCACCCCTAGTTCAGATCCTGGGTACGCCCTTGCCCCCTACAGTTTTCACCCTCTACAGACCTTCTAATTCCAAAGAGTTTATTCCCTGCAGTCTTAACATGTCCACCAATCCTGTCCCTTCTTCTCTTCAGTGTTTTTAAAATGTTCCTTTCATCTGTGAAGAATCTCCTCATTCCTTATCTTATCAGTAAACCTAATTTCAAACATTCTTCTGTAGCACCACATCTCAGATGCTTTGATTCTCCTCTGTTTGGTTTTCCCACTGTCTGTGATTCACTATCATTCAATTCTGTGCTCAAAACGTACATTCTCAGAAATTTATTCCTCAAATTAAGGCCAGTAAACTTCTATTAGTCAGGAATGCACTTTTTGCTTATACTAGTCTGGTTTTTAGGTCCTTCGTGCTCCGTCCATCATAGGTTATTTTGATTCCAAGGTAGCAAAATTCCCTAACTTTGCGATCACCAATTTTTATGTTAAGTTTCTCGCTGTTCCTGTTTCTATTATTTCCGATTACTTTTGTCTTTTTCTACTTTACTCTTAATCCATATTCACTTTCTCTGAAGATAGTAATATCACCTTTAAATCTTGTCATTTATATCCTTTCACCCTGAATTTTAATCCCACTCTTGAACTTTCTTTTATTTCTGTCATTGCTGCTTCTATGCATAGATTAAATAGTAGGGGCAAAAGACTGCATCCCTGCCTTACATTATTTTTAATTTGAGCACATTGTACTTGGTCTTCCAGTCGTACTGTTCTCTCTTGGTTCTTGTACATATTGTATATCATCCATCCTACCCTGTAACTTACTCCTATTTCTCTCAGAATTTCAAACATCTTTCTCCATTTCATATCGTTTAACACTTTTTCTGGATCCACAAATTGTACGAGCATGTCTGGATTTCTCTTCAGTATTGCTTCCATTGTTGTTGTTGTTGTTGTTGTGGTCTTCAGTCCTGAGACTGGTTTGATGCAGCTCTCCATGCTACTCTATCCTGTGCAAGCTTCTTCATCTCCCAGTACCTACTGCAGCCTACATTCTTCTGAATCTGCTTAGTGTATTCATCTCTTGGTTTCCCTCTACGATTTTTACCCTCCAAACTGCCCTCCAATACTAAATTGGTGATCCCTCGATATCTCAGAACATGTCCTACCAACTGATCCCTTCTTCTAGTCAAGTTGTGCCACAAGCTCCTCTTCTCCCCAATTCTATTCAATACCTCCTAATTAGTTATGTGATCTACCCATCTAATCTTCAGCATTCTTCTGTAGCACCTCATTTCGAAAGCTTCTATTCTCTTCTTGTCTAAACTATTTATTGTCCACGTTTCACTTCCATACATGGCTACACTTCATACAAATACTTTCAGAAACGACTTCCTGACATTTGAATCTATACTCGATGTTAACAAATTTTTCTTCTTCAGAAACGCTTTCCTTGCCATTGCCAGTCTACATTTTATATCCTCTCTACTTTGACCATCATCAATTATTTTGCTCCCCAAATAGCAAAACTCCTTTACTACTTTAAGTGTCTCATTTCCTAATCTAATTCCCTCAGCATCACCCGACTTAATTCGACCACATTCCATTATCCTCGTTTTGCTTTTGTTGATGTTCATCTTATATCCTCCTTCCAAGACACTGTCCATTCCATTCAACTGCTCTTCCAAGTCCTTTGCTGTCTCTGACAGAATTACAATGTCATCGGCGAACCTCAAAGTTTTTATTTCTTCTCCATGGATTTTAATACCTGCTCTGAATTTTTCTTTTGTTTCCTTTACTGCTTGCTCAATATACAGATTGAATAACATCGGGGAGAGGCTACAACCCTGTCTCACTCCCTTCCCAACCACTGCTTCTCTTTCATGTCCCTCGACTCTTATAACTGCCATCTGCTTTCTGTACAAATTGTAAATAGCCTTTCGCTCCCTATATTTTACCCCTGCCACCTTCAGAATTTGAAAGAGAGTATTCCAGTCAACATTGTCAAAAGCTTTCTCTAAGTCTACAAATGCTAGAAACATAGGTTTGCCTTTCCTTAATCTTTATTCTAAGATAAGTCGTAGGGTCAGTATTGCCTCACATGTTCCAACATTTCTACGGAATCCAAACTGATCTTCCCCGAAGTCGGCTTCTATCAGTTTTTCCATTCGTCTGTAAAGAATTCGCATTAGTATTTTGCAGCTGTGACTTATTAAACTGATAGTTCGGTAATTTTCACATCTGTCAATGCCTGCTTTCTTTGGGATTGGAATTATTATATTCTTCTTGAAGTCTGAGGGTATTTCGCCTGTCTCATACATCTTGCTCACCAGATGGTAGAGTTTTGTCAGGACTGGCTCTCCCAAGGCTGTCAGTAGTTCTAATGGTATGTTGTCTACTCCGGGGGCCTTGTTTCGACTCAGGTCTCTCAGTGCTTCGCCAAACTCTTCACGCAGTATCATATCTCCCATTTCATCTTCGTCTACATCCTCTTCCATTTCCATAATATTGTCCTCATGTACATCGCCCTTGTATAGACCCTCTATATACTCCTTCCACCTTTCTGTTTTCCCTTCTTTGCTTAGAACTGGGTTTCCATCAAAGCTCTTGATATTCATGCAAGTGGTTCTCCTTTCTCCAAAGGTCTCTTTAATTTTCCTGTAGGCAGTATCTATCTTACCACTAGTGAGATAAGCCTCTACATCCTTACATTTGTCCTCTAGCCATGCCTGCTTAGCCATTTTGCACTGCCTGTCGATCTCATTTTTGAGACGTTTGTATTCCTTTTTGCCTGCTTCATTTACTGCATTTTTATATTTTATCCTTTCATCAGTTAAATTCAATATTTCTTCTGTTACCCAAGGGTTTCTACTAGCCCTCGTCTTTTTACCTATTTGATCCTCTGCTGCCTTCACTATTGCATCCCTCAAAGTTACCCATTCTTCTTCTACTGTATTTCTTTCCCCCATTCCTGTCAATTGTTCCCTTATGCTCTCCCTGAAACTCTGTACAACCTCTGGTTCTTTCAGTTTATCCAGGTCCCATCTCCTTAAATTCCCACGTTTTTGCAGTTTCTTCAGTTTTAATCTACAGCTCATAACCAATAGATTGTGGTCACAGTCCACATCTGTCCCTGGAAATGTCTTACAATTTAAAACTTGGTTCCTAAATCTCTGTCTTACCATTATATAATCTATCTGATACCTTTTAGTATCTCCAGGGATCTCCCATGTATACAACCTTCTTTCATGATTCTTGAACCAAGTGTTAGCTATGATTAAGTTATGCTTTGCGCAAAATTCTACCAGGCGGCTTCCTTTTTCATTTCTTAGCCCCAATCCATATTCACCTACTATGTTTCCTTCTCTCCCTTTTCCTACTCCCGAATTCCAGTCACCCAAGACTATTAAATTTTCATCTCCCTTCACTACCTGAATAATTTCTTTATCTCATCATACATTTCATCAATTTCTTCATCATTTGTGGAGCTAGTTGGCATATAAACTTCTACTACAGTAGTAGGCGTGGGCTTCATGTCTATCTTGGCCACAATAATGCGTTCACTATGCTGTTTGTAGTAGCTTACCCGTACTGCTATTTTTGTATTCATTATTAAACCTACTCCTGCATTACCCCTATTTGATTTTGTATTTATAACCCTGAATTCACCTGACCAAAAGTCTTGTTCCTCCTGCTTCCATTATGAAGCACAAAGTCAGAACTGCCACTCTTGCCTTTACCTTTCCTAAAACCAAACTGCTCTTCATCTTGTCCACTCTTTTGTATATTCTTCTTCTCAACAGCTTGAATGCATGATATGTTCAAGCTGATTTTGCAGTAGTTTTTGCACCTTAGGCCCATGTTGTCTTTGGAATTGTGTGGATGATATTTTTCAGAAAGTCTGAAGGTACATCACCAGTCTCTATAGATTCTGCACACCAACTTGTATAGTCATTTGGTTCCCATTTCCCCATGATTCTGAAAGAATGTTATCTATTCCTTCTGCTTTATTTGATCTCAAGACTTCCAGAGTTATTTTAAATTCTGACTCTTTAACACCGGATCCCGTATGTCTTCCTTATCAACTCCAGGTTCTTCTTCTGTCAAGCACCAGATAAGTCCTCCCCCTCATAGAGGCCATCAATGTTCTTTTATTTATTTTTATTTTTTATTTATTTATTCATCCATGGAACAATATATATTGTATGGATGTGGTCAGTTTATAATACATGAGCACACATTTACATTTACAATGAAACAGATTTCTCATATTTTGTGTAGTTTTTATGACTAGTCATACACACATTTATAATTACACCATATTTTGGTGATAATGTCATATGTTGCTAATAATCTACATCTATGTTAAATATTCTTTTACAGTATAACAACTTTTACTTACTAAGAAGGTTTTAAGCTTTTGTCTGAAAGTGAGGGGCTCATTTATTTCTTTAATTTCCTCTAGTAATTTGTTATACAGTTGTATCCCATTATAAAATATACTTTTTTGCGTCTTTGCCTTGTTGTTTCTATCTAGATGGATGTGGTGACAAGATCTTGTTTCATGGTCATGTATTAGGCTGTTTGTGTTATACATGTTGAGATTTTTCTTAATGAACATTATGTTCTGAAAGATATACTTGCAAGAAACAGTTAGAATGCCTAGATTTCTAAATAATTCCAGACAGTGGGCCCTGTTGTTGCTGTTTGTTATTATCCTTATGGCTCTTTTTTGTACTTTGAACACAGTTTGTATGTTACTGGCACTTGTTCCCCAAAACATCCACCTATCTTTTCTTTCCTCTGCCTTTAACACTGGGATTCCCATTGCGCTCTTGGTGTTACCATCATTGATTTTAATTTTACTGAAGGCTGTTTTTCCTGTGTGCTGAGTCAGTTCTTCCAGTGATGATTTGTTTTTCAATTTCTTTACATTTTTCCTGCACCCGTTTCACTTTGATTTTCCTGCACTTCATATTTATTTCAGTCTTATGCAGTTTATATTGCTGTATTCCTGTCTTTCTCCGAACATTCTTGTACTTCTTCCTTTTGTGGATCAATTGAAGTATTTCTTTTGTTACCTGTGGAGTTGCCTTCCTTGTGCCTATTTCTGACTGTGCACCATCTGTGGTTGCCCTTTTTAGAGATGTCCACTTCTCCTCGGCTGAACAGCTTATTGTGATATTCCTTATTGCAGTATCCACAGCTTAGCAAACTTCCAACATATCTCATCACTCTTCTGTACTTCAGTATCTTCCTTCCTGCAAAACTGATTCTTCTGTATGATTATCTTGAACTTTTCATCATTACTAAATTATGATGTGAGTCTGTCTGCTCCTGGGAGTGCCTTACAATCCAATACCTGATTTTACAATCTCTGTGTGACCACAATGTAATCTAGCCAGAATCTTCCCATGTCTCCAGGTCTTTTCCAAGGATATCTCCTTCTCTTGTGATTCTTGAAAATAGTGTTCACCATTACCATCTGAATTTTATTGCATGTATCAATTACTCTTTCTCCTCACTTGTTCCTTCTGCTTAGCCCATATTCTCCATTAACCTGTTCTTCTGTTCCTTCCCCTACAACCATGTCTGAATCCCCTATAATTATTAGAGTACCGTCTCCCTTTACATACTGAATTACCCATTCAGTATCCTCACATACTTCCTCTACCTCATCATCTTTTGCTTGCTGCATCAGCATGTGTACCTGTAGTATCACTTTCCATGTCAGTTTGCTGTTGAATCTGATGCAAACAACAGTATCACTGAACTGTTGCCAGTAGCTCGGTGCCTCCTGGAAATGCAAATGGGGGACTGATTCAGAATATTTTGCCAATAGAGAGATTATGATGACACTTTTTCAATTGCAGACTACATGCCCCATGGATATACATTATGTGTCTTTAATGAAGTGGTTTCCATTGCCTTCTCCATCCTCATGCCATTGATCACTGCTGATTCTTCCATCTTAGTGGGTCAGTTTTCTACTCCACGGGCAAGAGACTGCCCTGCACTTCTGTCCATTCCTCCACCCTCTTTGACAAGGTCATTGGCAGAGAGAGGGTGATTTCTTATGCTGGAAGTGTTCAGTTGCCATTGCTGATGACTTTTTTTTCTCTCTCTCAAAATTTAAGCAGTGGCTGGCTCTGAACCTGGAACCCAAGATGTTTTATTTAGTAATCAAAAGTACTGTTGCTAGACCACTGGTACAGAACTGATTGTTGCTAGACCACTGGTTCAGAACTGATATCATTAGTAATATAACTGGAGCACTGCCACACAAAGGAAATGCAAAACTCTAACAGAGAAAAGCAATAATTTCTGTGGATTGTGGTCAGTGCATGAAACATAGCATAAGAATCAGAATGCTATCTGACTAGTGATCACTGACAGTGTACACGGCATGTATTATCGGAATTGTGTAAGGCACTGCAAAATAGTATTTAGAACAACTTAGGTCACAGAATTGTATTGAGGGATATCAGTAAGTGCACAAAAGGCTATTCAAACATTTTCTATCACACATTAAACCAATCAAAAATCATATAGCAGTAAGACAGAGAAAAAAATGGGGCAGTAAATAAAACCAAAACAAGAAAAAAATTATACTATTGCAGTCTCAGACAGGCAATTTAATTCCACAATAACATTTCTATCAATATTACTTCCTTGATTATTATAAGATTCATAGTCATCATTTGCAGTTCAAAAAAAATTACATTAATTGGTAAAACTAAATTTTCTTTGTTAAACAGTGAACTGAAAGAAAAGGGGCAGAAGAATGGTGTTTGTGCTACACTCTGTCATATCACCAAAATGAGGGGAAACTCTAATCAAAGCGGAAACGGATTCATACCAAGTAACACCCGATATGTCATGAGAGTTGCTAGTGTTGGGGAGGCTAAAGCAGTGCTTTGTAGACAGTCTGAAGGAATTGTACTTGCACAGAAAGAAAAATCTAAAGCTACTGGTAATCCAAATGTAAGTACTGTGACTTATCCTCTGTCTTCCAATGCCATGTGAATACAGTTGAAAGTACATATGTTTCTAAAAATCCAGTATTCTGGTAGTTGTTATGTCCAAGATTTTTTATTTTATATTTACCAAGATAATGTTACATTTGTAGTATTTTGTTTGTTAATTTTCAGTATGACTTACTCATTTCACTATTTTGTACAGCACTTTATATTGCACTTTATTTAGTTGCCAATGCAGATGGGTAAGTATAGCTCCTTCTTCATATGAATGCCATTATAAATACTCCTATCAGTTTAAAGAGCCTCTGCACAGTTTGTTTGCTATTATAAAGGTTTTTCTTTTCATGTCTGTGTAGTTCATATTTCAAACAAAATATGTGTGTAAAATGGGAAGTTAACCTATAGATTTCATACAGACTGACTGAATGACAGACTGCCTCAATTGTTTTCTTAAAATGTGTATCCAAAGTAACTTAAATTTCCATTCTTAATATATAACAATGAAAATAATCAATTTTTGAAAACATAACGTAATTGGACAGATGAAAAATATACTCAACAAGCAGCAGCAGGAGAGTATAGGTTAAGTAAAGGTTAAGTAAATGTGCAAGCTTTCGGAGCCAGTGGCTTGTTATTCTGGCAAAAGGGTTGAATAAAGTAAGTAAGTCAAATCTTTAACAATGCAATTGCACATTTACTTATTGGTGAGCAGGTTTTTTGTCTATCCAATTACATCATTCTCAATATATGGTTGCTACATGATTTTTACTAACCTGAAAATTTTTAACTTTTACTGTTAAAAAACTGTTATTGGTACAACTAGAAGTAGTACTACACCTAAAAATTATTTACAATATGTGAAGCTTGAACTTAGTAAAACATTAACTTTTTTATGTCATTCATTTTAAAACAGTTAACACTGAACTTAGGTTAAGAATAACTTTCTCCTTCTAAGCATTTTAACATTCCCAATGACCAGAGGTTAAAATTTATTTCTGTTAAGAAGTATCTTCTTGAATGCTTTGGATATTTAGCAGCTTCCTCTGGATCTGAAGAGACATCTTTGGTAATGCCTTATGTGATAGTGGTTACATTAGCGTGTCAGGTTGTTGGTCGTTAGGTGGCTGAAATTCACACTATCTGTACTTGTCATTTACATAATGGTAATGTAAATCAGTGCGCATACCTACCCAGTTGCTCAGTAATAGGTTCAATTCTGCCCAACTATCATTATTCAAAGCTGTTTTAAGGCTGTTGAGTAAAGTAAGTAAAATCTTTAACAAGACAATCACTTTTCAGTCTGGCTAGAAACATAGAGTGAAAATATTTTGACAAACTTCAGTGACATTTTATGAGAAGGAAAGTTGCTGCTCACGATGGTTGCTGTGCCACAGGTAGGCACAACAAAAAGACTCGCATAATTGTATCTTTTGGCCATTAAGGTCTTTGTCTCTTACACACACACACACACACACACACACACACATATGCGCGCATGCGCATGTGCAAACACAACCTGCACACATGCGTGTGAGTTGTGTTTGTATGTGTGTGTGTGTGTGTGTGTGTGTGTGTGTGTGTGTGTGTGTGTGTGTGTGTAAATGTATCTTTGTTGACAAAGACCTTAATGGCTGAAAGCTATAATTGTGTGAGTCTTTTTGTTGTGCCTATCTGTGATTCAGCATCTCCACCATATGGTGAGTAGCAACTTTCCTTCTCATAATATTGTTACATTCTGTTCTGGAGTTTCCACTGTTTGATTTTTGCCTTCAGGGACATTTTGTTACACCAAAACAAGAAAAGTATTCATATACACATATGTCTGAAAATCTTTAATTTTTGAGTTATTAATAAACATTTATGTTAAACAGCTATCTAGGTACAACCCAATAACTTCAGGCTTTGATTCACTGTCTCCATCATTTCCTAGATAGTTGTATATTGCGCTCATTCAGAGAAGGCCTTGACATATTGAATCCATTGTATCCTAAATAGCAATGTAATGCCCTGGAGATTTGTTTACACTTGTCATTTGTCATTAGTCTGCCTTTGATGTTTCAGTTGTTACATGTACTAAATTAACTGAAAGTATTCTGCTCAACCATGGTAGGATATTCATTTCATGAGCATGCAGTATAGGTTATTAAGTATAACTGCATGAAATGTGATGGATTCAAGGCCGCACAGCTGCAGCAGATGGCATTTCCAGACCTAAGACAGCCAGGTCATCCAGCCTTTGCTGCTGTTTATCATCACACTGGTGAGACAAAATCCATTGTGCTACACAATACATTTAACAAGGAAGAACAAGAATTGTTCATATGCCTTAGCAGGAAGAACACAGCCTACAGGCTGTTGAAGATCCAGATGTCACCACAAAACAAATGCCCCTCAAAGTTCAGCACTGAGGATACTTCATGAGCGGCCCATGTACCCACATCATCTTCTATAAGTGTAGTGCCATTTTAACTCCTGCTGGTCACCCATCATGGGAGAACTTGCTGACAGTTTGTTGCACAAACTGTTAAACTAATGTTTTCCTCTTCAGTTTTGTTTACAGGCAAGACAATGTTCAGAACAGATGGAATAATAAATAACCACACCCAACACATGTGGGACATCTAAGTCCTTGTGCTACAGTTCAGGCTAGCCATTGGTGTCAGTTTAACCTAATGTGTGGGATGAAATTGTAGGTAACCATCTGGTAGGTCTATACATTCTCCCAAAACATCTTACAGGTGCTACAGGCACTTTATTCAGAATACTCTCGAAGACTTCTGAAGATGTCCCCCGCAAATAACAGGAAACGTGGTATATGTACGATGGGACTCCAGCATTTTTTAGTCTCATTTTTTTAGATGAACTACCATGACAGATGGAATGGTAGAAAAATATGAATTCTGTGACCTGCATGTTCTCCTGACCTTAGTCCTTTGTATTTTTACATCTAGGGGCAACTTAAACAATTGGTTTATGCACCAGGCAATGTGGATGCAGAAACTCTTCATCATCTTTTCATGGCAGCCTGTTACAACCAACATGGTACCATTTGAGATCATCTGGGAGCATTTGAAAGGACATGACAGTCCCCAATGCAGCAAAGGCATGCATGTGTGGAAGCAAGAGGAGGACATTTTGAAGATACGAGTTTCTGAGATGATGACATTTACTAGTTGCAAATGTGATACTGATGTGTTAAACATAAAATTTTATTAATAAACAAAGGATTTTTGGGTTTTCAACAATATGGAAAGAATAGATTGCTAAAGGAGGTGAGTCACAGACAGGCACAACAAAGAATGCTGGAAATATATGTGATCTAGTAAAAGATCCCCTGTATTTGGAGAGCCTTCTAGGTGAGTTGTAGTGGGGATACTGATGTATAAGGGATATTGTTCAATAGCTGTATACCTACCATTTTCAATAGGTGCAGTGACTTGCTAGGTGAGCATAATGATTTTGTTGTGGAGGAGTATATTCATAATGATGGTTCTGTGATTACTACTCAGTGAGCATTTTGCATTTGATTCAAACTTAACCAACATGATTCTGTTCCTGAAAGGAAAAGTATTCAAGTCTGAGTATCAGACATTAGAGCATTAGTTTCTGCACTGGAAAGAAAATCAACTGGCCTACCTTGTACGGTAATGACACTGGAAAATGTGATGTGTGAGAGTGTTTGTGCAGCAGTCTCCAAAGCATTCAGCACATGAACATACAGTTGCCCTTGTACTGTCTGACTGGAGTGTAAGAAGAATTCTGCACAGAGATCTTCACATGCACCCATACTAAAAATGGTTACCCAAGAATTAAGTGAGAGACATTTTGAAACTTGTTGAGCTGTGTGTGTGAGTAAATTCTTCAGAGTATTACCCCTGGTGCTGTTTTGATTTCTTTAGATGAGCCCCCCTTCCACTTGTTAGGCACTGTAAATAAACAAAATTTCTGCTATTGGGCAGCAGAAAACCTTCAGGAACTTTATTAGTGACCCTTCTCGGCCATCATGTGACAGTTTGGTGCGCTATTGCTGAATTTGGTGTTGGAGTCCATTATTTTTTCAAAGAAGATGACATGATGATAATGTTTAATTCAAATCACTTCTGTCACACAACAGAGGCCTCCCCCGGCCTAAGTTAAACCAATTAATTGGGGACCATGAGGAGGGAAAGGTCTGGTTCCAACAAGATGGAGCCACATCTTACACATCTCAGCATTCTCTAAGTATTTTGAGAGAGTTGTTTTGTAGATATCTCTCTTCACAGGGAGACATTGCCTGACCCCAAAGTCACCAGTTTATCACAAATTTTTCTGTGGGGACACTGAACGGCTCAAGTGTACAAACATCACCCCACAACCCTGCAAGCACTTAAAGGGCAATCACTCAGGAAGTGGCTGCCATTCCACTGGAAATGGTATGAAAAACTATGGACAACTTCCAGGAAAGGCTTCAACAATGTGTCACTAACGTACACCACCATTTACTGGATGAAGCTTTAAAAATCACCTGACGTAAAATGGCATAGTATTTGTTGTTCACAAATAAAAGTATTTTCTCTGTATCTTTGTTTGTTTGTTTCTAAGTACTTTTTGAAATATGGGAGGTCTTTTTGCCACACACTGTATTTAAGCTTTCAGACAACCTCTTCCTCAGAAATAGAACTCTCACCCATTCACAGAACAACTCACATATACATGTGTACTGTCTCCGACTGTGATTACCTCTGTATCTGATGTGAGCAGCAATATGCTAGGGTGCATCACAGGTGTAAGGAGACATGGGGTGGGGATGGAGAGGGATAGCAGCGTAGGGATAGGGGAACATGCCCCTGGGGGTGGGTGAGGTGGAGGAGGAGTAGAGAAGGGGAAAACACTAGTAGGAGTGTTGGTGGGATAGAGTGCGTGTGTGTACTCTATCGAGAGCAGGGAAGAGGGTAGGCACAAGGGGCAAAGACAAGCTAAGTCTGAAAAAAGGAGGATTACAGTGAGGAAGGCTTTGTTGTTGGGAGAATTCCCACCTGTAAAATTCATAAAAACTCGTGTTCGTGGGAAGGATCCAGATGGCACAGGGTGTGAACCAGTCATTGAAATTATGCACATCATGTTAACTGGGATGTTCAGCCACTGTGTGGTCCATTTATCTCTTGACCTTAGTTTTCTTTTTTGTTATTTCTGTCTGTGACTCAAAGCTTCCTCTATGCAGTAGTAGTCTATAATTCCCATGTTGTTATAATACAGGGTGTCCCAAAAAGAATGACCCAATTTTAACAGTTTGGTGCGCTATTGCTGAATTTGGTGTTGGAGTCCATTATTTTTTCAAAGAAGATGACATGATGATAATGTTTAATTCAAATCACTTCTGTCACACAACAGAGGCCTCCCCCGGCCTAAGTTAAACCAATTAATTGGGGACCATGAGGAGGGAAAGGTCTGGTTCCAACAAGATGGAGCCACATCTTACACATCTCAGCATTCTCTAAGTATTTTGAGAGAGTTGTTTTGTAGATATCTCTCTTCACAGGGAGACATTGCCTGACCCCAAAGTCACCAGTTTATCACAAATTTTTCTGTGGGGACACTGAACGGCTCAAGTGTACAAACATCACCCCACAACCCTGCAAGCACTTAAAGGGCAATCACTCAGGAAGTGGCTGCCATTCCACTGGAAATGGTATGAAAAACTATGGACAACTTCCAGGAAAGGCTTCAACAATGTGTCACTAACGTACACCACCATTTACTGGATGAAGCTTTAAAAATCACCTGACGTAAAATGGCATAGTATTTGTTGTTCACAAATAAAAGTATTTTCTCTGTATCTTTGTTTGTTTGTTTCTAAGTACTTTTTGAAATATGGGAGGTCTTTTTGCCACACACTGTATTTAAGCTTTCAGACAACCTCTTCCTCAGAAATAGAACTCTCACCCATTCACAGAACAACTCACATATACATGTGTACTGTCTCCGACTGTGATTACCTCTGTATCTGATGTGAGCAGCAATATGCTAGGGTGCATCACAGGTGTAAGGAGACATGGGGTGGGGATGGAGAGGGATAGCAGCGTAGGGATAGGGGAACATGCCCCTGGGGGTGGGTGAGGTGGAGGAGGAGTAGAGAAGGGGAAAACACTAGTAGGAGTGTTGGTGGGATAGAGTGCGTGTGTGTACTCTATCGAGAGCAGGGAAGAGGGTAGGCACAAGGGGCAAAGACAAGCTAAGTCTGAAAAAAGGAGGATTACAGTGAGGAAGGCTTTGTTGTTGGGAGAATTCCCACCTGTAAAATTCATAAAAACTCGTGTTCGTGGGAAGGATCCAGATGGCACAGGGTGTGAACCAGTCATTGAAATTATGCACATCATGTTAACTGGGATGTTCAGCCACTGTGTGGTCCATTTATCTCTTGACCTTAGTTTTCTTTTTTGTTATTTCTGTCTGTGACTCAAAGCTTCCTCTATGCAGTAGTAGTCTATAATTCCCATGTTGTTATAATACAGGGTGTCCCAAAAAGAATGACCCAATTTTAACTTGCAATAATATTGAGACAAATGTCACTAGGTAACTGAAAGAGCACTAGATGTGATCGGCATGGTCCAGAGGTTCAGAAAAAATCTGTTAGATGTCACTACAAGCGGTGACCTGGAGTATGCAGCCAGTCTCATACAATATGACGTCCGCGCAACAGAAGGTGTATTGTGTTACTGAATTTAGTCATACTCAATCAGTGATCGCTGTTCAGTGGGCGTTTCATATTTGATTTAATTCTAAGCCACCATCATCAAAGAACATTCAACAGTGTTATAAATAGTTTGAAGAAACAGGGTGCCTCTGTAAAGATTAAAGTCCTGGCCGGCCACACGTTCCTGAACAAACAGTGGATCAAATCTTGCAATGCTATGGAACTTGTTATTCCCACAACTTGACTCTGACAATTTCATCTATCAGCAAGATGGAGCACCACCGCACTGGCACAACAATGTGCACAGTTTCCTGAATGCCAACATGCCTCAATGATGGATAGGGTGTACAGGACCGCATGACCAGGCTTTACACTCTTGGCCTCCTAGGTCCCCTGACTTAACACCATGTGATTTCTTCCTTTGGAGATATGTTAAATAATGTGTTTATATTCCTCCCTTACCTCATGACACTGATGAACTAAAAACCAGAATATCAGCTGCTGTAGCTTCAGTGACAGAAGACACCTTACGCTCAGTTTGGGATGAATTCGGCTATCGTCTAGATGTCATCTGTGCAGCCAATGGAGGACATATTGAACATTTATGATTGATTTTTATAAACTTCTGTCTTTTCTGAGTAATTTAGTATACAATTTGTTGGTGTTCAGCCCTTCTTCCTAATAAATAATTCTATTTAAAATCAGGTCATTTTTTTGGGACACCCTGTATAGTTGTACAGATAAAAAATCCACCTGCCCAGTGGTGGCATGAGAAAATACATAAAAGGATATGAAAATACTGCATTAAGTACTGCATTATATTTTCAAACATTGGTTACTTTCCATATCGTTATTCTTCAAACGTAGACTTTCCATTGTTTGAATTTTGAGCGAATGTTTATACAAGCATTTTTTCTTGTTTTGATCTAAGGAAACTTTCCCCAAAATATGTGAAAGTATTTTTGAATGGCTGCCACTTTTTGCTCCATTTTATTTTTGCAGCAGTCCAATGAGATTATTGGTATTATTATTTTGTTGTATTCTTAATATAACACAAGGGGTGGAAAAAATATGGAAACACACAAACACAACTCACTACATGCCTAATATGGTGGAGGAAAGCTGTTGGCATTTAAAACAGAATGGATGCAGGTCCTGTATCATTTTTAAGGGAATCTTATACCTTTCGTTCTGCAAAATAGATGCAAGTTCAGGTAATCATTATGGAGGTGGACAGCAATCACAGACCCTTCTCTCTCAATGATACTGAGATCTGGTAACTATACTGGCCATGGAAGATGCAACAATTCATCATTGTGCTCAGAAAACTGGTACTGGACAATGCGAGATGTGTGAACAAGACCTGTCGCCTTGGAGCACAGCATCAGCATATGGAAAGAAACTTTGTTAACCTGCTCAACAAACACCTTTGTGAAAGCTATAATGGATAATGCCATTCAAACTGTGATAAACCTAGGCACAGCAATTTGCTCAACAAATATCTTTTTGAAGGCTATAATGGATACAACAATTCAAACTGAAACAAACCTGCTACCAGTAACCTCAAACAATTTTACCACAAAAATAAAATCCCTGTTTATTTTTTTACTGATCATTACTCTGTGAACTCAAATTATAACCTTTTTGTTTTGATCATAAGCAAAAAAATAACCCTTTATGTCACATTTGTAGCATTTCTCCCTCTTACCAATGATCTGAGCTTCCTCTAAGCTTGGAAGGTGGCAATAAGTTTCACATGCACATCATCTGGCCTGCTGTGTTGTGATTTCCATCCACAAAGTATCAGTAACTTTAGACACACCCAGTAACCAAGCTATACTCACACCATTCTTAATCTGTAGAAGCAACTTTTTTCCGTGCTGAAAATAAGCTTGCATAAGAATGAAATTTTAATCAACATATTCAACAGACATGGAAATAGTAGAGAATATTTTTCTATTGTTCAGTCAAGATGTTCCTGGTGTGACACGTCCCATTTCAGTCAGTGTAGCTTAGTGGTAGACACAGAATCCTCTTCTATTTGGTATCTTTAGCATGTGTCCTATGCAGAGTGTTGTTTTGGTTTCCATGCTAATTCTATGCTATATCACACATCACCAGTTTCCAAAAATGTACGCGGTTGACATCTTATATGTCACTGAACCTAAGTTCCTCTCATTTTGATGCTATTATCAGAGGGACATCTTGAACTGAATTTTCCTACCCTATACATATTGCACTGCTTTGTGGATGGTGTCCACCAAAAGTATCTGCAGTTAAGATCAACACTTCATTGATTTATGAAGCCATATTACTCATCTGCCATCTTGCATATGACAAGTGGTCCAATGCGCACATTCACAATATACTTAATGTCATTATGGTTGGAAGTTTGTATGCCATTGAGTATTAGGACACTCCATTAGTGCAGGAATGTGAGAGGTTTCATATCATTTTTATGGGAAACACAGATGCCAACTATAAAAAAATTAAAAGTACCTTTGGAGAGGAAAAAAAGCCATAGTGGAAATATCTGCAGGTCAGATGGCAAGCCAATGCTAAGCAAAGAATGGAACACCGGAAGGTAGAAGAAATACATATAATGGTTATACAAAGGAAAAAAACTTGAAGACAAAATTATGGAAATGGAAGAGGATGTGATGAAGATAAAATGGAAAATATGATATTGTGAGAAGTCAATCAATGGAAAGTCCAGGATGGAATAATAACAATATTGTGAAAAGATAGACTGTGACCCCCTATATAGAGGAGACATTAATTTGCAGGCAGACACAATTAAAAGACTACCATGCACTTTAGCTTTTGGCCCAGATGCCTTCCTATGAAGTAGAAAATGCACATACATGCACACAAGCACAACTCACACACACATGACCACTGACACTGCTAACTGTGGCCAGACTGAGACATAACTGCACCTATGGGAGCAGCAATTCAATGTAGGTGGTGGGTGTAAGGAGGAAGCCTGAGGTGGGGCGGGGTGGGGGGTGGGGGTGGGGGGATAGCAGGTGGGATGGGGGGAAAGTGTAGTGCTGCTTGTGAGAGCATTCGGGGAGCTGGTGGGGACAGGGTAGGTCTGCTTGGTGCAGTTGGGAGGTTGGATTGATGGGAAAGGGAGGGGGGGGGGGGGGGGGGAGAACACAAAAGGTGAGAAATGAGAAATAGAGAAGGGAAAAAGGACTAGTGGATTAGATAGCTGTGTTGTGCTGGAGTAGGAGCAGAGGATGGAATAGGTAGCTGGAGGACAAGAACTACAAAAGTTGAGGCCAGGGGATTACGCGACATTGCTGGGAGAGTTCCCATCTATGCCATTCAGAAAAACTGGTGTCGATGGGAAGGATCCAGATGGCACAAGCTGTGGAGCAGTCATTGAAGTGATGTGGACATCAGCTTGCTAGTCATCATTGCCCACATTGAAAGCAGAACAGTGGCTGCAGCTTAGTTTGTAGATCACAAGCCTGCTTTCATAAGTAGCCCACCTTTGATGAGGCGGGAGATGCCTGAGACCAGATTGGAGTAGGTGGTGGTGTGGGGATGTATAGGACAGGTCTTCCATCTAGGTCCATTGGATTGATACGGGCCACGAGGTAAAGTCTTGGAAGCAGGGGTTGTGTAAGGATGGACAAGGATAACACATAGGTGTGGTGATTAGTGGAATATTGGCATGGAAGGGTGGGAAGGATAGTAGGTGGGATATTCTTCATTGCAGGACATGACAAGGAGTAGTCGAAACTTTCGTGGAGAATGCAATTCAGTTGCTCCAGTCCTGGATGGTACTGAGTCATGAGGAGAGTGCTTCCTTGTGGCAGGATGGTGGGCACGTTGGAAACAATAGATGACTGGAGAGGGAGGGCATGGGAAATCTGTTTCTGCACAGTGTTGGGATGGTAATTACCATCTGTGAAGGCCTCAGTGAGACCCTAGGTATGTTTAGAGAGGGACTGTGATGATCACTGTTGGCTCGGCTGTAGAGAAGGGGCATCTTATATGGAAAGGGTGACAGCTGTCAAAGTGGAGGTATTGCTGCTGGTTGGTGTATTTGATATGGACAGAGTTGACACTAACCATTTATTTCACTGACTCTCCACAGTTCGTGTTCCTTTACCAAACAGCATCCTGCTCATCATTGTTTATGCCATCCCACCTTCCTCTACACTAACATTCCAATGCCCATGGCCTTGCCTCTATTAAACACTAGTCTACTAATGCTCAACTGACTCCAAACCTAAGATCATCTTCCTGATCAGCATGAACAACTATATCCTTGCCCATAATTTCTTCTCCTTTGAAGGCATCAGCTACAGACAACAACATGGTACAGCATGGGCACCTGCATGGCATAATCCTATGCCAACCTATTCATAGGCCTTCAGAGAAAGCTTTCATAACCACCCGGAATACTAAAATCCTCATCTTGTTCAGATTCATTGATGACGTCTTTGGGGTAGGACAACCTATCCACTTTCCTCCAGAATCTCAATACCTTCCCCTCCATTCACTTCATCTGATCCTCTACAACCCAACAAGGCACTTTCTTTCATGTTGACCTCCACCTCAAGAATGGCTACATCAATTCCTCTGTCCATATCAAACCTTCAACCATTAGCAATTGACAGGAGCTACTCATTCCTTACCAATAAGCCTCTTCATCTGTAGTCATCACATATTCAATGATGAGCAGTACTTCTCCAAATACACCTAGGATCTCACCTAGGCACTCACAGACCAAAATTATCCACCCAACCTTTTACAGAAACAGATATCCCCTGCCTTGTCTCCCCAGTCACTTACCAACTCCCACATACCCACCACCTAGCCACAAAGGAACACTCCCCTCGTGACTCAGTACCACCCAGGACTGGAGAAACTCAATCACATTCACCAACAGTGTTTCAGCTACATCTCGTCTTACCTTCAAATGAGGAGTATTATATCCAATATCCTTCCCATCCCTTCCACAGTGGTGTTCTACTCCACACCAAACCTAGCAATTCCCTTATCCTTCCCTACTCAACCTGAGCTCCCAACACCTCGCCTGATGGCTCATATCCATGGCCCAATTTGGTTACAGGCATCTTTCATCCCATCAAAGGCAAGGCCACTTGTGAAAGCGGACATGCGATCTAAAAAACTAAGCTCCAACTATTGTGCTGCTTTCTGCATGGGTTGGACAACTAACAAGCTGTCTGTCCGCACGAATGGCCGCTGACAAACTATGACCAAGAGACAGCTGAATATGCTACCCAACACAATATACTTCACTTCAATGACTGCTTCACAGTCTGTCCCATCTGAATCCTTCCTACTAATGCCACCTTTTCTGAATTATGCAGGTGGAAACCCTCCCTGCAATATATCCTACATTCCCTCAATCGCTATGGCCCCAACTTTTGCTAGTCCCTGTCTTCCAATTACCTACCCTCTTCCCTGCTCCCATTAGAGCACAACACAGCGTTCTGTTCCACCAAACCACCCACCAGTCCTTTTCTCCTTCTCTACTTCTCTCCTTTTCCGCCCCCCCCCCCCCTCCCCCAAACCTCCAGACCGCACCTAGCAGCCCTGTCCTGTCCCAACCACATCCCTGCATGCTCCCACAAGCAGCATTACACTTTTTGCCACCTCAACCTTCTATTCCCTTCCTCTCTTCCATCTCAAGCCTCCTCCCTACACCTTCCACTCAGTTCGGACTGCTGCTCCCATCAGGAATAGTTAGAAGTCAATCCAGCCACAGTGACCAGAGACAGTGGTCATCTGTCTATGAGTTGTGCTTGTGTGAATGTGTTTGTGTTTTCTACTTCAGAAGAAGGCATTTGAAACAAAAGTAAAAATGTATAACAGTCTTTTAATTGTGCCTGTCTGCTACTCAGTATGCCCTCTGTATGGTGAGTGGCAGTCTATCGTTTTCATAACAGTATTGTAGGAAGTATTTGACAGAGCACTGAAAGATGCAAGTTCAAACAAAGCACGTGGAATAGATGATAGTCCCACAGATTATTGACATCCTTGGAAGAATTGTCCATTACAAAACTATTCCACAAATTATGCAAGCTATAAGAGTATCGTCAGAGTTCGTGTAGAATGTGATAAGGCAGATGATGACAGGTGTGGATAATACTGAACCATTATATCATAAATCATGGTTTCAAAATACTAACATGAATATTTGCAGAAGAGTAGGAAGATTGATAGAGTCAACTTGGGCAGGTTCAGTTTGGGGTCTGGAGAAATGAAGGAACTCTTCGGGCAATACTCACCGTACAACTTACCTTAGATGGTAGACTAAATTTTATGGCAATTGCAGATTTATAAAAAGCTTTTGACAATGTTGATGGAAATACACTTTTTCAATTTTGTCATGGTATCTGGAGTAAAATACAGAGGGCAAGGTGTTATCTACAATTTTAGCAAAAAAGCAGGCCACAGTTATAGCCCATAACCTTGACTCACTTCATTCTCACATGTTCACTGTTTGATGGCAGTTGTGAACAATGGCAGTAGTGTAATCTTTTTTATGCAAAAGATGCCAACAATGTTAAATTGTCAGCTTGTGTATGTGATGCTGACATAAATAAATGTCTATAAATAATTTAGGAATAAAGGAGACAGCCGACTGCTGTGGCCGAGTGGTTCTAGGCGCTTCAATCCGGAACCGCACTCTGCTACGGTTGCAGGTTCCGATCCTGCGTCGGGTATGGATGTGTGTGATGGCCTTAGGTTGTTAGTTAGGTTTAAGTAGTTCTAAGTCTAGGGGACTCATGACCTCAGATGTTAAGTCCCACAGTGCTTAGAGCCATTTGAACCATTTTTTTAAAGGAGGCAACTCTCCAAGTAGTAGCAGTGTTGAGTCATTGGCAGACACGAAAGAGAACGAAAAGTTTGCTAGCCTTTGCACAGATTGTTTAACAAGCTATAGTGCACATAGAAATGCACACAAACAGATCTCTGCTGCTACACTGTGTGTTTGTGTGTGTCTGTTCTGCATTCTGCCAGAACTAGCCCTACCATATAAATACAGGTCTGATATTTTTGAAATTAGACAGGAGTTGATGTACATCATTTGCTCTGCATTGCACTTCAAAGTGGTTAAACACCCAAAATTGCAATAATTGATTTTACAAATAAAGAGCTTTAACAGTCAAAGGTGAATGACATTATTCTAAAAGTTTTGTGTGATCATGAACCCCAACTGAGAAAAAATAATCAGAAATGGACAGTGTAATGAAAAGATGTTATAAGATAAACACCAACAAAAGTAAAACAGGGGTTGTGGAGCGTCGTCAAATTACATCAAGCATTGCTAACAGAATTAGATTTGAAAATGAGAACTAAAAATAGAAGAAGTAGTTTGCTATTTGTACAGCAAAATAACAGCCAGTGACAAAAGTAGAAAGGATATGAATTGCAGATCAGCACTGTTGAGAAAAGTATTTCTGAAAAGGAATATTTTGATAACATTGAGCATAAACTTGTAAAGAAGTAAAATATGGATAATAAATGGTTCAAATAAAAAGAGAATAGAAGACTTTGAATGTGATGCTACAGAAGAATGTTTAAAATGCCGGGGATGAGATCATGAGGAGCTAGAAACCATAGAGCCTGTGATGACTGTAGGAGAGGCTGCAGGGATGGTCGCGGAGGTGGCTGTGACAATGGCAACTAGAAGCTGTCTGTGACAGGGCCAGCAAGTGAACGGGCATCGATGCTTACAGGGCTGGCAGACAGGAAGGCTCGCCACAACAGGGCTGACAATGTCAGGAGGGTCAGCTGTAACATGGCTGATGATGAAAGGATCTGTGTCTGCTGGCATCACATTCAAGGTCTGGCTCACTGCCAGAGTGACATCTGGTGTAGAACTCCATAAACAAGAAATGGGATGTTGCTCTTCACAACTACATTGTAATGAACTTGATGGCAGGTGACCCAGCTTGCCACTAAAACTACTGCAGAAAAAATTGGAGACGCTGAATGGGCCGAATGATGCTCTGCAGCACATCCCAAGTTGCCCAACCCCTGAATTGAGGGGCTGGAGACAACAAGAGCTTTGGTGAGTGAAAATATGCTGCACATGAATTAGAACCTGAATGTACACAGATATGCAAAAAATTCTCAGACAGACAACAACAAGCGAGAGACTGCACCTCTGGAAAAAGACATGAATGGATCACCTGAATTACACAGAAGAGAGAACATTGTTAAGAATTTTTATCTGCTGAGATGGCAAAGGAACACCTACCAGAACTGAGACAACCAAGCAAATGAACACTGTTATGGAAAGCAAGAGTTAACTGTCCATGTCCAGCACACAGTCAACACGCTCGCACTGTAGTAATGCACGAAAGTTCCTGGTGTGGTACAAAGTTGGACACACATGTAGGATTTGAATGTAGACTGACACAACACAAGGACATGAGTACCCTGCTCCAGAAAGATAATTGTACACAAGCAAGATTGATGTGCTTGAAAAACACATGAAAAATAGGGAAGGATGAAACCCAGCTCCAGAAAAATGAATGAAGGCATATCAGTGAGCATTGGAACACATATAAGGATGCAGCCTCATTGTCCTTACCTTGTCCAGGCGCTGCCACCCATGGGAACAGAACTGGCAATGACTGCGTCACCATGGTGAAATGCAACACAGCTTGCCAATGATGGGCTCAGCATGCAGAGGGGAAGTGGGTTGGGTGATGGATGATACCAGGAACTGGCATAGCAGCCCCTTCCAGAGCAACTGGGGAACCATGTGTAAGCACTGGAGATGGCGAATCTTGAGAAAGCAACCTACTGAGAACCCACATGAACTATGATTGTCACACTATCACAAAATCATTATCCTCATTGCCAACTATAGTAACACTTGGCCAAGAGGTGTGCAAAAAGTGCAAATGATCAAAATGCATTGAAGTAATAACTATTTATTTATTCATTATGGACTAACATAGTACAGCTGTGGAAGATGAAGGTTCACATTTGAGTACAACTGGAATGTCCTTCTGTAATGACGCATAGCGGAGGCCACAATGACAAAGACCAGATCATCGGTAGTGGTGATGAGTTGAGGAAACTGCCCTTACAAAGTGTCTTTCAGATGCAGTGACTGTGATTTTGACAGAGGCCACAGGTCCAGTGTAGTGGGACATTCCAGAGCAGCTGACATCTGGCTAGTGGCTGTGATCCTAGTGAAGGTAGCAAGAAGGTATGTCTGATGGGTGGTGGCAGATATGGTTTGAAGTGTAGTCTCAGGGGTGGCTGGTTGTTTATCTGGAACCCAGAGCTGAACTGGCCATCAAGGGGCTGAACAGTGACCTAAGGACTCATCAGCAGAGGAATAACAGTGTGGTGTTATGTTGACATGTGACCATGCGACACAGGTAGGTGCCTGTGATTGCCACACTGTTTACTGCAATCTGCACACCATGTATTGGCACAACTTGCACCCCAGACAATGTGGCGGCTGCAGGAAGCTTGGCAATAAGCAGGTCTATGACTCTTCTGTTGACCAACAATTTGTAGGAGCCATGCCTGGACTGCAAAGTGTATTTGTGCTTGTGCTGACCAAAATGCAGTGCCCAGCCCTGCATATACTACAGACACCTTTAGGGGATATGTGTATTGCCGTGTAAGTGTAATAATCCCTAGGTCCCTGACAGGACTTATGCTAGGTGTCCGATTATCAATTTAACACAATATTCTTATTGGACATGTCTACAAAATGAATTAAATGTCACAAATCTGTAAAAGCAGAATTCAAAGCTTATCTTTTCTGTAGCTGTAATGCATCAAATTTTATTGTCACTGAACTGTACAAACTATCCCAGGTAAAGATCAGAAGAGCACACATCTCATATTTGATACAATTCATGCATCACCTTGATCCAGAAGTTTAAATATGTGTTAATCACCACACACTAAATGAAACTTAGCACCCAAAGTTTCTTAATGTAAATGGACAACAGTACACACACTTATTGATACACCAATATGCAGATAAAAATTTCAATTTGGCTTGTTTTCGACATACAAATATATCTCATTGCAGTCATTTGCAAACAAGAATGCTTGTAGAATCTTTCCAGTTCCTGTTGCTCCATAAAAATATCAATAAGTATTTATTCTGCAGTAATGAGTATGAATATCCAGTAGTGTGTAAAATCAGAAACTTATGCAGAGGTGCCTCTTCAGGAAAATTGTAATACTGCTGTAAACTAAGCCACCAGATTTACATAAACATATTCCACACAGCAACAGTTTAGCAGAATAAAACAAAATCTTTCATCTATACAATTGTAGCTTTTCTAAAAAGTTGAATTTGAACACCATGTAAACACAAAAGCTAGTTGGTATTTTTTACAGATGTAGTTTACAATAAATACCATCCCTGAATGTTTTCTTTTGTGCTGAAATCTACAGGTTAAGACAGGTTATGACTGAATTTAGTTTTATATAATTCAGAACATGAAGAATGATTAATAAATGTGGAAAGTAAAATGATAAATTGTAATAAAAAGAATATACCAGTATGTTTGTAACAACGCTTTCATTTGCTGACCTGTACATGTAATGAGTGATTTGCTGTCTGATTTCAGAACACAAAACAGCGTAGTCAACTGGGCTGCAGTGCTATGTATCCATTGGTAATTCCTGATCCATGTATTAGTGAAATTGTACTGGAAGAGCATGATGAATTTCTGATCATTGCTAACAAGGGGTATGTACTTTAAGATTCTGCAGTCATACTGTGTGTTCTAATGTAAAAGAGAGGTGGAAATTCCCATAGTCATGTAACAAGTTCAGACAGATAAAGACAATCATATTCACTTAGCCTTCCCTTTGAAAAGAATGTGGCCAGATTCCTTTCCTCTTATTTCTCAATCTGATATTGTACTCAATCTCTAATGACCCCATCATTGATGGGACATTAAACCCCAAATCTTCCTTCTTTTCATGAAATAACATTTGCAACCAACTGGAAATGAACTGTAAAAGCACCTCATCAGAAAAGAGGTACTAACAATCTCTCTCTCTCTCTCTCTCTCTCTCTCTCTCTCTCTCTCTCTCTCTCTCTCTCTCTCCCCTCCCTCCCTCCCTCCCCTCCCTACCTGTGTCCTTTCACTCAAACTTTTCTCTTTTTGCTATCTCTGTCTGTTTCCCTTAGTTCATGCCAGATAGTAAACAAAAATTTTATCATTAATTACAGAAGCAATTTCTGTTTTCAATTATGCACATATAAGTAGAAGAAGACTGGCATGTTTTCAGACTTATTTCCTTGATTTTACAGCTAAGCCATGATTAACGAGGAGCTACAGCAATTTACATATAAACTAGTACAGTACTTATACAAAAAATATCAGAATTTTTTATGAATAAATGGAATCTGATTCCATTTATATAAATTGGAACTTACAGTAACAGTTAAATAATTTAATGACAATGTGCCTCGAGCTAAGACTTTTAGGGACACGGACCACTATACACTTTTTGAATATAATTACAGTCACTTACACATGTCTTTTGTTACAGTTTCTGGGAAGTTATCAGTGTTTCTGAAGCAGTTGAAGAGGTGCGGCACGTCAGCAATGCCATCTTAGCTGCCAAAAAGCTCCAGGATATGGCCCAGAGCTATGGATGTGATGAAAACATAAGCATAATTGTTGTACGTTTCTATAATCTTGGATCTGACATGGACCATTTGATGAGGGAACTCAGGCATACTATTGGTAAAACAAAGCAGCGGTTTTCAGTTGACAGTGACAATGATGTGCCAGTGCATACTTCATGTCAGAGAACACTATGCAGGTCACAGGCAGCAGACACAGGTTGTTGCTGTTGTCAAAGTGTTCCAGACCATTTCTATGGCACTGAGTGTAACTTGCGGTATGTAAACAATGTAAATAATGAATGCACTGACTCTCATATTCTACCTGAAACAGACAGATCTTCACCCAGTGGGCAAAGTGATCATGCTAACAGTGACTATGTGGGAAGAAAAGTGAGTGTTGCAGAGGGACGAGATGCAGCACGCTACACACAGCAGTGGAACAGTGGTGTTAATCGAACTATGCCATTTTCAAAGGGAAAATTTCAGAATACTGTGCCACATCAACAGTCTGTTCTGATGCATGAAAATGGTACAAAGAAAATTTCTGCAGTGGGTCCTACTATAGAAAGGAGGAGCTATAGGGACAGCAGAAGGAGTAATAGTGGTGTTCTCAAAGCAATCCGTGCCAAAGTTGACATGTATTCCAATGGTCATCTTGCCGATGGTGAGGAAGATGAGACAAGTTCTGAAAAATCAGGCACACAACTCTCTGAAGAACAGTTCAAGTGCTGGGAATACATGCTTGAACAAAACACTCAACTACTTTTTGACAAAGAACTTGACACACTTTCTCGTGGTTTTGTTAGAAACTGTGGACTAAGGGCTGCCAGTTCAGCTACATTGCTAGATCCTTCCTGGCCACAGCATGCAACATCCTCATTTTGCCAAGGTAAAGGTCTTTCTCACAGCAGTCCTCATCTCTCTGATAGTGCTGCTCCTTCTGGATCTATTGCTCCATTCCTGTCTCGACATTTTGGTAGTGCTAGATCTTTTAACCCTATCAGTAGGTCAAATAGGTTTGGATCGTGTAGACAAACATTAAATGGGGGACCAAATGCTGCTTATTTTGGCAGCTTACAGAGACTAATGCCATATAATCTAGAATATAACTTCGCTGTTATCCAGGAACGAGGTGCAAATCAGGACTCATTGGAAACAGACAGCCGCATGCAGAAGTACTGGGATGTAGCAACTACTGAGTTGTAGCTGTAAAAGACTGAATCAAAAATTTCCTTAAGATAAGTGTTACCATTCATATAATGTAACAACAGGTAGGGCTTTGTAAATATTAGTAATCTGTACAAAAAATAATTTTGTAAAATAATAATGTCAAAATAAATGCTTTCATAGAAATTTCTTGTGATATAAGCCTTTACTAAGTGTAAAATACATTGAAATTTCTGATAAATATAAATTATCTTCATCATTACCTGCAGCCTAAGTCTTTGTTTTATTTTTACTTTATCAAAACCATTAAGTGGTTACCTATTACATATTTGTACATTTTTACCTTTTTAAAGTTACTTAGCTGATTATTAGTTCCATAGATTATATCCGTAATAAGTATTAAGATTGTGGAAAATATTGGTTGTACAACAGTTACTCATGTCTCATAAAAGTTAATGTGTTTTAATACTTATTTACAAATGTACAAATACTTATTTAATCAGTTTCTGTTATTCAAGAATTTGTATTTGGCATAGATGGTCATGCCAAGAAAAAGCTGATATTATCTATGAGTGGCAGTCAAATGAAAACCGAACACCTGCTGCAACGGGACCATGGAAGGGCTACATTCAAAACTAATCACCACTCATGTTAAGACATTTATCCCAATGGGAGACTGCCCTTATAATTTCAAAGAAAGTTTTGCTGTTTTGCAGACATTTTTATGTTCCTGAGTATATCATAAAAGAGTTAGAGTTGTGTACACCTGTCACTTTTTGAGACTATGATTGTTCAGCAGAGTGTAGTAAATATTTGCTTTCTAGTATTATGTTTCTGAATTTCACTTTTTACCTCTTATTGGCATGAATCATTTGTGACGTTCATTACAGAATAAACTTGCTATGAAGTTGTTGTAAGCATTCCTAAATTTCAAACAAGTAACTATATTTTGCACATATTTATTTGTATGTGCCACATATAACTCCATATTCAAGCTTAATGAAGACACTTCAGCATTAGAAAAAGCAAATAAAGCGTTATTGAAAATTATTAAGTGTTTCTGAGCAAATGGGCTCTGACAAACCGTGATAGCGTTACGGAGATGTTTAATAAACTCAAGTGGCAGACTCTGCAAGAGAGGCGCTCTGCATCGCGGTGTAGCTTGCTCGCCAGGTTTCGAGAGGGTGCGTTTCTGGATGAGGTATCGAATATATTGCTTCCCCCTACTTATACCTCCCGAGGAGATCACGAATGTAAAATTAGAGAGATTAGAGCGCGCATGGAGGCTTTCAGACAGTCGTTCTTCCCGCGAACCATACGCGACTGGAACAGGTAAGGGAGGTAATGACAGTGGCACGTAAAGTGCCCTCCGCCACACACCGTTGGGTGGCTTGCGGAGTATAAATGTAGATGTAGAATGTAGATGTAGATAAAAACAATGTAAGCAATTCTGTACTGTACAAGGCCTGACTACTAACCTGAAAATAATGCATGAGGGTAAAAATCAACAAATAAAACAGAATTGTATAAATTCTTGTATTTTTATATTGAAGAGAATCTAAATTGGAAGTCAAACTATAAAATAGTATATTCCATGTCATTATTGGTTGGGAGATGCTGTCTGGATTAGGTTGGCCACCTAGTCCACGTCTTTCAATCTGACCCCAGTTCAGAAAATTACATGTGAAGGAAGACAATGAAATGATGTGGGTAACATGAAAACTCGGTCATCACTGAACAAAGAGACAGTAATTGAACCAAGGATCCTATAATCTAGAGTCAACAATGTAAAGCACTAGGCCACAATCTGTGGACCACATTCTATACATCTCCACTTCACCTAAACTCAGAAACTTCTGCATTATCATCAAAATAAGAGATTTTCGAGATGTAAATGTTAACAAGCTAACTTACTTTTCCTATTTTCACACACTGACGTCCTGTAGCACCATATTCTGACCATCTCTTCACTGAGGAAAAAAGTGTTCCTTTTGCAGAAGTTGCAGCAGCCAGAATGAATGACAGTGATGGTGGATGCTGACGCTGGCTGCGATAGGTTAGGTCATCTGCAATTTACCATTCTGGGCATGGCCACAGTGGTGTGGTAGTAGGTGGCTGGCAGTGATTTGTCATGAAAACAGTGGTGGTAGGGAAAATCCCTTACATCATAACAAAGCTAGAGCAGCAAAAACAATGCCCTTTGAAAGTTGCATTAGCCTCTGTTGGTGCAGCATGCTAGTATCAGCAATGGCTCAGCATGTGGCATCTTCCATCAGGCAATAGTGACAGCTGGCAAGATGATGCCACCAGTACAGCAGATGTAAAGCTGATTCAAGAATGGAGTAGAATGGCATGCATCAGTTATGGCATGGTTCCCATGGCAGCTGACCTGGCCCCATTGCTCAGCACGAAATGTACTGGGCCAGAGTGATGGCAAACAGCCACAGCACATACCACTCAGAGCTATGAAAAGTGACAATGAAGCAGCTAGATGGTCCAGGCTCAAACATGGTTCATCAGGAAGGTAGCTGGCAACAAACAACAGTCACACAGTGAAAAGGCAGCAAGCATCCAGATTTGCAGTGGGCAATGGCCTGCCACTTGTGTAGACAATGTCTGGCAGCAGCAGTTTGTAGACTCATCTCAGCTCGAAGACTGGCATGGACCTCACCTAATGGCTAGTAGCTGGCCAAGAGTGAGACTGAGTGTCTAAATTTGGCAGTATATATGTTAGCCTGCTCTGCTATCGTTCCTGAAACAGTAGCAGTTTTTCCTTCCAAGTCGAGGCATGAGGCCCAACCATTGAGCATCCTTGACATCATTGTTCCAGTTTTTCTGTTACATCAGCAAATCCAGTCCTGGCAGTACCATAATGGTGTCACAACTTATCCTTTCAGAAGGTATGGGTGGGGACTTTCGCAGTATCAGCCTGCTGAATACAGATTCTTATGCCAGTGCACTCAAGTACTGAGGTAGCTTGCAACACCGTCTTTGTGACATCATTTTGCTAAGTCAAGTCACAAAAGTTGTCTGCTTCACGAAGCAGAAAACCATGGTGCAACAAAGTGTATAATAAGAATAATACAATGTGGCTACTGTAAACCTCCTATATACAGATTTTTAAATTGTTGGCCATGCTGGCTGCAACCTTTCTGTATCTTTACTTCCTTATGAAGTGTGTTATTGACAATCAATCACAGTTTGAAAACTATTCATAAATATAATCCAAATGGGAAAAAGGTTGACATTAGCTGTCACCCAGCCTACATCATCAGCATGTAGCCATATTTTTCACAGAGAAATTATATTCAAACCAACTGACATAATAAGAAACTCCAACTATGATCTTTTTTTTCTTTTTTATTTATTTATTCTGGTCCAGTAAAACATTTATAGGACATTGTTTATACAGACAATGTAGCCAAACCAGGCCTTCTGAGCACACCTCCAGCCTGATTCAAACTTCCATAGTCTATTTATTTATTTTTTATTTATTTATTTAGCATCCGTGTCATCATACAAACGACATTGGACTTGTCATACATAGAAATTAACAATATAGAATATACAAAATGAAATTGTCTACAATTGGATTTGTCATATGCAGAAATTAAAATATAGAATGTGCAAAACGAAACTGTCTATAATAAATGACAGCAAACTTACAGTTTCTTTCCACATAATTGGTTTATAATAACTTGTTTCTCAGTAACAATATATAACTGGTACTATAGAATGTAAAGTATAAAGTAAGATGGCGTCTAGTGGGGTTGTGTGTAGTGATCAAGTGAACAAAAGTTACAGTTGTGCCTTAAAAACAGGTGTCTATGGGAATTGTAGTAGTGAAATCGTGAAGCTAAAAGAACGAATTTCAAGTTTACAAAAAACTGTGGACGTTTTAAGAGATGACATTTCGCGTCTAAGAAACGAAATGCTGAGCATCTGAAAGTCTCTCAAAACATGGCACCAATTGTAAATAATCAGTCGAATTACTCGACAGACATGAGTAAAATCTACGAAAATACGTGTTGCGTGTGTAAAAAGTACAACACTTTCAGTGATAGGATGTGCTTAGCTTGCACTAAAATATCAAAAGTTGCGGAAAGGAGACATGCAGAGTCGGAGAAATTCCAGTGTGTAGCAACTACATTTAACGAACAAAACGCAACGTTGAGTCGAAAAGTTTCAGGACTCTGCTACTGTGGACATCGTGTCTGTAAAGGAATTATGTGCATAAAATGTAAAACTGTGTTTCATTTCTCTTGTATAAATGTGAACTCTAAACAAAAGTTCTGGCTGTGTATGGAAGACGAGTTAGGACTAGACTTGACTAACAAAGACTGTATTTACGATATAATCAATGTGCTCATTGATGAGGTTAAAGAATTAAAAAGTAAATCTGACGAGCTCCCACGACAGAAGTTACAAAATGATGGTTAAATACTCAGAGAGACAAAAAAAGGTTCCAAATCATGCGAAAACAAAAACTCTACAAACGAAATCGCAGCAAAAACAAATCAGTATATTACGCCTAAAACAACATCTAAAGCTATGAAAAAAATTGCGAATGATTCCTCGTTATACATCACGACAAGGAACAGATTTGATGTGCTACAAAAAAATGAAAATTGTGAACAACAAAGCAGTGAGGTAAATAAAAACTTCATAGTTCAAGAAAACAGCATATGTAGCAAGAAACATTCGTACAACAGACACAGCAGTAACATAAAAAGCTCACCTAAACACAAAAAAAGAATAACAGTGTTTGCAGACAGCCATGGGCGATCACTTGCAGCTAACTTAATGCATCAAAGTCATAATAATTTCGTAATCCAAGGAAATGTTATACCAGGTGCACCATTAACTTCAATACTTGAAAGCTGTAACAACTTACAGAATCTCACAATGAATGACACAGTTATAATCTGGGGTGGCACAAATGATGTAGCCAGAAACGAAGCAGACAAGGCATTAAATGCTATAACATCAGCATTAATTAAGCTTCAGCACACAAATGTAATCATAGTAGGGATACCCCATAGATATGATCTTGAAAACTGGTCTTGTGTGAACGATGAAACCAGGCGAACAAATAGGAAAATAGCCAAAATAGTGAAATCTTTCCAAAACACTCAGTTTGTAACAGTCCCTGAGAACAGAGACTGGTACATTTCTCACGGACTACACCTAAATGCTAATGGCAAGGAAGAAGTGGCCAGAACTTTACTTGCAGTCATCTATCCAAAAAATCAACTAAAGCCTGCAATATCACTTGAGTGGAAGGATCCAGATGGAACTGAGCAAATAATACCACAGCAAGAAAAAATCACAGTACCAGAAATCAACCACAATGTTGTCAAGAGGACAGTAATGAACAATGGAGTAGGAAGATCAGTTTGCTGCAACAGGATATTCAAAAGTCCAGAAACACATTGTGCTCCTAGAAGATCCTCAAGACCAATAAAACCCAGAGTTCAAAGTGACATGTTTTTGTGGGAAAGTAAAGCAACCAACAATTTCCCAGGACTGGGTAAAAACAACTTGCCAAGCCAGCTAGTCAAAACAACAGAAGCTGTGGCATCAACTGCAGACTCCTCAGCATCACTTACTCAATCAAATGTGATTGAGTATACAACTCCAGTTACTGCAACACCAGGCAGTTCGGCAACTCCTCGGACTGTACGGAGCAAGAAGGCACCTCAACAGCTACCTTGACAACTAGACAGACAGAAGCCAGGTTTGGTAGTAGATCGAGAAATGCAAGATCGCCAAAGAACAGGAACACTTTTAATGCCTGGATCCAGAACTTATGTAAGTGAACCAACTCAGTGCATTTTAAAGGAAGATAATCAGAGTGACCAGTTAAAAATACCACTAAGGCTCATGCACTTAACCATACAGTACCTTAGAAATAAGCTTAATATATTACAGGTTTTTGTAAACGGACAGTCACCTCATATAGTAGTGCTAACTGAGCATGGATTAAAATCTGATGAAATTATTTACTGTAAACTAGAGGGCTACTCCTTAGCAAATAGTTATTGTAGACAGCAACATATGGGTGGTGGTGTGACAGTTTACATTAGTGAGAATCTTCAGTACAAGAAATTAAACTATCTAGACCAGTACAACAAAGAAGGCTTGATTGAAGTGACAGGCATCGAAGTCCACACCAAAGAGTGTAGAGAGGTTATGAGAAAACATAAAGTTATTGGGATTTATCATCCACCAAAGGCTGATGTAGTTAGCTTCATAGACATATTTAGTAGAGTAGTGGGACGTTGTGGTCCCAGAGACCTAACTATACTTGGTGATCTGAATATTGAGGAAAAATCTTCCAGTTTGTGTAATATGAGGTTAATAGATACTCTTAACCCATATAATCTCGTAAATGTAGTAAATAGTGATACCAGGGTAACAAAGTCCACATCTAGCAGAATTGATTACATTGTACTATGTAAACATATTAAAGACAGTGTTAGGTGCTGGAATATGGATTTTCACTACTCTGACCACAAATGGCAGCTTGTAGAGTATGTAAACACAAGCATCCCAAAAATGACAAAAATTACCGAAAATAAAAGAATCCTAAAAGAGGGTAACATCCTTGCCATAAGAAATAAATTAGCTATAGAGGACTGGGATCTGGTTTACCAGACTGAAGGATCTGAAAACAAATGGGCCAAATTGTATGATACTATGCTAAGACACTTTGACAGATGCTGCCCTGTTAAAAAAATACTAAGAGTGTTCACCCATAACCAAAGTGCAAAAACCAACAGACTGATACTTCCAGCAAATATGATAAAACTCAGGCAAAACATCCAGGACCTGGATGTGTTACACAAGTCAACAAACCTGCAGGTTTTTAAGTCCAAGCACAATTAAGCCAAGAAAATCTTTAAGAAAGAGCTTTCAAATCTAAGAAAACAGATATACAGCAGTGAAATAGCTCAGTCAGACAATATAGCAAAGACCTCATGGAGAATTGTAAATCAATTTCGCAAAGCCACACCGAAGCCAGAAACTGAAATTGTAAATATAAGACATGAAGGAAACACAAATAAGATCCTAATAAAGTCTGCAATGTTTTCAATAAATACTTTATATCTGCAGCTGTTAGTCCAGTTAATAACTCAATTGTGAGTAGTGGGGTAAATCTCTGCCCCTTTGAAGAGCCACCTTTTGGAGTCAAACAAGTAAGTGAAAAAGAAATGGGCAGGATAATAAATAACCTAAAGAATAAGTACTCATCCAGATGGGATGGTTTGAGTAGTATCGTGATTAAAAAATGTAATAAGGAATTAGTTAAAATAATCACCCACCTGGTAATCTGCAGTATTAGAGAACATACATTTCCAAATGTATTGAAATGGAGCACAGTTAAACCAGTGCATAAAAAAGGATCCAAGGAAGAGGTTTCAAATTTCAGGCCCATATCATTAATACCTGTCTTCATCAAAGTATTTGAAGTTGTGCTGCTGACACAACTTAGTGACTATTTCTTGAAAAATATGTTCCTAACAGACACACAACATGGATTCCGAAAAGATCATAGTACTATCACAGCAATTACGGAATTTCTTCACAAAACGTATGGTGCCCTTGATCAAGGAATGCAAACAGCTGGCATATTTCTAGACCTCACTAAAGCCTTTGACTCGGTAAACCATGAGTTACTTTTAAGTAAGCTTGAGTCATACAATGTAAATGCTGCATCCATGCAATTGCTGGCTACATATTTATTTAACCGCAAGCAGTGTACAAAGCTGACTTACAAAATCAATAATCAGATCATTAATTTCCAGTCCAAATATGAGAGAGTCATGCAAGGTGTACCACAGGGCTCAATTTTGGGCCCTTTCCTTTTCCTAGTGTACAGAAATGATATAGAGCAACCTTTCAACTCCCAATTGGTAACCTAAGCAGACGATACCTCACTGTTATTTCTTGGTAAACAAAATGATGAGTTAACGTTGGTAGCAACTGAGGGCCTATGTCAAATAACTACTTATTTCCAAGATCAAGGTTTGAAAGTTAATATCAGTAAATCTCAGTTATTGCCATTTAAACTCACAAACTCACACCAAACCTCTATCAGTAACATAGGTGGAATTGAAGTAGTGGACACAGAAGGCTGCAGATTTCTAGGTATTCACCTAGATGAAAATCTAAGATGGGTAAACCATATCAAATTTTTATGCAATAAAATCAGCAGTTCACTACATCTAATCAGCCAGTTATCAAAAGTAGTCCCACATTAGACATTAAAAACAATTTATTATGGAACCATTTTTGCACAGATTAATTACGAGATAGAGATATGGGGTTGTGCTGCCGACATACATATGAACAGAATATTAACCCTAGAGAAAAGAGCAATCAGAATTATCCATGGATTAGGGTATAGAGATTCATGCAGGGAAATCTTTGTTCATCGTAAATACCTCACAGTCTACTCACTGTATCTTTACAAATTAATTATATTTTTTGTGACACATCAAAACAAAGCAACAAAGTGCTCTGATATGCATGTCTATAATACAAGAAATAAAGACTGCTACTGCAGACAAAGAACAAAATTAAAAACAACAGAGCATAGTCCATGCATTAGTGGTCAAATATGGTACAACAGATTACCGAGCTCTATAAGGTGCCACAAAGGGAACTTATTCAAAGTGAAACTGAAATATTTCTTGATTGACAAGTGAATATATATATATATATATATATATATATATATATATATATATATATATTCTTTAAGTGAATATTAATATTAAACTAAAATAAATTATTGTGTATTATATATATATATATATATATACAGTTGTGTAAAATCTGAATATTTGTAATAGGTACGATGTAACACCCAATATTGTGACTTATTAAGTACAGTGGTACATTTGTATCATGTATATGTAATCACATATGTATATATGACTGTACTAAACTTGTAAAAAACATGCTATGACGTTTGCAAAAAAGACCAGTTGGTGTCTCCATGCAAAAAATACAATAAATAAATAAAGTAAAATAAAAGCTGAAACAAACGAAGGTAGAAAATTTTGGAGGTTAGTTTGTAAAGTCATTTTCTTGGTCTTCAAGATATTAATGTATTGAGTAGCAACATTTATCAATTAAAAATTTTCTAAGTTCCAACTTAAAATTTGTATTGTCCTTTAAATCTTTAATGTACTGAGGCAGTGCATTATAGAGCTTAATGTCCATGTGGCTTACATGCTATTGAGTTCGTGTTCTTCTTACTTTTTCTATGTGGAGATCATTTTTGTTCCTTGTGTTGTAGCTGTGACAGTCTGCATTTGTGTGGAGATTGCTTAGATTAGCTTTGGTTAAGAGTACACATTTAAGAATATAGACTGAGGGCAGAGTAAGTATTTCTAACTTTTTGAAAAGAGGTCTGCAGTGAGCTTGTGTCAGACAGTGGGTAATTATTCGAACAGCCTATTTTTGTAAAATAAAAATGTCTTTCAAATTAGATTTTGAGCTGGCCCAAAACACTATTCCAAATGAGGCAACAGAATGAAAGTATCCGAAGTATGCCATTCTGATGCCTTCTAGAGTGCAAACATTTGCAATAACTCTCAGTGCAAAGCAGGCTGAGTTAAGTCTGTGTGTAAGAAATTTTACATGGTGTTTCCAATTCATAGCTTCATCTATATGCATTCCTAACACTTTTGCAAATGCACTCTCTCTATTAGTCTGTCATCCATTTCTAGATTAATGTCTTCATCCTGAATCATTTTACCAAACTGTATGTAATTTGTTTTCTTTGCATTGAGTGTAAGTTTATTTGCACTGAACCAAGTCTCAATACTTTTTAGGATTTTGTCAGTAGTTGACTGTAATGAGTTTTTAAAGTTGCTCACTATCAGACTTGTGTCATCTGCGTATAGTACAATTTTGGCTGTATCATATTGTAACAGTAAATCATTGACATATATGAGAAAGAGCAGTGGCCCTAAGATGCTGCCCTGGGGTACTCCTAAAGGAACATCTTTTGTTTCTGAAACTAACCTTATTTTTTTATTTGAATTTACAGTGGTGAGCTCTACAATCTGTGATCCGTTTTTGAGACATGACTCAAACCACATTTTAACTCTTCCTCTAATACTTACTGCTTGCAGCTTATCAAGGAGGATTTCATGGCAGACCATATCGAAAACTTTAGATAGATCTCAATTGATTCCTACTACACTTTTGTTTTTCTCCAAATTTTTAATTATTTCTTGGGTGTAGTGTATGACCGCAGTTTTTGTGCTTCATTTTGTACGAAAACCATGTTGATTACTATTCCAAAGTTTATTATTGTCTACGTAACTAGTGACTCTCAATTTCATCAGTTTCTCTAATATTTTGGAGGAAGCAGGAAGAACTGATATGGGATGGTAGTTTTCTATTTTATGTCTGTCTCCATTTTTAAATAGTGGCCTCACTTTTGAGATCTTCAGTCACTGAGGAAACACACCTTCACTAAAGGATAAATTTGCAATATGCACTAAACGTTTTGCAATCTGCACTGCAGTCCTTATTATGATTGAAACTGGTACTTCATCAACACCTGCTGCCATTTTTGGTTTTAAGCTTCTAATCACTCTAATTACTTCCTGTTCTTTTGTTTGAGGAATATTCATGCTGCAGGCAACCCTAGTAGCATGCATTATTTTTTGTTTTGTGAAGTTTAAGTTTAGTGAATGTGGTACATTTAAAAAATAGTTATTAATATAGTTTGCCATTTCCTTCCTTTCTATATCGCAATTTTCACTGCTTATGAGTATTATTTCTTCCTCTTCTCCCAAGATAGTAGTTTCATTCCTCACAATGTCCTATATAGTTTGTGGTTTGTTGTCTGAGTTACTGATTAAATTGTCATTATATAGCAACTTTGCCTTTGCTATTGCCTTTCAGTATATTTTTCTGTATGTTTTTACATATTCTACAAACTGTGGATCTGAGCAAGTTTTAATTTCCTGGTTCAGTCTTTTCATGGTTACACTGGAAATCCTAATGCCTGTAGTTATCAAAGGTTTGTGTGCTTTTTGTTCTGAAGGCTTGGGCCTCACTAAATTATTAGGGAAACACATTTCAAATTGTGACATGAATGTAGAAGAAAAGGTATTATATCCATTATTTGCACTTGATTCTGATCTCACATCTGTCCAGCTTTCATTGGTTAGACAATTAACAAAATGTGTGCAGTTTTCTTTAGAAAAAATTCTTTTATAAGTGTGGCAAGATGTTTTTTTCACGTGCATTGGGGGAACGGTAAGCACAAGAGCATTGTGATCAGATAAACCAAGGTCAATGTTATTTACCTCCACTTCATTGGAATCTATAGTTGAGAATATATTATCTATGAGGGTCTGTGATGTGTGTGTTATTTGGGTAGGACCTATTACATGGGGTAACATGTTAAAACTCTGTAAAATATTCAGAAATTTATCTTTGACTGTATTATTGCACATAAGATTTATGTTAAAATCCCCACAAAGAAGCACGGTAGCTTTTTCATTGTTCCCAATGTTTAACATAATTTCCAGTTTTGAAAAAAATTTATCTACATCTCCACGTGGTGACCTGTACACAATCATTTTCCTTTGCTTACCATACAACTCAATAGCAGCTGCTTCTAAATGCTTTTCTACACTTAACTTTTCAATATCACATCTCCTTTTGAATTTTATCCCTTTTTTTGTATAAATTCAGACACCACTGCTTCTGGCATTTTCCCAACAGTAAGAGCTAGCTAGTCTAAAAGGGTGTATAATGATGTTGTTTAATTCATATTCCCTACACCAATGCACCAAAAGATACAAGCACTCAATGTTAAACTCATCTAAAGAAACTTCTAGTACAAGGTATTTATTTCTTAGAGACTGAATATTTAGGTTCATAACTTGAAAAGAATTTGATGGGAGCCTAGATTTAGTTAACACTTACAGTTTGTTTTATCGAACTAGTCGTAGAGAAGTAGGTTGTCTGCACATTTGTTGAAAGTTCTATACTGCAACTTTCAACAAATGTGAAGACAACCAACTTCTCTAGGATCAGTTCGATAAAACAAACTGTACAGTGTGTAAACTTTTAGATGGCGAACCTCTCCCTAGTCCTGAATCGGTAGAAGTCGGTAAACGTCGGGAGCTTCGGTAGGCATGCAGCTTTGACTGCTGCCAACATTACGTAGCTGACTGTGTTGTACAAGGTAGCCATTGTCATCTGCTTCGTTATTGTTTTGCGCTGTACTGTTCTGCGTGTTTTTATTGTGCAGTTGTGCTAAACATTATCAAAATGAGTGAAGAGGCAGTTGCTGGCCCATCTAGGGAGTCGCCAACAACCCCTACCGGTAGGCCTACGGTTAGAAGGAAACCAGTATTACGTAGCGATGCTCGCAAAATTATATTGCGCATGATTGAATGTTGCGAAAGGGAGCAGAAAAAATTGCTTCACCCCATTTAAAAATCTTCATTGAGAGCTGCTACATACACAGGACAAAGAATGCGTAGCATTGGAAGATTCAAACAGTTTTTCAAGAATCATCCTGGCGTATCACCACAAACGCCTGGCAAGAAAAGGTGAGTTTCCATTTCAGATATTTTGTTCGCGATCACTTTGAAGGAGCCCCCTATTTCGTTCTAATTACCTCATATTTCCTTTTTCCTTGCTACCGTTTTGCTTTGTATGAGAACACCACTGGTTACTGTTTTATTTCGAAACACATTCATATTACAGTACATTTCCAAATCCAAAAAAATACATGCAGTGCAGAAGGCATTGTCTTATAAATCTTTCTCTCTCTTTTAACTTAGGAAAAGAAGTGGAGAAATCGAAGTAATGATCGATGATTTCAACCAGCGTGCCCATTACTCTTTTCGGGCGTTTGGAGAACAACTCACCAAAGTTTCATTGCAATCGGATGAATGGTTTGTGAGCGCATAGTAGACAAACATACATACATTTATTTTTATATATATAGATTTTAATGTACATGACGATTTCAGTTTCGTTTACGAACAACATTTAAAGTGAGTTTTACTTCCAAGCCTTTCGTCTGCTTTCGTGTAAGCATGACGCGCAATTTGTAGTGCCAGCACTGTAACTGGTGGGCGTGCCTTGTCCCCCCCCCCCCCCCCCATCGGCTCCTCACCCCTCGGCAGCCAATGCTTGCTTCCTCCTCTCCCCGCACTCCCCTTACAACTCTGCCGTCTTACAGTTAACACACTGTAAGTGTAACTAAATCTAGGCTCCCATCAAATTCTTTTTAAGTTATGTTTCCATTTATAATTTCCAAACACTGCTGCCAGTGTTACTTCCATGAAGTTTATGGGAATGGGACTACTGGGGAACGTACGAGGCATGTTCAAAAAGTAAGTGTACTAGGTTTTTATGTTTTTTAGAAAAAGTGTATTAAAAAATAATAGAATATTGTTGATACACTTGATACAAATTTTTCATATAATTGCCAACCTGTTCAGTGCATGTGGTGAGCTGTAGTGCAAGTTTCTTTATGACCTCCTCAATTAACTTTCCCACCAGCTCCTTCACCCACTTCAGAACCTCTTTCTGCAACGTTTGTCGATTGAAAATTTAATTTCACTCATGTGCCTTCAGGAAGGTGAATAGATGATAATGTGAAAGTGCCACACGGGGGAATATTGGAGGGAAGAGGGTTTGAAACATCGTAAACAAATGAGCCCAAGACCACCTTTGGTGGATAAGACTGTGTGAGGACCGGCATTGTTGTGCAACGAGCACACTCCTCTCATCATCATCTGTCTGCTTTTGTTCTAGTCCTCCTTCTGAGGTTTTTTAGGTTCTCACAATATTGTTGTGCATGATGGTCTCACCTGCCACAGAAATTTGACAAAAATAATTCCTTTATGGTCCCAAAACACTAAGGTTAAGATTCTTTTCTTTTTTTGCACAAAATAGTGGTTTTGAGTTATGTGGCACATGGGGAATTGGTGTGGCACCACTGTGATGACTATCTTTTTGTACCAGGCATGTAATGAGCCATCCATTTTTCATTTCCAATCATAATAGAGCTCAGAAAAATCTCACCTACAAATTCAAATTGCTCAAGAAACTCACAGGCACTATTGACCCTATTTTTCTTGTGCTACTCCATTTTGGGACCCATCGTGTGCACAGTTTCCAGTATCCCAGCATTTCTGTGAGTGTCTTGTATAAGAGTGTTCTGGAGAATTGTGAAAATATTGCAGAAATTTCATCCACAATCAATGTTTTCACAAACATTTTCCTCTACTTTTTTGCACCAACTCATCAATTAAAATGGAAGGTCTTCCACTTATTCGTTTTTCATGAACATTTGTTCTGCCTCCACTAAACCCCCTACACCACTTTAACACATTCTTTCTGTTCATAACACCTTTGCCTTTGATTTGTGAAATATTTTGGTAGTAGGAATCATATCACAGCACATGGCTCGCACTTGGCACTTGGCAGGATTTCTTACTGACATCTTTCTCACAACTAGGCACAACAAAGTGAGTTTACATACTACCAAGGTCTTGCAACGCTCACACTGGCCATGTGATCCCCCTCTACCTCTGTGTCGCCAGTCCTCAAAAAACCACAGCCCATTACAGTTACAATACATTGATTGGTGACTCCATGGAGTGCTGTGTGCACAGCGACCATATATGTTAAATTAAAAGGAAGGTCAGCATTGGCCGTAATATTGATGTTTTATTGATAGCAGAATCGATTTTCGATCACATAGCGATCATCTTCAGTGCTGGAAGCTGTGGTGTACAAATTAAACTCAGACACTGGTATCAAGTTATCAATAACCAAAACTGAGAAGCGATTACAATTATTGTGATTACAAATATGTGGTGGGGAATTGTAGGTCTCTCCTTGATTTGTCAGACGTGCACTACACAAAGGAAGCAGCTGTTTGGCTAGCAGAGTACTTGTGGAGAGCACTAGACCCTTTAAAAAAAATTTAAAAAAAGAGGCTCGGCGATAGGTTGAAGTTCTCTGATGATTTTATCAGTGAACTGTCGAAGTATTCGTAATAAAATTCTTCAATTAACTGCCCGCCACGAAATTTCTCGCGCTCAAATTGCTCTCGAGCCTGAGAGCTTCCTGAAACCCAAAGAACAAAGCGCTGAAATATTTAGCGATCCATGGAAGATATATCGAAAAGACAAATTGGACGTCATAGAAGGGGGTGTGTTCATTGCCGCTGACAAGAATAATATCTCAACCGAGGTCGAAGTTGAGTGGGCTAGTGTAGTTATCTCGTCTTGTGTAACTGACGAGAAATGAGAGAAGAGGTGAAATCAGGGTAGATGTTGGATGTTTTTGCCAGCCACCAGAGTCTGCTGTTACTGTTTTACAGCTACTGACAGAAAGTCTGTGGTCAGTTACACAGAAACATCCAGATGATACAGTATTAGTTAAAGGCGACTTTAACCTACCAAGTATAGGTTGGGACATCTATGGGTTCACTGTTGGGGGTTCAAACAAGCAGTGTTGTGACGTTCTTTTGAACACGTTTCCCGAAAACTGTCTTAAGCAGTTAGTTCGACATCCCACACACAATGGAGATATTTCACATCTCGTAGCTAAAACCAGGCGTGACCTAATAGGCAGCACCAGTATAGAGGCAGGATTAGTGATTATGATGTCATCATATCGACTTCGGTTACCGAAATTAATAAGGCGATCAAGCTACTGCCTGGCTTCAAACTGTGATCGCTTTACTGAAAGTTAAAGCAAAAACAACAGGAGAGTATATCTGCTGGAAAGAGAAGATAGACAGTTGTTGGTATCCCACTTAGAGAATGAACTGACATCATTTAGTTCCAGTAAGATGGACGTGGGGGAATTACAAAGTTTAAACGGATTATAGATCATACTTTGGAGAAGTATGTGCCGAATAAGTGGATTAAGGACGGAAAAGACCCACTGTGGTTTAACAACGAAATTCGAAAAAATCCTGAGGAAGCAAAGACTGTAGCGCTTTCAGTTCAAAAGAGAATGTGCGAATGACGACAGGCAAAAGCTAATTCGTGCATTTGTAAAAAGATCGACATGCAAAGCTTACAATTCATTCTACTCTCTTTAGCCTAGGACCTGATAAAATTCTGGTGCTACGTAAAATCACTAAGTGGGTGTAAGGCTTCTATCTAGTCACTCATTGATCAGCCTGATGTGACAGTAGAAGAGAGCCAAAGTAAAGATAAAGTTTTAATTTCGTATTTAAGAAATCGTTCAAGCAGGAGAGCTGTACAAACGTATCATAGCTTCACCACTGCATAGACTCCCATATAGAGGACATAGTAATAAGCATCGCTGGTGCAGAGAAACAAAAGAGTTGAAAGCAAGTAACTCGCCAGGTCCTGCTTGAAATCCCAACTCGGTTTTTTACAAAGAAAACTCCACAGCATTGGCCCCTCACTTAGCTTGCATTTATATTGAATCTCTCACCCAGTGTAAAGTCCCAAGAGACTGGGAAAAAGCGCAGGTGGCTCCCATATATAAGAAAGTTAAAAGAAGGCACCGGTAAAATTACACACCAATGTCTTTAACATCTGTTTTCTGCAGAATCCTTGAATATATTCTTAGTCCAAATATAATAAATATCATTAAGAACGAAAACCTCCTGTCCACAAATCATCACGGTTTTAGAAAGAATTGCTCATGTAAAACTTAGCTTGCCCTTTTATCACCTGTGAACCTGCAAACCATGGGTGAAGGGCAACAGGCGGATTCCATACGCCTAGATTTCCATACAGCATTTGAAATGGTGACACACTGCCAACTGTTAACGAAGGTACAAGCATACGGAATAGGTCCCCTGGTATGTTAGTGGCTCGAAGCGTTTTTAAATAATAGAACCCACTATGTTGTCCTTGACATTGAGTGTTCATCAGAAACAAGGGTATCATGAGGAGTGCCACAAAGAAGTTGTAGGATCACTGTTGTTCTCAGTAAACATAAATGATCTGGTAGACAGGGCAAGCAGCAGTCTGCGGCTGTTTGCTGATGATGCTGTGGTTTACAGGACGTGTTGTTGTTAAGTGACAGTAGGGTGATACAAGATGACTTAGAAAAAAATTTTAGTTCATGTGATCAATGGCGGCCAGTTTTAAATGTAGAAAAACCTAAGTTAATGCAGATGAGTAGGAAAAACAAATGCCTAATGTTTAAATACAGTATTATTAGTGTGCTGCTTGACACAACCATGTACTGTTGCAAAGCAATATGCAAGGAAATGAGCATGTAAGGACTGTAGTATGGAAGATGGCTAGCCAACTTCAATTAATTGGGAGTACTTTAGGAAAGTGTGGTTCATCTGTGAAGGAGACTGCCTATAGGACACTAGGGCGACCTATTGTTGAGTATTGTTTGAGTGTTTGGGACCTGCACCAGGTAGAATTAAAGGAAAAGATCGAAACAATTCACAGACAGGCTCCTAAATCTGTTACCTATAGGTTTGAACGGCATGCAAGTATTATGGAGATGCTTCGGGAGCTCAAATGTGAGTCACTGGAGGAATGGTGATGTTCTTTACAAGGAACCCTACTGTGAAAATTTAGAGAGCCAGCAACTGAGGCTGACTGCAGAACTATTATATTGCTGCCAACATACATTTCATGTAAGTACTATAAAGGTAATATTAGAAAGCTTAGGGCACATTGAGAGACATATAGACAGTCATTTTTCCCTCACTCCATTTGCAAGTAGAACAGGAAAGGAAACGACTAGTAGTGGTACAGGCTACCCTCCGTCATGCACTATATGGTGGCTTGTGGTTTGCATGCAGGTGTAGATGTAATTCATGCTCTTTTTTAACTTCCTTTTCGACGCTGCCGTAGCTCTCACATTCGCTCAGCTCCATACTTTTTAGGCTTTTTGAATTACTTTCGACATGAACTCTCCGCTGACTTGTGTCTCATATAACCCTGAGCACATTTACTAGTCATATGAAACAGTGTGATTCATTGTTTTGTAATTTTCAGTGTAATTCTGACTTTCACTAATATCTCAGCGAATATTGTTGTTATCTCACTTTGGCTATTAGTACTGTTTCACAAGCTCTTCATAATGACACATGAATCAACGTCCTGCTTAACGAAATCCACACTACACCAATTTATAACTTCACGATAAGCTAACCCATAACAGTCACACACATGTATCTACACTTATGTGATGAAGTCACAGCAAAATAAATACTGTATGTCAAATACATGCAGACAAGAGCTATCCATTGTTGGCTCCACCATTGTTTATGGGTTACTAGTTTTATAGTTGATAGTGACCGGAACCTAACAGTACTTTGTTAAACAAGGGAGTTCGAATGATGAACGAATACACATTTTCAGGTCAAAACAGACCTTCAGCATTTCTGAATATTTGTCAACAAGGTCTCTGCTCATCTGCCTAAAGCAAGCAGATGTAAATGGGATAAGAAAAACGTTGAATACATACTGATATGATATTGTGAACAGAGCAGGCATATCGACTATCTCAACCCAGCAGAAGAAAAATTAATAATGGCAATAAATATAAAATTTAAAGAAAACGCTGTTCAGAAAGGATGACACAACACTGCCTAAAAGTCCCAGGAGCTGGAAAGATCACTTATTCCTTTCATGGGTGGAGCAAGATGACTCAAGAATAATTGAATCTGAGCCTATTTTTAATGAGAATAATGAAGACTAGAGATGTATTTTACCTGGTCACCATCATATGCTCAGAAAATCATCAAGAATTCCGAAGCCAATAAGGAAGAACGATTACATACAAGAGTTCAGATCCATCATCACTGAAGAAGATTTACGAAGTAAAGAATCACACAAGTAATTATAGAAGAGTCATGGGAATAAGTACTTTTACCCTAATAAGGAGAGCCCTTCAGAGGTCACTGCCTGTCAAAGACAAAACTTGGCAGGTTGAAAGAAGGTTGAGAATAAAGGAAACCTATTTTAGTTTATGTGTCAACATTCATTAGTTACACAGAAAATGACAGTTAAAACTTTTGATGCTCATTCATGTCTCTTTGAGCAGTGCTATAGAAAGAGAGTTGGTAGCACATTGGTTAAAAGCACAGTTTCGCATTTTTACACCCTTAATCTTTTGTCATTGTGGAGCTATGTGACATCAATATTTTTGTGGCATCATGAAATACAGTAGAGTTAAGTTTTTCAAATATGATTAGAAATTGAGTTTATTGTGAGCAAACATATCATTCATATCATTAGCCCTAATTGAAAATAATAAACATAAATTCTAATGTTTCAATATTTTACTTACGTTTTTACTTTTCAACTTCAAGAGAACCAGTGCATTCCGCCATGATGGTATTTATCACAAAAATTCAAAGCCTAAAAATTCGAAGCACCATGAGCAAAGTGGAGAGGCTGGCATGCTCCAGTCACATTTTTTTTTAGTGTGAATTTAATTAGGAAAAGCAATCCTGTTAACGCTGCTAAATACCTCGAGATCTGACGATAATTTCGTGACAAACCACCAGGCATATAAAAGCATTTTCTCGAAAGCTGGGGCTTGCAAGTGATGATGGATCATGACACATATTTTAATTGTGTCACTTCTACGAGTATTTGTGGTTTCCCTTTGCTATGCCATGAAAATACGACACTTCCGTCAACAGTGAATTTAATTCTTCACCTCTTGGTAAAAGTATAGGTCACAGGATTGACAGAAAGGCGAACAGCTTAGCGGAATTACTTTTAATGAACATGGCAGTTTTCTTATTTCATTGTGAAAACACCCATTACATAAGGAAATTGAAATACTAGAATCTATGTGTTTTTTATTTTCAATTACTGTTAATAATATAAAGCTGCACAATATGTGATGATAAAATTTATTTTTGACAAGGCTTGAAATACTTATTTCCTTTGTTATTAATACCATTTTATTTCATGACATCACAAAAAATATTGATATTACATGCTTTCACAACAGCAAAAAGTAAAAAAGAAAAAAAATCATAAGATTCGATTTGAATACAGGTCACAAAAATTCGAACCTCTGCTCATATCTAATGCACCAGCAACACATGTATTTGAAATATCCACAAGCTGACTGATAAAGTCGCATCGCTTCTTTCACCACGCCTTAGATAAGTTCGTACTGACTAAGGTCCAAAGCGAGGGGAAAGATCCACCGTGGTATAACAATCATGTACGAAAGGTACTACAGAAACAAAGAAAGCTTCATCATAGGTTTAAGAGTAGTCGAATCATAGCTGATAAGGAAAAGCTGAACGAAGCGAAAAAGAGCGTAAAGAGAGCAATGAGAGAAGCATTCAACGAATTCGAACATAAAACATTGGCAAACAATCTAAACAAGAACCCTAAAAAGTTTTGGTCATATGTAAAATCGGTAAGCGGATCTAAATCCCCTATTCAGTCACTCGTTGACCACGATGGCACCGAAACAGAGGACGACCGAAGAAAGGCAGAAATACTGAATTCAGTGTTCCGAAACTGTTTCACTGCGGAAAATCGTAACACGGTCCCTGACTTCAGCCGTCGCACGGACGCCAAAATGGAAAATATTGAAATAAACGATATCGGAATTGAAAAACAACTGCTATCACTTAGTAGCGGAAAAGCATCCGGACCAGACGAGATACCCTTAAGATTCTACAGTGATTATGCTAAAGAACTTGCCCCCTTTCTATCAGCAATTTATCGTAGATCTCTGGAAGAACGTAAAGTACCTAGCGACTGGAAGAAAGCGCAGGTCGTTCCCATTTTCAAGAAGGGTCATAAATCAGATGCGAATAATTATAGGCCTATTTCGCTTACGTCAATCTGTTGTAGAATAATGGAACATGTTTTGTGTTCTCGTATTATGACGTTCTTAGATAATACAAATCTCCTTCATCATAACCAACATGGATTCCGCAAACAGAGATCATGTGAAACTCAGCTCGCCCTATTTGCCCAAGAAATTCACAGTGCCATAGACACTGGCGAGCAGATTGATGCCGTATTCCTGGACTTCAGGAAGGCATTTGATACGGTTCCGCACTTACGTTTAGTGAAAAAAATACGAGCTTACGGAATATCGGACCAGGTTTGTGATTGGATTCAGGATTTCCTAGAAGAAAGAACACAACATGTCATTCTTAACGGTTCAAAATCTGCAGATGTAGAGGTAATTTCGGGAGTACCGCAGGGAAGCGTGATAGGACCTTTATTGTTTACAATATACATAAATGACTTAGTTGACAACATCGGTAGCTCTGTGAGGCTATTTGCAGATGACACGGTTGTCTACAAGAAAGTAGCAACATCAGAAGACTCGTACGTACTCCAGGAGGACCTGCAGAGGATTAATGCATGGTGCGACAGCTGGCAGCTTTCCCTAAACGTAGATAAATGTAATATAATGCGCATACATAGGGGCAGAAATCCATTCCAGTACGATTATGCCATAGGTGGTAAATCATTGGAAGCGGTAACGACCATAAAATACTTAGGAGTTACTATCCGGAGCGATCTGAAGTTGAATGATCACATAAAACAAATTGTGGGAAACGCAGGCGCCAGGTTGAGATTCATAGGAAGAATTCTAAGAAAATGTGACTCATCGACGAAAGAAGTAGCTTACAAAACGCTTGTTCGTCCGATTCTTGAGTATTGCTCATCAGTATGGGACCCTTACCAGGTTGGATTAATAGAAGAGATAGACATGATCCAGCGAAAAGCAGCGCGATTCGTCATGGGGACATTTAGTCAGCGCGAGAGCGTTACGGAGATGCTGAACAAGCTCCAGTGGCGGACACTTCAAGAAAGGCGTTACGCAATACGGAGAGGTTTATTATCGAAATTACGAGAGAGCACATTCCGGGAAGAGATGGGCAACATATTACTACCGCCCACATATATCTCGCGTAATGATCACAACGAAAAGATCCGAGAAATTAGAGCAAATACGGAGACTTACAAGCAGTCGTTCTTCCCACGCACAATTCGTGAATGGAACAGGGAAGGGGGGATCAGATAGTGGTACAATAAGTACCCTCCGCCACACACCGTAAGGTGGCTCGCGGAGTATAGATGTAGATGTAGATGTAGATTTCGTCTTTGTCACAGAGTGACTTATGGAGAGTTTACCACGTAAGATAAAAAGCTAATAGAAACTAAATGGACTCTCAAACCCAAAAAGTATCACAAATGACATATTTTTAGATACAAAGCATTGCTATTAGTTGAAGGATATGCACAAACAAAGGATTTAAACCATGAAGAGGTATATGCCCCAGTAATCCACTACAATACGTATCGTTTAGCTACTAAGTATGACCTAGATATACATCGCTTAGACATTATTACAGCATTCCTACAAGGAAATCTGAAAGTAGAGACTTAAGTCAAAATCCCAAATTTATATACTAGGACTGTACCATGGATTAAACTGTACCACGGATTAAAACAAGGCAGTCACAATGGGAACATCAATTTAAATGAAGCATTCCTGAACTAGAATTTAACAAGAAATACAGATCCACATGTTTATCAGAAGAAATGGAAATAACATAGCTGCTGGTAAACCTTTTGGGATGTCAGTTTGTTGTCCAAGAAACTCTTCTCTTCCTGACGTTTCGTCCAGGAGTGCACTGGACATCCTCAGAGGCACTCCTTTGCTGAGTCTTGCTGACTGACCAGTCGGACGTCCAAGAGCGACATATATACTTAGGAAAGGGGGCGTGGTAGAAGTAACAAGTGTTACTTCTGAGGATGTCCAACGTAGTCCTGGGCTAAACGTTAGAAACAGAGGAGTTTCTCAGATCACGACCTCACATCCTGAAAGGATTACCAGCAGCTATGTCATTTGGTCATGAAAACCTTTGTTCTATGATCAGGAAATAACATATTTATTGTTGCAATTACTGTTGATGATGTATTGATTTTCACTAACGACCCACAGAGAAGGAAAGCTCAAAAAGCATTTTAAATTGACAGATGTAAGGGAAGAGCAATTTAAATTACAAGAGTAGGGCAGAAGCCAAACTGCTTGGGTATCAGAATCACAAAAGACTGCAAAAAGGAACTATTATGGATGGATCAGCCTCATAATATAGAACAAATCCTAAATAAATATACAATCCAGTGTTGACACCTTTGGACAACACTCAAGTATTCATTCTCTAACATCTGATATGCTTTTCATCTTCCATTGTGGGTAGGAATTAAATTCATAATTTTTTAACGAAATGTCAAACAATGATTCAGCAACTAACTTCACCAAGAAATAATATTAGCCTCAGATAAGATAGTGTGTCCATCGCTGCCCGCTTTCTTATATTCTCCATTGCTCTAAAAGAATACAAAAATGGTTAAATCAGCCAAGTCTTGGAGTATCAGTCTTGAGTTATCTGGCTTAATTAACACTTTGTTAAGATCAAGTGTGTTATGAGAGTACTGATACCCCATTATCAAAAGCATATACAAATGAACATAGGGAGCTATTATAATAACGTATTTAAAGGGTAGTTCTGATAATATATAATAATATTCTAAAAAGTTCTATACGCCATATACCTGGCTATATTGTGCAAGCCAAAAGGAAAGAAAAATAAACTAAAAATGTGTATCGAACTGGAACTTATTATTATTTTACAAACGATATTAATGTTTTTTTAAAGTTGTGTCTGCAAAACCTTTCTTAACTCTACAGTCCAAATCATTTTTATAAGATGTGCTCTACATTTATTTGCCTTTCTGCAGGGGTCGTTAACTTAGGAAAGCAAGCTGGATCCTATAACACATGATATGAGCTCCAAGGCAAACGAAGAGAGCAGCCATGAAAAATGTTTCCTACAAAGAAGCTGTAGACAATCTGATGCACACACAGTAGGGAACAAGACCTGGTCTCGCATGTGTAATTGCAGTTATAGGTCAATTTAACAATGATATAGGCACGCCTCACTGGCAATCAGTTAAAAGAATCCTGAGAGATTTGAAAGGGACTAAGGCTTGAAGCTGTAATTTAGCAGGGAATGACAACATCACTTCGTGCAGTGATGCAGACTGTGCAAGTGACAAAGAAGATATTAAACCAGTAATTGATTGTTTGTTTAAATCGCAATGAGTTGTAATTTTCCTTAGCAGCAAGAAACAACCTGCAGTAAAACTGCCCTGGCCAACTTGTTAAGAGGCATTCTTACTACAAAGGTTAAAAAAAGAAATCTCTCCGTGCCCTGAAAGTGGTCTATTCAAAGTTTACTGTGATAACAAAGGTGTGGTTGACTAATAGCAGGTTATCAAAGGACTTCACATCAGGTAAACATCAAACTGGATGCCTCATCAAGTCATATCGTTTTGCTTAGCCTAATGTCAAATGGTGAGGTTACAAGATACCGTCCACAACACAAAAAGTCAGCGAATTTTAGCGGGATAGTAGAGCCAGCAACGATAAAAATCTATTAATGGCCAAAGCAAATTTCATAACATTACATTCTTGATCAACTTTGTATGGTACATTTCTGAGAAGTGAAAAAAACTCAAAAATCGACATTTTTTGTTGTCAAGAATATGTACACACAAAGACATCAAATAATTTTTATAGGGGATGCACAGAGCCTGTTTATGTTATTCATTACATTTTTTCTATGTAGCAACTAACATCACAAAAAACTATTTTTTCCTTCAGTAGAGCTGTCTTTTTTGCTTCATAAAAGGTTATTTAATGAAAATTGCTACATCAATTTATGTTCTTATTTATACATGGTGTAGGTATCAGCTCTGTTCTGTTATTGTAAAACCTAAATCATTTTTTCATTCTCAGATATGTGTCGTCAATTATGGAAGAACACTAAATGGAAAAAAATTCAAGTCATCGACTAACATTTGCAATTTATCACGAAAATAAAACAAAATAGTTAAATAGAGATTAAGTTTGAAACACCACAGGCTCAGGAGCAAGAAGCTGCTGATCACCTTCACCTATTTTTTTTTAACCTATTGTGAAACTCTACTGTCTATCCTTAAAGTATTTAGTTTACATCAGAAACTTTCAACTTCATGCCAATTACAATTCGAAATACTGACTGTAGAGTAAGGTTCAGAAATGAACTCTCATAACCTTTTGCGATTCGAACTGGCCTTCGGTAAGATGATGGATTGTCTCTATTACTGTTTAATTGTGTGTTGGAGAAAATCTGGCATCAATGGAACAACATACATTCACCATCTGTTGAGACTGGAAGAAAGATTCGACTAACTGTCTTGCATTTGCAAATGATCTAGGGTTGTTAGCAAACAGTACAGATTAAGCAACGTTTCAGATGGAAAAACTAGAGCGATTAGTGCCAAGGGTTGGGTTGCAACTTTCTTTTGAGAAAGCGGAAATGCCGCGCGGGATTAGCCGAGCGGTCTAGGGCGCTGTACTCGTGGAATGTGCGGTTGATCCCGGAGGTTCCTCCCTTGGGCATCGGTGTGTGTGTTTGTCATTAGGATAATTTAGGTTAAGTAGTGTGCAAGCTTAGGGACTGATGACCTTAGTAGTTAAGTCACATAAGATTTCACACACATTTGAACAAAACGAAAATTAGGTCCACCTTCCCAGTTGACACACCCATATTATACTCCATAATTCTCAAAAAACTGAAGGTGGTAAAAATGTTTAATTATCTTGGTAGAAGATATGCACTCAAATGGCAATAAGAGATGTAGTTCTGGCAAGACTGAGCTCAACACCATCGAAGCAGGAGAGTGTTTGATGTCCTGGAGGAGTACTTTAGTAGAGATAGTGGAACATCAAAACTACAAGAAGCACAGTGAACTACATGACCAACTTACCAAAAACGATCCCTTTCGATAAATGCTAAATTTTGACCTAATTCCTCTGCCGTTAACCTGGAGGCAACCAATGAAAGTGAAACCCTGTTTAAACTAAACACTCAAACGACAACTGACAAATTACAGAAATTTGTTAGAAAAATAATCTGAACGATTATCAATAAGAAACACCAAGTTAATGGTCAGTGGAGACTTTTGTCCAATTCAGTTGTTTATCAAGAAAGTGAATTCATTGCTGATACGATGTGAAAAAGAAGGGCTGCAGTTTTTGGCCACATTTATCGCTTACAGAGTATTAGACTCCTGAAACAACTTTTTGACTACTTTTGTAACAGTAAGATTAACAACGGGCTTAAAGAAGTACAAATGGATATGAATTAATTGAACATTAGCAAACATCAAATTCATCATAGAGAAGACAAGCTGCTTCTGAAGAACAAATATATACGATTGGCATTCAAAACATCGCAACGAAAGAAATATGTTATATCTGCGGAAGAATAAACCACCACATCAGTCCACATCAAGAAGTTATGGGAAAGGAGGAATCTGTTGACTGCTAAGCTCTAAACTTATTTGTTGTAGATGCTGCTGTATAATGTTTGACATTAGTGCTCCAGAGTGGGCGTAAACTATGTAGATAAATAAATAAATAAATAAAGATTAACAAGAAACAAAAGAACAAGCAACACTACTACAAAAGTAGAGAATGCGGGGAAAATAGGATAACCTCTGATACTAGCAGACAACGACAAAGTTCCCACACCAACGTCACCATTAAAACTCACTTCCAGAGAAATCTTGATGGTGTCATGACGTGGATGCCGCCATTTGAAATCCCTTGTAGAGTGTTTTGGCATGACATGATGGCAAATGTGAATTGGTCATAATCTAAAAGAAGCGGTTACAGGGGAAGAACTAAATATATCGATATCATACATCATTTTATTGAAGAAAAAATAGACTCAGCTCAATAGTGCCTGATAGCAGAAAAAATCCCAACAGAGCCGATGCTAGCTGGCATGTTTATTAAGTCACTCTCAAGAATATGAAATCATCAAATAGTTAATAAGTTGAGACTCATAGTATGAAGCTTCTACGGGCACTGATTCTATCAAGAGTTCTATAAATGAGAATCTATTCATCTGCTGATATTTATGTTTTTTTGCAGTAACTCTTGTTTCAAATGTATGTGCTCTGTATATAATGTGTATGCATTAATGCTTATGCAACGATCCGTCTGTGCACATAACATCTGTGCAGAGAGATTGCTGTATGTGAACAGATGATTTGTGTGGATATGAGATGTGCACAAACCTGGAAGTTGGTGTTGGAGATTAGAGCTATCTGTGTGTTCAAATCACTCTGCACAGACAAGTTGGAGTGTGCAGACAAGAGATCGCCACAGATCTGGCACATGAATCTGTGAGGGTACTGGTGTGTAGTATCTGTAAGTGGTTGTTCTTTGGAGGGCGACAATGCCCAGTGGTGCAGAGAGTCGCAAGCAGAGGAAGTTGTTGAGAGGCTGTGTAAGGTATAGGCTGCGTGAGCCAAAGGCGGTTGCATAGCGAAGGATTTATCTTTATGTTTAATAGTAGTGGTGCACAGTTTGAATAATAGTGTGTTTATGTTTGTGCAGTGTGATAAAGGAAATAAATTAAATCTTACCAGTTCTTAATGCGTCTCCATCAGTTAGTACCACACCATTGCATTTAACAATGAATGAAGTCTCGGTATACACGGTCAACTCCAAAAAGAGGATTTTAACATAATAATCGTTAATTAGACCATATAATCTCCAAGGTGACGCGAGCTTACATTTGGCGACCATGACAGGATGTCAATTCCTTCGCAATCTTCGGATCGTCGGAGAAGACAGCACAAAACAAACAGTAAGTGAAGCAGCTAAGTGCGACCACAGCGCTTCGATTCTAACTGTTTTCCATGTTGCACAGGAGAAATTAGGAAATGACCTCTGAACTATGTTAGAGACTGTGATATTTATAACATGATCTTTTAAATTAAGTGTTGGAACTAATTATTAATGGACAGTGATTTTTGTGAACATTGTTAACATGGCGCACACAATGCAAAACAACAGTGAAATTATTAATGAGGAGGAACAGGTTAATGCGTTAGTCAATGTAGAATGCGAGTTTGGACTTCAGAATACCACACTTAACGTAATGGAAGATAGTGGTGTTGTTAGTTTCGACTCAACGATGCCTAGTTCAATACCAGTGAGTAGTCAATAAACGGGAACGAGTGTTAGCACTAACAATTTGATAGTGCAGATGTTGAGAGAAATCAAACAGGAAAGTAGGAAAGCCAATGAAGAAATAAAGAATTTATCAAATGCAATGGTTAACTTGAAAACTGAGTTCACTAATTCACTTAATCAGAAACATAAGGAGCTCCAAAAGGAATGTGATACCAAACATGAAGAACTTGAAAATAAAATGCAAGATCTTAACACAAAAGTTAATGAACAAGGTAATTAATCGAGCACATTAGTTAACAAAGTTCAAGAAACAGTTAAGGCTCAAAACGATGAAATTTTTAAAATTAAAAGTAATGTAAAGGCAACAAAGGAACAATTGTTAAGTTAGTTCAAGGCGTACAGATGCAATGTACTGAACTGAGTACTGAAGTAGGCGAAATTCGCCAAAGGTAATGTCATCCGAAGATGGTTTTAACAATGCCAATAAAGACCTTATACGTCAGGAAATCAATGCTGCGTTATGAGAAGTTGATAACAGTATGGTTAATGTACCTCAAGTTATTGTAGATAATGGATTGAGCGTATGCAACTTTCAAGATTATGATCCGAAACAAGGTATCCATGCAGTTGCCTTTATTAAGCAATTTAAACATGCATTTCCAAGACATTATACGGAATATGCGAAAATTGATATGTGCATTAACCACATGAAAGGTGAAGCACATATCTGGGGCATCAGTGTTTCAGAAAATTATTCACAGTACAAAGAATTTGAATCTGCGTTCTTTAGTAAATTTTGGTCATGAGAAAAACAATGGGATGTAAAATCAAAGATTCTTACACCGCCGAACTATGCAAGACATTATGGATCAATGCATGAATATGTGCAGAAATTTTGGAACGCAATGCCTATCTTGATGATCCAGTCAAGGGAGAGGAATTGATGTTAATTTTGATGCAGAAACTACCTGTTGCAGTACGTGAAAAGTTAGCACTCACTCCAAAATTGAACATGGAGCAGACCTGCCTAGTGATCGATAGAATTGATGTACTTAACCATGAACGCGAACAGCGCGAGAGAAATAATGACGATCGTCATTCACATGGTAATGGCCCACCGCGACAAGAATTTATGACTAATGGAAGACCAAGCAGATTTCATAGAAGAAGGGACAGAAAACAAAGAAAAAATGAGTATGACGCACCGAACAGATTTAATTACAAATTACTCAGATCGATCACAGTATGAAGAAAACAGAAGACAAAAACAATCGCCGTAACAAGAAAGGAGCCCAGAGCGTAATCCACAGGAACATGAACCAATAAACTAAGTTAAGTTTCGAAGACGACCTGCTCCGAAACTCAAGTTACAAGAAATGGGTTGGATGTAGCGATTAATGCAATCAAGTGTGAACGAGTAGATGATACTAAAGACGATTTATATCGAGAGGATGAAAATAATGATCAAGAAATCTAAATGCCTTTTGAGAGGTGGAGGTATGCGGACTTATTGTGGATGCACTACTGGACTCAGTGAGTGAAGCGAGTGTAATTTCAGAAAATCTGTTTTCACAATTAAATAATCTGGTAGTATTTCAAACATTCCCCGTGAATGGCATACATATTGTCAGTGCTGTAGATAATAGAAGCAAACTCATTAAAGGTCAAGCTCTACTGAAGTTTAGAATGAATGAAGATGAGTAAGAGCAGAGCGTATTAATTGTTGGATTTCTTAATGTCAGATTAGTTCTTGGAATCGATTGGTTGCCTGAAATGAGGTGCAGTATTTAATTTGAAAAAGGTTGTCTGCGGACGAGAATAAATAATGTCGAGAAGAAGATATTTTTTAAAGGATTTATTAATGAAGAAAATAAGGGCGCTGCGTACGTGAAGATGAGGCTAATACGTTTCCGAGGAGAAGAAGAACTGGCGGCTTATGATGATTCTGAAGAAGATCCTGCCCTGCGATAGAAGAATAATGATGAAGATGCTCTGACTGGTATTCGAACCAAGATTCAGACGTCAGTGAACTTGACGGGCGCAAAAAGAGAGGAATTAATGTAAGTGCTGAGATGCGAAATTGACCTGTTTTCAAAATTACCTGGATTAATTAAAGGATGTGTTTGCGAAATTAAAGTCAAGGAACATGAACCATTTCGCAGCAAATTGTATGCAATACCTTTAGCGAAGAGAGAAGCAGTGAACAAGGAAATCAAAAGGATGTTGGCTAATCAGATAATTGAAAGATCAGACAGTGAATATTCAAACCCAATACACGCTGTAGGAAAAAGGGATGGTACAGTACGCATTGTTGTTGACGCTCGTGAATAGTGAAACCTATCACGTACAAGGTTGGAGATCTGATCCTGATTCGGACACACACGAAGTCATCTAGTGTGAATGAGGAGATGAAAAAGTTCAATCATTATTACAAAGGACCATTCAAGATCAGAAAGCTGGTTCACCCGAATTCAGTGGAGGTAGAAGTGATTAAATCTGCCAAATATCATAGCCTACAACATGTTGAGAACATTAAGTTGTATAAGTGTCCTGAACTATCACAAGGAAGTGTCAATTAGTGAACCGTGTTTAGTTATAAATATGCTACGTTACTGATGGACAAACCTTTGGACAATAGTCGGTAGCTATTGTGAGATGTTGAAGACTGTAGTCGGTAGCTGCTGTGAGTGCATTTTATTCTGTGTTTGATATCATGTGACGTTCTCTTATGTCCTGTGACAGCCGCAGCAGTGGGCAACGGAGCGACGCTTGTAGCGTGTGTTTTGGTTTTCAGGAAGCAGGCAACAGTGCACAGCTAAGCGCTCAGTGCGTTAGTCTTTTGTTACCTCATGCTGCCGTAATGTTGTTTTATTGTTTTCATGCCTGCCTGTAGATGACCTTCGACGCCCGGCGCTCTACGGTTTGGGGGAGGAGGAGGTAGCTGTCGTCACAAACAGCTGACTGGCATCCGGCACTTGTCAACATAATGGGGACGTGCCGCCGACGAACTGTACAGTGGAATGAGGCGATTTTTCGTGGGCGTAACAACAGCTCCTAGATCTTTCTGTCTCCGGCGGCGTCGTTGTCACTCTTCCCTTGCATCAAACGTCGTAACTGCGTGTGACGACCAGCTCAACACATAGGACAGTGATAAAAGCAGAGTAACAAGTGCTGTGTTATGTATAGAGTTTGTGAGTCCTCAGTGGCGACGATGCCACTCCCCCTGGTGAAATCTTGTGAAGTTCTGCTCATCTTATATGCAGGGCCCCAAAGCAAAGCACCCAATATTTCCTTATGGTGTGAAAAGTGCTCAAGCCAACAAAATGTCTTTTGTTTATAAATGATTCACTCAATGTAACTTGGTTGTAAGTGGAAAATATTTCTTTAAAGGTATGTACTGATTTTTGTAAAAGTAGTCTGTGTGCTGTGTGCCAATTTACAAATTTCAATAGTTAATTGATAAAATGTTTTATGCCTGTAACTGTAGTTTTGACAGATGCATAGTGTCAATGCTTTTGTGTATATAGGTTTTACGTTTGTATTAGGTTACTTAAAATTAGACTCATTTATTCAGATTCCGTTCCTTAGTGTCAATTATGTTCTTTACTTCGATTCATAAGTGTAATTAAGATTAACCTTTACTAATATGCTTGATATTTCCAACAAAAGGGAAACTGTGGCAGTCAAATTATCTTATCTTTTTCACATTTTTCTTGCTGATTAACAGACAGTTAGTAAATTATGTGTAAAGTTCTTGCTGTCATTAAATAATTTTCAAATTGCTATATTAATTGATCATGTTTTATGTGCATGGAGATAAGGTTAATTAACATTAGTTATATTTTGAAAGTCATTTGTTCTCAGGGTCATATACTTATTGCAACTACTTTGACATGAAATACTAATTAGTGTAATTTTCAAATTTTGTTTTGGTATTGTATAACTTTCGCTAGGACTTCTGAGTCCCCTCAGAAGGCAACCTAGCTCTAGTTTTGTTTTGGTGAGGATGTGAGGGTCCTGGTGTGTAGTATCTGTAAGTGGTTGTTCTTTGGAGGGCGACAATGCCTAGTGGCGCAGAGAGTCGCAAGCAGAGGCGGTTGTTGAGAGGCTGTTGAAAGTGTAGGCTGCGTGAGCCAAAGGCGGTTGCATAGCGAAGGATTTATCTCTATGTTTAATAGTGGTGGCACACAGTTTGAATAATAGTGTGTTTATGTTTGTGCAGTGTGATAAAGGAAATATATTAAATCTTACCAGTTCTTAATGCATCTCCATCAGTTAGTACAACACCATTGCATTTAACAATGAATGAAGTCTCGATATACATGGTCAACTACAACAAGAAGATTGTAACATAATAATCATTAATTAAACCATATAATCTCCAAGGAGACAGGAGCTTATAAATCGTGTCACTGTTTGTTCAGTTTAGTATTTGTCTCTATGTCTGAAATTTAAAATGGTAGATACATGTAGACGATTTAGGGAGTTAATTCCGAAATTTATCGAAATGTATGAGAGTCATACATGTTTGTGAAAAATTAAGAGCAAGGAATACAGTGACAGAGATAAGAAGGCAACAGCATATAATTCTTTAATAGAGAAATTACGAGTGGTTGAACCTATGGCGAATATGAAAATGACAATTAAAAAAATCAAAGAATTCGTTGCTAATTTTCTACCACAAAGAGCTAAGAAAGTAACGAAATCTGATGCAGATGAATTGTTAAAATACTTTCACTCAGTACTTTTATGCCATAATGTTATTTGACAGAGTAGCAAACAAAAGCAGGCCCTATTTATTATGAAGAAGAGCACAGTCACAATAAATTGTTAAACTGATAATGGAAGAGCCTCACAACAGTGCTTTCAGGAACATAGAGATTATTATACTTGTTTTACTTCCTAATATAATATGTGATTCATAACAAGATTGATACAGAAGTGAATTGTAGTATTCACTACCACAATACTAGAAGTAAGACCCTTCAGATATGTTATGGATCCTTGTCTAGAGTTCCAAATAGAACTTTATATTGTGGTGAAAAGTGTTGAACACATTGCCAGAAGTGAATTGAGAACCCCAAATCAGAAAAGAACTAGGCTGCAGTTCACGGCACTCATATAAAATTTCTAGTATACTGTGTTTCATACATTTCTAAAACTGTAAAAGTATTATCTGTATCTTATAAGAACTGAGGTATAGTACTTTATTTGACCTCATGAGATCATCCTTCAAGACAGAGTAAATAGCTTTGCTTGTATTGAGAATGATTTCATTCAGTGCTTGTTTCGAAACTGCAGTAGAAACTTATAGATCCCTGTAGCTCCTTCCTGTTGCTAGGAATCTTGAAGTCATTGTCAGCCACTCATGTGGAGAAATTGCTCTCATACACTATTTCCCATGTTTTATGTGGAGTAATGAGCATCAAAAGTTAATTACACATATCCAAATCCATCTGCAAATAATTACACCAGTCAATGGGTTCGCCCTGCAACTTGTGATTTAAATTTATGTGGGAAAACTGTCTTCGCTTAAGCAACCATTGCCAAGAAGATCTTTCACAAAACCCCAGAAAGTCTGGTCATATGTAAAGACATTTAGAGGCATACAAGTCTGTCTACAGTCACTCACAAATGAGACAGAAAGTGAAATTAAAGAGAGCAGTACAAAAGTAGAAATGATTAACACCATTTCCAAATGTTTCTTTACGAAGGAAGACCTGTGAGCATTGCCCCAATTTAATCCTTATACCACTGAAAACATGAGCAAAGGAAGTGCTGGTGTCAATGGCATTGAGAAACAACTAAAATTGAAAAAAGCTCCAGGGCCAGATGGAGTCTCTGGCAAATTCTATACTGAATCTGCGACTGAGTTAGCCCTTCTTTTACCTTCTTCTGTCTTAGATCCCTTGAACAGAAAACCACGTCCAGTAGTTGGAAGAAAGCACAGGCCACATCTGTTTGCAGGAAGGGTGGTAGAAGAGATCCATAAAACTACCATCCTATATCCTTGACATCAGCTAGCGGTTGACACAGATTTATTGTAGAATCTTAGAACACATTCTGAGCTCAAAACATAATGAGATATATCGAGCATACTCGGTGCCAACCAGCATGGATCTCAAAACGTGGATCATGTGAAATCCAAATTTTCTTACAAAACATACTGAACGCTTTGGATCAAGGCAGCCAGGGAGATGCAGTATTTCCTGATTTCCAAAAAGCATTTTACTCAGTATCACATCTACAGTTATTATCAAAAGTATGACCACGTGGAACATCAAGCGAAATTTGTGACTGGACTGAGGTAGGGAGTTAAGGGGGATGCAGCATGTTATCTCAGATAGGGAATTACTGGTAGGTGCAGAAGCAGCTTCAAGTATGTTTAGTGGCAGTGTGTTGGCACCCTTGCTGTTCATGTTGTGTATTAATGTCCTTGAAGACAATGTTAACAGTAATCTCAGACCTTTCACAGATGATGTACTTGCCTACACTGAAGATCTGTCTGAAAGAAGCTACATAAATGTTATGTCAGATGTTGATATTTCAAAGGGGTGCAATGACTGAGTATGTCCTTTAAATCTTCAAAAATGTAAAACTGTGCACTTCACAAAACGAAAAAAACATGACTATGATATAAACGAGTTACAGTTGGAGTCAGTTAACTCATACAAATATCTAGATTTAACACTTTGTAGGGATATGAAATAGAATGATCACATAGGCTCAGCCATGGGTAAAGCAGGTGGTAGATGTTTGGTTATTTGTAGACTACTGGCGAAATGCAATCAGTCAACAAAGAAGATTGCTTACAAATCACTTGTGTTATCCACCGTCGAATATTGCTAAAGTGTCTGGGACCCACCCTATACTGGACTAACAGAAGATATTGAACATTTTTAGAGAAGGGCAGCACAAATTGTCATGGGCTTTTTGGATCTGCAGGAGAGTGTCACAGAGATGCTGCAAAGAAACTGAATTGACAGACTCTTGAAGACAGATGTGAACTATACTGAGAAAACATACTTACAAAGTTTCAAGAACCAGCTCTAAATGATGAATCTAGCAATATGCTACAATGTCCTATGCATTGCTCCAGTAGTGATCATAATCACAAGATTAGATTAATTACAACTTACATGGAAGCTTTGCACAATCATTCTTCTTGTGCTCCATCCATGAATGGAATGAGAGGTACCCTAGTAATTGGACAGCAGAACATACTCTCTGCCACGCAATTCAAAGTGGTTTGCAGAATATCGATGGAAACGTAGACCATTTTGATCGGTCTTTCTGTTTCAAAACTGTGATCATTTGCCACTGAAATTTCTTTGCTCTGACAAATGGAAGGCGAGCAGTAGATTGGAACTTGTGTCATGTGAACCATAGAGTACACACTGACCTGACGAAAGTCCTATGGATACCTTCTAATATCGTGTCGAATCTCCTTGTGCACAGCATAGTGCAGCACCTTGGCATGGCATGGACTCATCAATTTGTTGCGAGTCCTCTGCAGAAATATTGAGCCATGCTGCTTCCTACATAGCTGTCCATAATCGCGAAAGTGTCTTGAGTGTAGGGGATGTGCGTGAACTGACCTTTCTATCATATCCAATAAATGTTCGATGAGATTCATATGGGTGATCTGAGTGACCAAATCATTCACTTGAATTGTCCAGAATGTTCATCAAACTACTTGCAAACAATTGTGGCTCGGTGACATGGTGCCTCGCTGTTTGGGAACATGAAGTCCATGAATGGCTGCAAAAGTCTCCTAGGAACCGAACATTACGATTTCCATCAAAAATCAGTCTGTTGGATCAAAGGATCTCGAACTTCCCATGTAAACATAGCCCACGCCTTTATGGAGTCACCATCAGGTTGCACAGTGCCTTGTTGACAACTTGGATCCCTGGCTTTGTGGGATCTGCACCACACTCGAACCCTACTATCAGCTCTTGCCAACTGAAATCGGGACTCATCTGACAAGGTCACGGTTTTTGAAACGTCTAGGGTCCAACAGATATGGTCACAAGCCTGGGAGAGGCGCTGCAGGCGATGTCGTGCTGTTAGTAAAGCCACTCACATTGGTCATCTGCTGGCACAGCCCATTAATGGCAAATTTCACCGCGCTCTCTTAAAGATATGTTCATCATACATCCCACATTGATTTCTACAGTCATTTCGATCAGTGTTGCTTGTCTATTATACTCTCATTGTATATCCCGCATTGATTTTTGCGGTTATTTCACTCCGTGTTGCTTGTCTACTAGCACTGACAATCTACGCAGCCGTCACGGTTCTCGGTGGTTAAGTGAAGACTGACAGCCACTGCATTGTCTGTGGTGAGAAGTAATGCCTGAAATTTTGTATTCTCAGCACACTCTTGACACTGTGGATCTCAGAATACAGAATTCCCTGACAGTTCCTGAAATGGCATGTCCCATGCGTCTAGCTCCAACTACCATTCCACGTTTAAAGTCTGTTAATTCCCGTCCTGTGGTCATAATCCCGTCAGAAACCTTTCCATGTGGATCAACTGAGACAAATGACAGCTCCGCCAATGCACTACCCTTTTATACCTTGTGTACGTGATTCTACAGCCATTTGTATATGTGGATATCGCTATCACATGATTTTTGTTACCTTAGTGTAAATATCTATGAAGTGAGCATTCGCGTCGGTAGAACGAGAATTGTGTCTGCAGTATTTCCTGCAGCTCGAATCGTGATTTTGAGACAGCCCATTTTGGCTTGTTTACTGTCTTTTGAGTCTCATTATTTCGCTGCTACTGACATAACATCTTCAGAATCATCGTGAAGGTTTTCCTATGCGTTTTACAGGCATCTTAACTATTTGATAGCTCGAGCTGAATTTGGTTTTAAAATGTGAATAGCAATGGTACTGTGCTTTTTATCCGCAGTATCATAGTTCAGATTCCATTTATTTAAATTTTTTTCGGTAATGGGATAAAAAGTAACAGCCAACCATATTTTCTACGGTTCTACTGCACTTATTCATATTGTCAGATCTCCGTTCTAATTAATTACATCACAGTTAGTAGTAACAGACAGAAAGTCATCGAGTAAAACAGAAGTAATATCTGGCATTCCCCAGGGAACTGTTATAAGCCCTCTATTGTTCCTGATCTATATTAACGACATAGGACACAATCTGAGTAGCTGTCTTAGATTGTTTGCAGATGATGCTGTCATTTACCATCTTGTAAAGTCATCAGATGATCAAAACGACTTGCAAAGTGATTTAGATAAAATATCTGTGTGGTACGAAAAGTGGCAATTGACCCTGAATAAGGAAAAGTGTGAAGTTATTCGCATGAGTACTAAAAGAAATCAGCTAAATTTCGATTACATGGTAAGTCACACAAGTCTGAAGGCTGTAAATTCAACTAAATATTTAGGGATTACAGTTACAAATAACCTAAATTGGGATGATGACATGTATATTATTGTAGGTAGAACAAGCCAAAGACTGTGATTCATTGGCAGAACACTTAGAAGGTGCAACAGGTCTACTAAAGAGGTTGCTTATTACACCTATGTCCGCCTTATTCTGGACTATTGCTGTGCAGTGTGAGATCCGCATCAGAGGGGACTGATGGATGACATCTAAAAAGTACAAAGAAAGACAGCTCGTTTTGTATTATCACGAAATAGGGGAGATAGTGTCACAGACATGATATGTGAACTTGAGTGGCTGTCATTAAAACAAAGGCGTTTTTCGTTGCGATGGGATCTTCTCATGAAATTTTAATCACCAGTTTTCTCCTACGATTGCGAAAACATTCTGTTGGCAACCACCTACTTAGGGAGAAATGATCATCACAAGAAAATAAGAGAAATCAGGGATCACACAGAAAAATCTAAGTTCTCGTTTTTTCCGTATGCCGTTCGAGAGTGGAACGGTAGAGAGACAGCTTGAAGGTGGTTCATTGAACCCTCTGCCAGGCACTGTTTTGTGAATAGCAGAGTAACCATATAGATGTACATGTAGACAATGAGACTGCTGAAGTGTTACGAAAAAACAATATATTTGGAACTACGAAAATATTACAGTAAATACAGTTAGCGATTTGAAACACCTGATTGTCCATTATTATTTTTTAGTTTGCTTTATTTATCCTTCCACTTTTTGTCGACAGCTCAAATACTTATTGTTTCGCTGTCTCATCAGAAAAGTAAAACTATACGTTACACACAAAAACTAAAAAATACAATATCAGTGCTCTAATTTTGTAGTAGTAAAAGAAGTGACAGCCAACAATATATTTTTAGGTTTCTATTGCATTGATTAAAGTTATCGGACCTGTTCTAATTAATTATGTTACAATGACACAGACTAGGAAACTGTCTCACGCAGAAATATTAAGATACACACAGTGGTTTGAGAACCCGTGTAGCTGGATGTAAGTAATCAGAATGGCATATACAAATTTTATTTGCATATGAACACAGCACAATACGTATACACTGACTGGCAGTTTACTCAAACACATAGCCACAAAGTCTCGGAAATTATTTTCACAATGCAAGACATAGTACGTTTCTCGGTATTTTTCGAAGTACGTCATGTCATTATGAGATTTAAAGTTACAAATTTGTAGCACATACCTATGAAAAATAAGTGGTCCTCCTTTCGCATATTTTTCTTTACATCCATATCAATCACAGTACTGCACCTTAACTGTTACTAAAACAAAACGTTGACAAACGTATTAAAACATGATGAATACGTGCAATATTCAGGTTTTACCGCAAATTGTAGATAAGCAGTGTAGTCCCAAAATCATGTGACTAGCCCCTCCTGATTTTGAGAACATATGCAGCAGACTATGTTCACTCTATACATGTTCTCACGCTTTGGTGTGAACTGTCTCCAAGCCGCCCGCTCTGGCTTCAAAACAACGTATAACGTAAGTTTACAGGGTAATCTCTCTTCATTTTTCACCTCCATTGTGTAAACACACCATATTTGCAGTGACCCTTTGCTTGCACAGAAATTTGCGCAGGTAGATAGTCATTTCTTTCGATTCAAATAAATCGATAGGCCGTAATATCTGACAAGTTTCAACTAAAACTGAGGAACAAGGAAGTGATTTTAAAGTTTATTTGTGGGTTTGTTGTAGACGTACCTTCAATTTAATGAAATGGAACTTGCATTTTAATTCAGACTGTGATCGCTTTACTGAAAATTAAAGTAAAAACCATAGTACTGTACTCGAAATGGAAAATCAAACCACACCATGTTCTTAAAATAAGCGGCCATGGTGAATGGAAAAATTACTTGGATTAATTTTGCTTTTAGGAAACATATAAAAATAATTATCATTGGCAATAAAAGTAGTAGCACAGTCTAACATAGCCTATGGTAGTAGTAACTCTTTGTATTCTGTGATAATCGCACCCTCGTGTCGTTATTCGATCACACCAAGCTGTTACAAAGTCGATAGTCATTTCTTTCGATTTAAATAAATCGATAGGCTGTAATATCTGACAAGTGTCAACTAAAACTGAGGAACAAGGAAGTGATTTTAAAGTTTATTTGTGGGTTTGTTGTTTGTCCTAGTGTTTAAACAAGTGGTTGCAGCCATACGATTGCTAGAACGATGACCATGGGAGATGAGACACCAGTTACTTCTCTTGTTTTGCCAGTTTTAATACGCCCCATTTTGTCCCAGGTAAAGTTGATTGCAGTCATTTCGTACAGAATTATACGAAAGAACGAACCACAGTGGTTGGTGCTATTTTGTTAGTATCGTACTGATAAATTGCTGTGTTTTACAGTTAGAGCGACGTGATGTGGGAGCTTCACAAACTCTTCGTGCTGCTCTTTCCAAGGTTGAAGCAGCTCATCCAGGTTTCACATATGATTTCGTTGTTGGTATCATGAGACGTGGTGAATTAAGCATTAACATGAACGAGAGTGTACTACGTCTTCAGGGGAGCACTTCGGAAGCAGATGGTGAGAACTAAGTACTTTTGCATTCTCCACAAAATTGTTAGGGGAAGTTACAATGCAAACTTGAACGAATTTCCATAGCAACTACCACATGCATTGTGTGTCAAAACTGATTTCATTACAGCCGTCGCCCAAATGTATTGTGTGATGTCTGCACAGCTTTCATCCCCTGAAGTGGTCTAGAATGTCATAGTGGTTCCCTTGCTGAAATCTTTGTTGCTGACAAGCTGATCTGACCCATTTTAGAGCTTATCATATACGTCTATTATGTATAAATTGAGTAACTTTTAATCTGAAAATGGCAATTTATTCAGCAGAGTGCAAATTTTGGTTCACTTATATAAGAATCATTAAACCTGTTTTGGCATTGTCTAGCCCATCAAAATTAAGAACCTTCAGCAATATTTGACATTGGACATTAAGAAAGTACATGCAGTTCTTAAAAATTTAACCCAGGCACCATATTTACAATATCCATCTCTGTTTTTCAATATTCTTTGTTCTTGCTGTACTTAAATGTAATGGCAAGGTATTACGATTTTGGGAAAAAAGGCTGCTGTAGCTGACCTACTTATATTAAACAGCAACTGCTTATCTTCTGTTTATTAATATTTACTGGATTAGATTGCCTTTTTCGGAGGAAATAGTTACCTTCATCTATAACAATAAGGGTTCCAGTTAAAGAATTTTTAACCTTGTAATGCAGCTGACATTGAATTTAGATAATCAAATAATTTTTAGACCGAGTGACTAGCAAGGCATCTTTTTAACTGTAATTTAAGTTGTAAGGGATTCCTAATTTCTTGCTTCGTGTTATATAGCAGCTGAAGTTCTTTGTGCTTACTATTTTACCCCCTTCCCCTGCACTCATAGACCTGGCTGAGGCTACAGACTGAACTGTAACATATTATAAGATGGCTCAAATGGCTCCGAGTACTATGGGACTTAACATCTGAGGTCGTCAGTCCCCTTATTATAAGATGATAATTTCCTTGGAAGTTGGTAAAGCTAACAAATGCAAAATCATTGTAGTTGTAACAGTTTAATCGGGTCTACTGAAGCAGGGTATACAACCCGTCGGCTTTGACCAATGACGTCATACATTAGTAATAGATAGTAATGTCTTCACTTCGAGGCATAGATAATAAAACAGTTCTGTGTTCCGGATAAGCGCTATCATTGCACATTAAAATTATTCGCAATGATATTGAGGTAATTTGGAGTATTAGTTTGTTATTGTAGAGCAATTTATACTGTCCTATTTTCGTTTATAGGAATGGATTTGTCTGTTTGTGGGTATGTAATTTTCGTTACTGTCTGTCTAGGCGAGCTTTGGTTATTCCTCGATATTTCCGTGTGGTAAGTTCACGTTTCCATTTGCTTCTTTCACTGTATTTCACTATTTTGACATTACGTAATAGAAATTTCTCAGCTGTCGATATTCTTTCGTTTCCCAGCACCAATATCAGTACGACATTTTCGAATGTGTGCTTACTATATCACAGGCGAAACCCCTGTCACAACTGAAATTTGCATCCCGCCCCTCACTTCGCCTTTACACTCACGACACGACTAAAATTTGTATCCCGTCCTTCACTTCGCCTTTACACTGACGACACAACTAAAATTTGTATCCCATCCTTCACTTTGCCTTTACACCGACACTATATATGTCAATTGGCGAACAAGATACAAATTTTGCATATAGCTGTATAGCTCAAGTAACGAATGGGATACTATTTGCGTCCAAGGCAACAAGAAAACTGTAGCCCATAGAGAAGTACGGGTTACAAATTCTACATGTGTCGTCGTCTTGTCTCCGTGTAGTTCAGTTGTGGTACAGGTTGCAAATGTAACTTACGTCTATCTCCATATTTTCGTTACCAGTGTACATATATAGAGGTCAACGGAAGACTGGTATACATATATTACATACGTAGGTCCTTCTGTCGTCAGTAGTACTGATATGTACGTAAGAAAGGACTGTTAGTAATAGCGGAGATGAAATAAACAACACATCTACAATTTGTATCCCGTGTTACACTTAACAGTTTACTGAAGCGGAGCATACATCGTTCAAGTGAAGAACAGGACAGTAGGCCTAATGCTAGTGAAACCGAAGAAATCGAGTTAAGACAAACTCGTATTCCATACTGTACTTAAGCAACACACTTCGAGTGAGCTTTTAATTTGTATCCGGTGTTTCATTTACAGTTTAGTGAAGCAGGGGATACATAGTTCAAGTGAACAATAGGACAGCAATGCTAGTTGAAACTAAGAAATCGACATCCGCTGAACTTTATTGCTTAAGTGCAGTACGGGATACAAATAATAATAATAATAATAATAATAATAATAATAATAATAATAAGTATTATTATTACAATTATCATTACTTGTATCCCGTACTGCACTTAAGCAATACAGTTCTAAAGAGTTTCGAGATACGACTGACATACATGTAACGTGATGTATTCTTTGCTAGTAACATATTTCATTCATTTCTTTCCATTGTATTTTGCGGAGAAATACTAAGATACAAACACGCGATATCATTAACGTGAAAATGCTTCTGGCCCTTATATATGTAAAGTACAGTTTTTCTCTCTTGCATTCCTTTGTTTCTGAACATTCTTCTCGGCTCTTTCATCTTTGTAATACATGCTCTCTGGCCAATTCTGACGTCATTGGTCAACGCTGACGGGTTGTATCCCCTGCTAAACTAGACCCGTTTAATCAGTAGCACACCCTAACATGTACTTTCACTTCATATTTAATGCAATTTGCGTTATATAGAAACTAGTACTTCAGTGTGCATCCGCTGAGCTGCATTACATATTAAAGAAGATTGCTTTATGCCTAGGGATGTATCAAATGAGTTGATTCCGTTCTGTGCTTTCTCCCCAATATTTAATAGGTTCGTCTACTTTGATTTTGGCATGCAAAGCACTCTCCACATTTCATCGCCAGTAACAGTATGGTCCGGAAACTGTTGGCCTCCTTGGCTTACCATTGTGGATGATTCAGTGAAGCAATCATTTGCTTGCCTGTCATTATGTTGTGCAGCTGCTTAAGTACCCACCAACATGAAATCTTATAGCACACTCACAGACCGTGAGCAATGTTGTAAACACCCCCATATGAAATGTCAAGCTCCCAAGCAGTGTCCTTATTGTCCAGATTGAACTGTCTAATCTTCAGCATCACCTGACTGTTACAATAGTCCATTCCTTATTTTACTTGTGTTGATTCTCATCTTGTAATCTCTTTTCAAGATCTTAACCAATCCATACAGCTGCTCTTCCAGATCCTGTGCCATCTCTGCCAGAATTTCCATTGGCTGCAGTGAAAATTTTTATTTCTTTATGCTGAAACTGACTAAATGGTGCAGTGGTTAGCATACTGGACTTGCAAACAGAAGGACGATGGTTCAAATCTGTGTCTGGTGATCCTAATTTAGGCTTTCTGTGATTCCCCTAAATAGTTTCAGGCAAGTGTCAAGACAGTTCCTTTGAATGGGGCAAGGCCAATGTACTTTCCCATCCTTTTGCAATCTGGGGTCGACAGAAGCGTCCAATCTCACGTGTCGGCTTTGACCTGTGACCTAAGGGTGTTGTGGTGTGTGACGTCATTACGGCGCGGAGTTTGGTTTGTGAGTGTGGCGTATTTGTAGATGTCGTCGTGTTGTGGTTTGTTGTGCCCTCTGGTGGTATGTTCAGGGTTTTTGTTTGTTTGGTGTATTGGGCTCAGTTTGATGTTGCTCTGTGGCAAGTGCTGGTTGCGTATTTTTGAAGTGGAATTTGTATCAGTGAGTTAACGGTTTTGTGTGAAGGTTAATGTAGTGATGATGGCTGTACGTCGGGTGGTTTTGTTATTAAGTTTAATCGGTTGTGGTTTTTTGTTCAGGAATGGATATGAAAGACAAGATCAACAGTTCTCGGTTGAGGGCTATGATGGGGGACACAGCTTTAGCGCTGATTAAGTTCCTACAGCTTTTCGGCTTAATTGCCGAGGTGGTGAAGTGCGGTGTGTGCCGTGAACCAATGAAATTGGTTAAAGTTCCGGCCTCTCGGACCAGGGACGGTTATATGTGGCGCTGCCGCAAAGACGATATATGGCGTTCCATGCGCCGCGGTACCTGGTTCGAGAAGTCTAGGTTGGGCATGCGCGAGATTGTGCTTGTTACATATTATTTTGTTATCGATCCCCACAGAGTTTTTGCGCGCATGACACTGGTGTGAGTGAGAGTAGCGTTTTAGATTGGTATTCCTTTTGTCGTGAAGTGTGTTCGGAATTTATTAAGTACAGGGGTAAGTTGGGGGGGGGGGCATGGGGTTGTTGTGGAGGTGGACGAGTCACAGTTTGGGAAAAGGAAGTATGGGAGTGGGAAGTCTGTGGCTGGTCTTTGGGTGTGGGGGGCTGTTGTTCCGGGGGGGTGGGGGTTCGAAATATGTTTTTAGGGTTGTGGAAGGGAGGTTCAAGGCTGAATTGGTGGGGTTAATTGAGGAATATATAGAGCTGGGGTCCACAATAGTTTCTGATGCTTTTTCTTCTTATAGGGGGTTGGGTGAGAGGGGATTTAATCATTTAGTAGTGAACCATAGTTTAGAGCTTAAGAATTATGAGACTGGGGCTTGTACTAATACAATAGAGGGGATGTGGGGGGCGGTTAAGTCAGTTCTTGGGAGGGGAAAGAGGCACTCTTCCAACCTTCAGTCTCATTTAGATGAGTACTGGTGGCGGAAGGGTGTCCCAGAGGGCTGTTGTATTGTTCGGGTTTTCTTAAGGGCTGTGGGTAAAATGTATGGTGGTTTATTTTGTTGTATAGTATTTGTTAAGGGGGGGGGGAGAGGGGGAGTGAGTTAGTTTTTTGTTTTAGTTGTGGAGGATCTATTTTGTTGAAGTTTTTGTTGAGTTGTAGTGTGTGATTGAGATTTTTTTATGTTGAATTTGATTTTTGTTTGTGTGTTTTTTATTTTGGGGTCGGGGGGGGGGGGGGGTTGAGGTGTGAGTGGGTTGGGTTTTTCTTTTGGTTTAGTATTTTTTCGTTGGTTTGTTTGTGTGTGTGTGTGTGTGTGTGTGTGTGTGTGTGTGTGTGTGTGTGTGTGTGTTTTTTTTTTTTGCATGTGCATTTGTGTGTGATTGTGGTGGCCAATCTAGTTTGTTGGGCTGGAACTTTCTTGTGGTAAGTTCTCATTTTTTTGTTTTTGGCGTACGTGTTGTGTATTGGGGTGTAGGGAAGTGATTCATTGACATTTGTGGCTGTGAAGGTTGGTATTGTTATTGGGAGATGTTTTTGAGTTACATAGGTCAAGGGTAGTGGTCGATCCTAATTTATGGGATCGGGAGCTGCTGTAGATCTGTGTAGGTCAAGGGCAGTGTTTGTTCGTAATGTTTGGCGGTGCATTTTGATTTTTGTATTGGGAGATGGAATCGGGAGTTGCTGTTGAGCTATATAGGTCAAGGGAAGTGTTCGATCCCAATTTATGGGATCGGGAGCTGCTGTAGATCTGTGTAGGTCAAGGGAAGTGTTTGTTCGTAATGTTTGGCGGTGCATTTTGATTTTTGTATTGGGAGATGGGATCGGCAGCTGCTGTTGGACTACTTAGGTCAAGGGAAGTGTTCGATCCCAATTTATGGGATCGGGAGCTGCTGTAGATCTATATAGGTCAAAGGAAGTGTCCGATTCCAGATAATATTGTGTTTTGTGGTATTTGGTGAGTTTTGTGATGTCGATTTTTTTCGTCGTTTTGCGTGGTTTTGTATGGGGGTGGGTGGCTAAATTTGTTTATATTTAGTTTCTCCCCACCCAAAAACCCCCCATTTCCCACGCTTGTCCCATTAGAGTCATTAGGCTTTTTGTGAAATGTGTGTGTGTGTGTGTGTGTTTTTCGATGTATTTTCGTCTTTATGATACGTATGCAATGATTTTATATCCGCCATATTGGAATTGTCGTTTATGGTTGTTTCCGCCATATTTGTGATGTCATGGGTCAAAGCGGACGGGTGGGATCGCACGCTTCCGTGTTTCCGCAATCTGAGAGTTTGCTACATTTATTATAATGTCTTTGCCGATGGTATGTAAAACCCTAATCTTCCTTCCTTCCTTTTTTTCGTTACTCTGAAGAATTCCCTTTTCAGATTTATCCTTATTTCCTTTACTGCTTGCCCGATGTAGAGACTGAAGGGGATAGGCTACAGCACTGCCCCACTCTCTTCTTGACTGCAGCTCAGTAGAACCTCAGTTTCAAATGGTTAACACACTAACCTTCACCTAACCACAGGGGAGGGAGTGATGTCAGGAGAATGTAAAGGGCAATCCACAGGTCCATCTTGTCCAATCCTATGTCCAGTTCAGTGTTTTCTGAATTTCCACCAGTGAGGTGAGGTGGAGCATCTTGTTGAAGCCAAAATTTCACAGGTCTTCAGTCTGAGGAAAAGCAAACATTTCTGCAACATCTCTAGTTATGCTATTCCTGTAAGTCTTGCAGCAAAGACGAATGCTCCAATTAACTTGTTGCATATGAGACCACACCAAATATTCGCTTTCAGGCTGTCTTGCGCCTTTCCCCTGATATAGTGTGGATTCTCTGGCCCCCATACGTAACTTTGTGTATTCACTGATCCAGATACAATGAACGTGGTCTCATCAGAAAACATTGCTCGTGGCAAATCCATATCACCATTGCTTGTCATCAGACTTAATGGCCTGCAGAATCTGCACCTTGTATGGATACAGACACAGCTGCTTTTTGTGGACCTTGTAAATAGTTGCACATGGCATCTGGAATTCCTGTCAAACCTAACAAATTGATCAGCGTAAACTTTGTTGGAACATTTGGTAGACATTGTCAACTTTTCCTACTATGATTTTAGTCTCTTGTATCTTAGTGTTACTTTTTTGTAAACAGGATGAGCAAAACAGTGAATTTAAAGTGACATATAAAAGCACGGTCTGTGCCTTCTCCTGAACTGATGCCATTTTTGTGTGGATGGACAACAAATAAGCAATGAAAACGCATCAAATGTCGACAAAATTTAAGCACCAACTCTAAGTCCTGCTGCACACAATAGACAAGCCAGACCTGAAAAAAATAAATATTTACTATTTTTAAACCATCTCAAAAATTGGGTATTTCGGTGTAGACACCCTGTGCATTTCAGTGAATATAAGTGGATGCTAAAAAAGTCTAATGTGAATTAAAGCACAGGAGGCATACTTTACTCATGAGAACGTTAGTTGGAAATAACTGAAAGTGGACAGGTACACTTGACTGCCAAAATTATTGTGGGTTAAAATCATAAAAGGTTGACAACTGTATACTTAAAATGGTATCGAATCATATTCTCTGGAGCATATTGGGTGCTATCTTTAATTTTTGAAGGTATACTGTGCTGGACAATAATTTAATTTTTTTTGAAGCAATTGAAGTACTGTAGAACTAGGTGAAACTAGCAGAAGTGTAATTGTTTGAAGATGCAATAATGGATTGTGGATGTTCACCAGAATACTTAAACACTTGAAAAGAATTAGTGCTATATTGTGACCACGTACATTTTGGCTGTGACAGTGAGAGCTGTGATAAGAGGAACTCAGTTTCAAGATGCAAAATGTCAATAAGTAAATTTAATCAAACTACAGTGTCATTGCACACATTAAAAATGATATTCAGTAGCCTGAAGTGGACCCATCCATATGCTAAAAGGGAAACTTTTGTGTAACATTACCTATCTTAGACCTTATTGTATGAAATCATTACATTCATAAGCTTGTCAAAAATTACATGTTGCTTTCTGCTTTCAAATAGTTCTCATTTCTTTGATCTGAAGGGTAAAGATGAATATTCAGTACTTAGCTTGAACAGTGACGTATGAAGCATACTACAAACTTCATAAACAACATGGCATCTATATCATGTGAATGACAATTTTTTCAAACGTAATAAATGCAGAGAGTTTCAATTACAGAAATTTACCACAGTGTGAAACAAATACTTAAGATTACAAATCATACAATCAATCACATGTAAGTAAGAGGTATTTCTAGGAAAGAAATAAAATTATCATAAAAATAGTGTACAGTGGTAAGGGACATCACAGCACACAGTATGAACTGAAATAAATAATGTAAATATGTGTTGTAAACGAATGGTAGCTGTGAGGGCAAATCGGAAAGTTCTGCTCCAAGTTTTTTAGCCGAAATAAGGTACATACAGGTTCTCATCAATTAAGACATTTGCCCCATTGCAGCACTAAATGCAGATTAGAAACATGGAACTCACTCGGGGTGAGGTCCAGATTGTATGGTGGATGGTATAGAGCCTATCTGTTAAATACCGGAGCTTGTCGGTAGTTCAAATTGCTACATGTGGCCTCAAATTGTCATGGAGAATAATCACATTGTTCCCATCAAGAATCCATCAGTACTTCTTCCTGGTAGAAGCTCATAGATGCAGTAGTATGGAACAATAACTGTCTGCATTGATAGTTGCACCCAGTGGCATGGAATCCAGCAAGAGCAGTCCACAGTGATCCCAGTAGACTTGACATCACTTTCCCACTTACATGAGTCTGAACAGAATTTTTTTGTCATAGGCTCTGCTGCTTTGTTTCCAATGTGAAATACAGTATCCATGTTTTATCATCAGTAACAGTGCAGTACAGGAAACTTGTCGCCGTGCTCAGTATACCATTGCAGATGATTCAGTGAAGCAGTCATTTGCTTGCCTTTCATGATGTCATTCATACTTAGGCACTCACCAACATGAAACCTTCCAGTACCCAAGGACCTGTAAGATGATGTTGTAAACATCCCGTATGAAATGTCAAGGTCCCGGGAAATGCCCTGGAGGTGCACATGCCAATCCAGTTTCACAACTGCACCCATGGGGGGAGATATTGTCATTTAGTGACATGCACAGCCTCCTTGAATACTCACTGTCACACAAGTCGTCACGGACTATTGCGAACTCAAAACACGTGCAGCTTGCACATCTCAATGCAAGACATTTTTCCTCATATGTCGGATGGATTTCCTGTGGATTTTAATGGATGTTCATCACATGCCCCATAGAAATAAAGTGCATTACGTTGCTTGTAGTCAGTGGACACGGGAAGCACAACCGGCATCTTCAGCAACTGACAACAGGTCAGTGCCATTTAGCTACCAGCAGATAAAGTCGGATCTGTCCACAAAAAGTCCATTACTGAAAATGGGTATGTTAAATTGCATTTACAGCTGTAATTTGGGTTAAAAAGGGCAAAGACTTGTGGATCCACCTTCGTAGTATAGGAGAACACACTTTAGCTGCATAGGTCAAAGGTAGGTTGCAAAACAGAGTTCCGAATGTATGCACTATTCAGTAGTAAATCAAAATGTATGTCAGGTAAGACATACAGTAAGAAATTACAAAATGTATATTTATCATAAAAAATCAGGGCAGTATCAGAAAATACGTTTTAGCTGTATAGGTCACGAGGAGATTGCGATTTGCACTTATGAAAATATGTACTTCAGATGAATAAATCAAAACTTCAGTGACAAGAAGCACTGTTACTATCTGTTGTAAAGAAACTGCATTGAGAATCGTAAAAAGGAACTCTATAGCTGTAGTAGAGATAAAGATGCACAGTATGAACTAAAAAAAATATTTATTGTAGAGAAATCAAAGTTAATATCGGAAATTACACTTTAATTATATAACTCAAGGGGAGATAGCAATACCCAAGTTCAGATACAAGAATCTTATCATACATTTCTCAGTAATGACATAGCCTATTCTTATGTTCTCAGACCCAAGTTGGGTGATGGGTAAGTTAATCTGTTATCTGTTATTCCGTATTTAAGTAAAAGAAACTCAGGCAGCTAAACACAACAGCTCAAAACTATTGAGCAGAAAAACTAGGATGCAAATAAAAATTACAATAATAGGACATACAGCTGTATTTATCAGTAGAAACTGACTATTTGCAATAAGGTCACATGCAGCAAATCAAAGCTAACTATGAAACTATTTAAACAAAAAGATTGCTAATGTTTCAAAGCCAAACGTTAATCGAGAAAGGAACAAAACGAAGAGTGAAATTGATTACAAAAATAAAATAAATGGAAATAAAACAGAATTTTACGAAAACTAGCCACTAACATTTCAGAATAAAAACACAACTTTCACTTTCTGGAACATAAATTTTGCTCAGTCTTTTCAAAAAAATCATGGTCCCCTGTAGGGTTTTACCTCCATTTCTCAAAATTTTCCCGAAGAGCTTGGGGAAGGGCGCCTTACGTGGTGCATTGTGCCTTGAGATCTTCAGCCCACTTTCTTGTTGTCACATTGCAGTCCAGCTCATTCTCCATCTCTTGGGCGAGGACACCTTCCTGGGTGCATTTTCCAGCATGCACTATGCAGTGTTGCTTTCTGCGCCAACGATGACCATGGACTTTTTTGCACCTCATATCCAGCATGGTAGCCAGTCCTTTGTGGTGGGGCCACCATGTACCCTGTTGGTTGTAGCCCCCTGACAACACAGGGATCTCTCTGCTGATGCCTGTGCTGTTAACTCCCCACGTATGCCAAGGGGTAGATGACCGTCACCCTGGGGCATCAGGACTCTCAGCAAAGGCCATCCTGCCAGGTAGCTTTTGCTGCAGCTGGGTGGCACCTGTGGGGAGTGCCCCTGGTCAGAGTGGGTGGCATCAGGGCAGATGATGCATGATGAAGCGTATCATTTCATCACTTGCTGGTGATCAGGCACCAGCAGTCTCTAAGCGTTCCAAGTCTCAGTACAATGCAAGAAAGTACAAATCTAAATCATTCCCCTCCCTGGCCACACCATGGGAGGAATGCCAGGCTAAGGATGGCAGCGTACCTTATTCACCCCAGTACCTCGTATGTATGGGAACTTATGGGAACTTCTTTGTTTTGATGAAGCCACAGTTTTTTGTAGAGCATTTAGAGGACAAGTTTTGGGAGGTGGAGGGCTTTTCGAAAATGCTCTTGGGGTCAGTCTTGATAAAAACAGCATCCTCTGCCCAGTGTTACTCACTTGGAACCAGCTGGGGGGTTGTTTCTGTTACCATCACGCCACATAAGAGCTTAAATATAGTCCAGGGTATTATATTCCACAGAGACCTTCTTTTGCAGTCTGATGATGAGCTGCATGCCAATTTAGAGCAGTGAGGTGTTCATTTCATGCAGCACGTCCATCTGAGTCCGAGGGTAATCAGGTTGCCACTGGTGCCTTCATCTTGACCTTTAAGGGTGACACCTTGCCCAAGAAGGTCAAGGTGATGGGCTACCACTGTGATGTCCCTCCCCCGATGTGGTGCTTTAAGTGCTGGAAGTTTGGCCGTATGTCTTCCCGCCGTACTTCCAGTGTCACATGTCGAGATTGTGGACATCCATCACATCCCAATACTCAGTGTGCCCCACCTCCCTGGACGGACTGACGTACACTGAGGCTAAGAGAAAATATGAGTGCCTACATCCTGTGGCTATGACCTCCTCATACGCCGCCGCTACAAGAACAGTTTTAGCCCCATCAGTTCTGCAAATTCCAGTCAGCTCTCAGAGCCAGAAGGCTACACCTGCCCATTGCTCCCGCACCACCTACGTCGGGAGCACTGCTTCCCAACCATCGGGGACACCAGTCCCCACTTCCGAGCCAGAGAAGCGTAAGTCTTCTTCGGGGCTCCTCTCGCCAGGAAGGGATCCTTTGGCTCACTCCCTTCCCAAGTTTCTGCTAGTGGGAAAGATGACACCTGCCAGTGGCTGAAGTGCCCAAAAGCAGCTGGTCATAGGGCTTCACGATCCTCCTCAGCCCCGGAGACTGAATCAGTGAAGCCCTCCCAATGAGAGAAACCCAAGGAGCAGCGAAAAAAGTCCAAAAAGATGAGCTAAGACCAAGGAAACTCCGGTGGCACCCACACCACTGCTACCTACAAGCTCTGCGTCTGGGGATGAGCTCGCCGGACCCTCAGACACAATGGATATAGACCTGGATCTGGTGCGATGGCATCTTTCTGTTGCAATGGCGGCAGAGCACCATCATTCCAGTGCTCAAACCTGGTAAAAACCTGCTTGATGTGGATAGCTATTGGCCCATCAGCCTCACCAACATTTTTGTAAGCTGCTGGAATGTATGGTGTGTCGGTGGTTGGGTTGGGTCCTGGAGTCACATGGCCTACTGGCTCCATGGCAGGACAGCTTCCGCCAGGGTCACTCTTCCACTGGTCATTTAGTGTCTCTCAAGTCTGCCATCCGAACAGCCTTTTCCAGATGCTGGCACCTGGTTGCCGTCTTTTTTTATTTGCGAAAATCACATGACACAACCTGGCAACATCGTATCCTTGCCACATTATACGAGTGGGGTCTCTGAGACCCGCTCCCGATTTTTATCCATAGTTTCCTGTCGCTTTGTGCTTTCCATCTCCAAGTTGGTGCCTCCCATAGTTCCCCCCATATCCAGGAGAATGGGGTCCTGCAGGACTCCGTATTGAGTGTATCTCTATTTTTAGTGGCCATTAAGCAGCAACTGTAGGGGCTGTCCGTCTCACCTTCTCTATATGCAGATGACTTCCGCATTTCATACTGCTCCACAAGTACTGATGTTGCTGAACGGCACCTGCAGGGAGTCACGCACAAGGTGCAGTCATGGGCTCTAGCCCATGGTTTCCAGTTTTCAGTCACAAAGTCGTGTGTTATGCACTCCTGTCTGCGTCGTACCATTCATCTGAAACCAGAACTTTATCTTAATGATGATCCACTCACTGTAGTGGAGACGCATTGATTCTGAGGACTGGTTTTTGATGCCCGTTTGGCTTGGCTTCCTCACCTCCGCCAGCTTATGTTGAAATGCTGGTAGCACCTCAGTGCCCTCTGCTGCTGAGTAACACCAACTGAGGTGCAGATCACTCTATGCTGCAGCAGCTCTACAGAGCCCTTGTTCAATCTCGTCTTGACTATGGGAGTGTGGTTTATGGTTCGGTGGCACCCTCAGCATTGTGTTTACTCGACCCAGTGCACCACTGTGGCATTCGCCTAGCAACAGGAGCTTTTAGGACGATTCCGGTGACCAGCGTCCTGGTGGAGGCCGGAGCCCCTCCATTGCAGGTTAGGCGTGTGCAATTGCTCTCCAGTTACATTGCACATGTTAGTAGTTCTCCTGCACATCCGAATTACCATCTCCTTTTCCCGCCCATGGCAATTCATCTCCCTCATTGGCGGCCCAGGTCAAGGCTTGAAATTGCAGTTCATGTGCGATCCCTTCTCTTCGAACAGGCATCCTTGCCTTTACCAGCTATACTTGAGGTTCATTCACGAACACCTCCATGGTGTACACCTAGGCCGTGGCTTTGCCTGGACCTTACACATGGCCCTAAGGACTCAGTTAACCCCGCAACTCTCCACTGTCACTTCCTATCAATTCTCGACATGTACTGAGGCCATTAAGTGGTTTACACCGATGGCTGATGGTCATGTTGGCTTTGCCTATGTTCATGGAGGACATATAGAACAGCACTCCTTACCAGATGGCTGCAGTATTTTCACTGCAGAGTTGGTGGCCATATCTCGTGCTCTTGAGCACATTTGGTCATGCCCAGGTGAGTCATTTCTCCGGTGTACTGACTCCTTGAGCAGCCTACAAGCTGTGACCAGTGCTACCCTCATCATCTTTGGATAGCAACCATCCAGGAGTCCGTCTATGCACAGGAACAGTCCAGTCATTTAGTGGTGTTTGTCTAGACCCCAGGTCATGTTGGAATCCCAGGTAACGAACTTGCCGACAGGCTGGCCAAACAGGCTACGTGGAAGCCACGTATGGAGATTGGCATCTCTGAAACTGACCTGCATACAGCATTACACCGCACTGTTTTGCGGCTTAGGGAGACGGAATGCATAACCTCAGTACGCACAACAAGCTGTGTGCCATTAAGGAAACTATGAATGTGTGGAAGACCTCCATGTGTGCCTCTCACAGGGACTCTGTGGTTCTGTCGGCTCTGCATTGGCCATACGTGGCTGACGCATGGTTATCTCCTCCGTCGTGAGGACCTGCCTCGGTGTCGCTGTGGCTGACGAAAGCTGGTTGTCCATCTCTTGCTGGACTGCCCACTTTTAGCTGCTCTGTGGCGGACTTTTAACTTTCCCAGCACCCTACCTTTGGTGTTGGGCGACAATGCTTCAACAGCAGCTTTAGTTTTACATTTTATTTGTGGGGGTGAGTTTTATCATTTGCTCCAAGTTTTAGCACATGTCCTTTGTCCCTGTGTGTCCTCCTCCCTAGTGCTTTCAGAGTGGAGGTTTTAATGTGTTGCGGAGTGGGTGGCTTTTCGTTTTTATGCTTGTGGTGAGCCAGCCGTGGTAAACTGTTTCATGTGTCTTTGTGGTTTTCTTGTCCCCTTTTGTCCATTAAAGTGTTTGTTGCCCTTCAGTCGTTGTTGTGGTTTTTCCTTTCATTCTGTTTTTTGTTGTAAGTGTCATTGTTTTAGTTTCACCCTTGCAGTATTGTTTCCTTAGGAACAAGGGACAGATGACCTCGCAGTTTGGTCCCTTCTCCCCCCCCCCCCCCCCCCCCCCCCGTCTTTTAAACCAACCAACCATTTGTCTGAGACTGTAGTAGGGACATTCACTGCTTCCCTTGCTCTGTAATGCTTTTTATTCTCCGCCCCCCCCCCCCCCCCCAATACCCACTATTGTATTTGTGAAGGCCCCCCGTTTTTATTTCTAAGTTCTATAGCGTGATTGATTTCTAAATACTTGTAACCAACCTTATCTACTCCTTAATAAGCCTGCCATCCATCTGAAATTATTGTTGACCCACTGGCTATATACTTCCTTATTAGGTTAAACATAGTGGTGGCTTTCCTACTTTCTGCTTAATGAGATACCATGTTAGGGTAAGGATTGCCACTACAAATAATCCCCCCACCCCACACACAGAGAGTCCAACATCATTATGCCCTCTCCCACCCTTTTTGCCAAATTCAGACTCACTTGTTTCAAGAATGCACCCCCTCCTCCTCACTTTTTTTGTTTCTTAATAAACCAAGGACAAATTTCACTACAGCATGAAAACCAGTCTATAACTGTTTTAATGTCTGTCTGACTTTCAGGTTTGTGAACCAAACATGACACTTTCAACAAGAACCTAACAAATCAATAAAATATTTTTCACAGTTAACTTTGATTTGTCAAACCTAGTGCCTTGACGAATAGAACGCCACATGTAGTTATTCTACAGTGCCACATGTAAAGGATGTAAAGGTCCTGAGTCTGGTTCTTAGGAAACCAGGAACCTTAGACAGTTTCATGTCACGGTCACATACATGGCATTTATACTGATTAGCAGTGCAACTGAACTTTTCATGAAATTAATAGTGCTGTTTGCGTCCCCAAGCTTGACTGCTAATTTCAGCATTATGAAATGTACCCAAGGAATTTCAATCTCAACACTTGCACTATGTAAAATCAGGTGCAGATCTTTGACTAGCAACAACCTCCATATTTTAATGAGAAACTGACTGCCTAATCTTTCTTTATGAACTGAGGTGACAAAAGTCATGTGCTACCTCCTCATATAGTGTCAGACCTCCCTTTGCCCAATGTAGTGCAGCAATGTGACATGACATGGACTAAGCAAGTCATTGGAAGACATATGCAGAAATTGAGTCATGCTTCCTTTGTATCCCTCCATAATTGACAAAGTGTTGCTGGTGCAGAACATTGTGCATGAACTGACCTCTTGATTATGTTCCATAAATTTTTGATGGGATTCACGTTGAGCAATCTGGGTTGCTAAATCGTTAGCTCAAATTGTCCAGAACGTTCTTCAAACCAATCGTAAACAAATGTGGTTTTGTGACACAGCAATTTGTCATTCATAGGGTCCAGAGACAGGGAGCATTCTCATCCATCGAAATTCCTTCGTTGTTTTGGAACAGGAAGTCCATGAAAGGCTGCAAACATTCTCCAAGTAGCCAAACATAACTGTTTCCAGTCAATGATCAGTTAAGGTGGACCAGAGGACCCAGCCCAGTCAATGCAAACCCAGCCCACACTGTTATGGAGCCACCACCATCTTGCACAGTGTCTTGTTGACAACATTGATCCATGGCTTTGTGTGGTCTGTGCCACACTCAAACCCTGCCATCAGCTCTTACCAACTGAAATTGGGACTCATCTGTACTGACCACAGTTTTCTGGTCATCTAGGGTCCAACCAATATAGTTATGAGGCTAAGAGAGGTGCTTCAGGCGATGTCATGCTGTTAGCGAAGGCACTCGCGTCAATTGCCTGCTGCCATAACTCATTTATGCCAGATTTTGCTGCACTGTTCTAATGGGTATGTTTGTCGATGTCCCATATTGATTTCTGCTGTTATTTCATGCAAGTTGCAAGCCTTTTCAAATGAATCACCCAATTATAAATGATAGCTCTGCCAGTGTGCACTGCCCTTTTGTACCATGTGTACACGAGAGTACTGCCAGCTGTATGTGTGCACATCACTATCACATGATTTTTATCACCTCAGTGTATACAGAATATAGATGGTGTTACACCTGTCAGTTTGTGTGGCTATCCTGAAATGGTAATTGTTTGCATATCCAAGCATACACTATACTTCATGCCAATTTGACATTTTTTGTTTGCCTTCTTCATGGTACTCCTGTTTTAATGACCAGCAGTGTATAAAATGGAAGGTATTTCTGAGAGACAACAGTACAGAACCTGGCTATACTAGGGGAACCACCGTATGTTACACAGTATATATACGAGGGGTGTTTGAAAAGTCCGTGCAAAGTCCGAGAAATGGCACCGCAGGCACGTATCGAGGTCATGTTCAGTTAGTAGCATCTTTGGAAAGAATGCACACCAACTTTCAGTCATATTGGTCTATTTCTTTGTGTTTGGCATTCGTGTGAATCAAGGAAGTCGAGTGATTGCCAAAAAATGGATGAAAAAGAATTTTGTGTTGTGATTAAACATTACTTTATGAAAGGCAAAGTGCCTCAGGTGACTAAAGAGAAGCTTGATAAACATTACGATGACTCTGCACCTTCGAGTAGAATAGTTTATAAATGGTTTCAAAATTTTCGGAGTGGCCATATGGTCACAAGTGATCCCGAACATTCTGGTCACCGTGTGGAGGTTACAACTCCAGAAATCATTGATAAAATCCATGATACGGTGATGGATGACAGAAGAGTTAAGGTGTGTGAGATTGCTAGTGCTGTGGGCATCTCAAATGAGCAGGTACATAATATTTTGCATAAACATTTGGACACGAGAAAGCTATCCACAAGATGGGTTCCGCAATTGCTCACGCTTGACCAAAAACGGAATCGTGTGAAGCGTTGCAAGGATGGTTTACAGCTGTTCAGGGAGAATCCACAGGACTTTAAGCATTGTTTCATCATGCCTGAGACCAAACAACAATCGAAACAATGGGTTACCAAGGGAGAATCTGAATCAAAAAAGGCGAAGACCATTCCTTCGGCCGGAAAGGTTATGGAGACTGTCTTTTGGGATTCGCAAGGGATAAACTTCATAGACTATCTGGAAGAGGGTAAAACTATTACAGGTGAATATTATTGATTGTTATTGAACTGTTTTAAAACTGAGCTGTAAGAAAAACGCTCGCGGTTGGACTGCAAAAAGTCCTTTTCCATCATGACAGTGCACCAGCACACACCTCAGCAGTTGTGGTCGCAAATTTAATGGAAATAGGATTCCAACTCGTTTCACATCCCCCCAATTCTTCAGACGTGGCTCCCTCGGACTACTATTTGTTCCCCAATTTGAAGAAATGGCTGGCGAGATAAAGATTTTATTCAAACAAGGAGGTGATTGCAGCAAATAATAGCTATTTTGCAGACTTGGACAATTCCTATTATTCGGAAGGGACCAACAAATTAGAACAGCATTGGATGAAGTGAATAAGTCTTAAAGGAGACCATGTCGAAAAATAAAAAAAGGTTTACCGCAGACACATAAGTAGTTTTTATTTTTGCACGGGCTTTTCAAACGCCCATCGTTTAGACCTAGTCAGCAGCCTTTGTAGCTTCATTATGTACTAACTTGTGAGAGCTGGCTGTCCACAAGAAACATTAAATTTCAAATAGTGGACTTGTTCATCTATGCTGGAGTTACATATTTTTTGATTTATTTGGGTCTTATAAGCTTGTATTTCGTTGTTTAAATAGCACACCAGTAAGAGTTTTGTTATATTATAAATTAATGTGCTAATTTTCATAAATGAAAATTTGTGTGTCAACTGTGTGGAAATGTGTTGTTACTTGTGTCACTGTCTCCTCTTATTACTGTAATATGGTATTTTGACTGTCAGATGTTTAGGACAGGTGGTAGGGACAGAGCATCGAGTGACATTATACTGAGTGCACTATCCGAAAATTACCTCAAGCAATTAGACAGAGAACCGACTCGTGGAGATAACATCTTGGACCTACTGATAACAAACAGATCTGAACCTTTCGACTCTGTAAGTGCAGAACAGGGAATCAGTGATCATAAGGCCATTGCAGCATCCCTGAATATGGAAGTAAATAGGAATATAAAAAAAAGGAGGAAGGTTTATCTGTTTAGCAAGAGTAATAGGAGGCAGATTTCAGACTACCTAACAGATCAAAACGGAAATTTCTGTTCCAACACTGACAATTTTGAGTGTTTATGGAAAAAGTTCAAGGCAATCGTAAAATGCATTTCAGACAGATACGTGCTGAGTAAAACTGCGAGGGACTGGAAAAACCCACCACAGTTCAGCAACAAAGTTAGGAAATTACTGCAAAAGCAAAGAGAGCTTCACTGCAAATTTAAACACAGCCGAAACCTCTCAGACAAAGAGAAGCTAAATGATGTCAAAGTTAGCGTAAGGAGGGCTATGCGTGAAGCATTCAGTGAATTTGAAAGTAAAATTCTGTGTACCGACTTGACAGAAAATCCTAAGATGTTCTGGTCTTACGTTAAATCAGTAAGTGGATCGAAACAGCATATCCAGACACTCTGGGATGATAATGACATTGAAACGGAGGATGACACGCGTAAAGCTGAAATACTAAACAACTTTTTCCAAAGCTGTTTCACAGAGGAAGACTGCACTGCAGTTCCTTCTCTAAATCCTCATATGAATGAAAAATTGGCTGACATCGAAATAAGTGTCCAAGGAATAGAAAAACAACTGAAATCACTCAACAGAGGAAAGTCCACTGGACCTGACGGGATACCAATTCGATTCTACACAGAGTACGCGAAAGAACTTGCCCCTCTTCTAACAGTCGTGTACCGCAAGTCTCTAGAGGAACGGAATGTTTCAAATGATTAGAAAAGAGCATGGGTAGTCCCAGTTTTCAAGAAGGGTCGTCGAGCAGGTGCGCAAAACTATAGGCCTATATCTCTGAAATTGATCTGTTGTAGAATTTTAGAACATGTTTTTTGCTCACGTATCATGTCATTTCTGAAAACCCAGAATCTACTCTGTAGGAGTCAACATGGATTCCGGAAACAGTGATCAAGACCCAACTCGCTTTATTTGTTCATGAGACCCAGAAAATATTAGATACAAGCTCCCAGGTAGATGCCATTTTCCTTGACTTCCAGAAGGCGTTCGATACAGTTCCACACTGTCACCTGATAAACAAAGTAAGAGTCTACAGAATATCAGACCAGCTGTGTGGCTGGATTGAAGAGTTTTTAGCAAACAGAACACAGCATGTTTTTCTCAATGGAGAGACGTCTACAGACATTAAAGTAACCTCTGGCGTGCCACGGGGGAGTGTTATGGGACCTTTGCTTTTCACAATATATATAAATGACCTAGTAGATTGTGTCGGAAGTTCCATGCGGCTTTTTGTGGATGATGCTATAGTATACAGAGAAGCTGCAGCATTAGAAAACTGCAGCGAAATGCAGGAAGATCTGCAGTAGATAGGCACTTAGTGCACGGAGTGGCAACTGACCCTTAACATAGACAAATGTAATGTATTGCGAATGCGTAGAAGGAAGGATCCTTTATTGAATGATTATATGATAGTAGAACAAACACTGGTAGCAGTTACTTCTGTAAAATATCTGGGGGTATGTGTACGGAATGCTTTGAAGTGGAATGATCATATAAAATTGATCGTTGGTAAGGCGGGTGCCAGGTTGAGATTCATTGGGAGAGTCCTTAGAAAATGTAATCCATCAACAAAGGAGGTGGCTTACAAAACACTCATTCAACCTATACTTGAGTATTGCTCATCAGTGTGGGATTCGTACCAGGTCTGGTTGACAGAAGAGATAGAGAAGATCCAAAGAAGAGCCGCGCGTTTCGTCACAGGGTTATTTGGTAAGCATGATAGCATTACAGAGATGTTTAGCAAACTCATGTGGCAGACTCTGCAAGAGAGGCGCTCTGCATCGCGGTTTCGAGAGGGTGCATTTCTGGATGAGGTATTGAATATATTACTTCCCCCTACTTATACCTCCCGAGGAGATCACGAATGTAAAATTAGAGAGATTCGAGTGCGCACTGAGGCTTTCCAGCAGTCATTCTTCCCACGAACCATACGTGACTGGAACAGGAAAGAGAGGTAATGACAGAGGCATGTAAAGTGCCCTCCGCCACACACCGTTGGGTGGCTTGCGGAGTATAAATGTAGATGTAGATGCCTTTTTAGCATTTGTTACAAAGTACACCCTGATATAACGTAGAATGTCAGAACTGCTATTTGAGAAAATGTCTAAACTCTTAGCACTTTCATGCACTGGAAAACCCAGAAACTTTTGTATTATTTATTTTGGTTTTACGTGTTAGCAAAGAATGATGTTTTCTAATTTCAGTGGTTGAATATCGACTTACACGATCAGAGGATGCATTCCAAGAACTAAATCGTAAGTCTGCTGCGTTGAAGAGAATATTGAGCAGAATTCCAGATGAAATTACTGACCGGAAAACTTTTTTGGAGACCATCAAGTGAGTTTAAAATGCAGAACATACTTTGATTTAAAAAAATTATAAGTAAATTGGACTACATAGCAGGAAATATTCCAGGTGGGATGTGAAGCAAATGTGTAACTAAGCAATGGAAAGTCCAGGAAGGAATAACACCTGTCCTCCACCTGCCTATTCACTCTCATGCTTCCACTTCAACACTATACATGCGTTCTATCCCACCAATGTTTTTACTTGTCTTCTCCCTTTCTCCACTTCCCTTCTCTCCCCAATCTGTTCTCCCTCCTCCCCTCCTCCTGCCCCCCCCCCCCCTTCACCCTCCTCTCCTCTCCCAAGCACATGCTCCCAACACCTAGCAGCCCTCTACTGTTCCCACCATATCCCTGCATGCTCCCACAAGTCCCTGCATGCCACAACAGGTAGCACAGCACCTTCTCCAATCGCCAACCTGCTGTGCCTCCCTACCTCATGCTGCCTCCCTTACCTCCAACATCCACTCCAGCAAATTATTGCTCATGTCAGATGCAATAGCAGTTGGGCTCCAGTACCTGGAAGCAGTGGTCATGCGTGTGTGATTTGTGTCTGTGCATTTTTTTAAAAAAAGAAGGACTATGTGCAAAAACTTAAATATTTTGGCAATCTTTTTCGTTGTGCCTGTCTGCGGCTCAACACGCCCTCTATGTGAAATGTGTAATTAGCTTTGAAAGAGTGATCTTTATACATATGTTATAACGGGAAATAAAATGCTTAGTAACAGTTTTCACAACCTGCCTATCTGGGAATGTGTGGAGTCTTAAATCAAAAATAATTTTTATGAAACTAAAAGAACAGCTTTTCTGTGAAACGAAAAAACTAAAGTAAAGGTAGTCTGTTAGCGTACATTTTTAAAATAAAAATGTGCTGCTGGTAACATTCAGTGCTATGTTGCTCCACTCTTTGCATTCTAATACACTTCGGATCCTCATTGGAATGTTGTTCACACGATGGGCTAGGTGTTACAGAAGTCTGATCGTTCTTTGGTTGCTACTCTTGAGTTTTCCAGAATGTGAAAAGGACTCCTGAGACAACACACTGCAACTTTCAGTTGGTCTCGAAGTATGCTTAATTGGATTCATGTCTGCATGCAGCACAGGACATCCCATTTGGTTGGACCTAGCCTCCTGGAGGAAGGTGTTCATAAGCTTATTCATGTGCTTGTGCATTATTGTCTTGAAAGTTACCTCCAACATCAAATTGCTGACTATAGGGCAGAACAGTGGGTTGGATAGTCTGGCCTGATACTACACAGCCTTCATTTGTGATGAAATGTGTCCGATCAGTGTGTGGTACTATTCCAAAACATGATTGAATCATCTCCTTGCTGAACCTGTAGGACTGTATTCCTGAGACATGCATCAGTAACAGGCTGCCTCCATACTCTTGTACAATGATAGTTAGTTGTTGGGCAATGTTGCATTCATCAGTGAAAGGAACCTGATAGCATTGATCCAGGTTTGATTTTTGGTGTTCCATTGCCCAACTTCTTCACACACCATTGTGATTTGGGGGAGGAGGGAGTGTGGTTACTGTTGTTTGAAATGGACCACAAAAACCAAATTGATAGTGTGGAGAGGATTACGTACAGTTTGGGTCAGCATAACCCTCAGAGTTGTTTCAAATAGGCAACACACAGTTCAGTTGTATTCTGCTCTGGTTGCCTACCAAGTCATAATTTGCAGGCAGTACTGTCCATCACATATAACCAGTATGAGACAGCAGTTCAAAGTTTTGTGCCTCCTGATAGCAGGTGAATGTTTGAATGAAGTTGCTGTGGTACACACCAATTTGGTGGGCACCTTCCCTTTGTGATAACCATTCTTGCTGTAAAGTGCCAATTTGTGCACTGTCCTAACCAGAAGTTACTTTTCAAGAAATATCGAAAGATTGCTGTGTACAGGAGCCCCATTGTCCCTGCTTCACGACTGGAGACACAGTGCACACTAGTGATCTGCACTAAAATGGGAGTTTAATTTATGTTACATAGGTGGTTGTACACAGTGATTTCTCATTAAAAAAATACAAACTGTGCAAGTCATAAGGGCAGTGCTGTTTTGAGCAATTTAGTTTATAACTGCTGACAGACGGGTCTGAATAATTGATAGAGGGACTGAGGAGGGAGTGGTAGCTTGTAACTGCACATGAAGGAGTAACAGAAAAGGGATTATGTGTCATATGATGTTCTGATTTAATAATTAAATTTCATTGTGTGTTCTATAATATAATGAAAAAAAAAATGGATTGGGAGGTCTCCATTCGAGGAAATAAATCTCCCCGTGGATCAGATATTAAGGAACAAGTAGAGCACTCAAGGGAGACCTTTCTATTGAAATTACAGTTATCTTCTTTGGGTTGAGGACAGAAGGAAGAGGTAGGGGAAAAGGGTAGATGTTTTGTCAGATTTTACATTAAAATATGCAGGGAGGAGGAAGTAAATACTAGTTGTGATTAACAATTGTTTGCAAGAAGTAATACAGACCCAAGTAAAAAATGATGGAAGAATTAATATTTTAATGGAAATGTGGGTAGAAAAACATTAAACTATTGTACAACAAAATATAACAGTTTGAGGACAGTGAAAGGGATGAAGTTGAGTTGGAAGAGTCAACTTATGTGGTCAGGACAGTGAGTAAGACAGTAGGGTCAAATGAGCAAAGGAAAAGGGTAGCACTTGTGTAAATAATAGTGTAAGGGAGGTGGAGGTGCCACAAAAAGAGGGGGAAAGAGATGGAATGGGGCTGGAATAACAGCTTTACTGGAACTTTATTCTCACTTGCACATATGTAATAGTCCTTGAAAAATTGTGCGAACATTTTAGTTACTCCCTGATACAATCTATGATGCTGGTCCTCAATAGACCAATTCAGTTTTGTTGTTGTGACACCAAACTGCTTGAGCAGTTTCTAACATTATTTGCTGCTGTTATCATGTTTTTAACAATTGTTTAAAGAGGCACAATTAGGTCACGCAAAACAGTTTGTCTTCACTCTTTTGTTTTGCTGCTATTTTACGTATTTGGGGCAAGGATTTTCATTCCTGGGCTAGCTTTGTGCTGAATGGTTGTGTGAAATACAGTCAGGGGGTGGCAGGGGGGGGGGGGGGGGCAAGCAACCCAAAGGAATTATCTGAATGGGATGGAAATCGGCAGATGTGATGTACATGGACAGATAAATAAATGATTACAATTTCAAAAAAAAAGTATGATTTATTTAAGAGAGAGAGCTTCACAAATTGAACAAGTCAACAATGTGTTTGTCCACTTCTGGCCCTTATGCAAGCAGTTATCTGGTTTGGCATTGATGGATAGTTTTTGGATATGCTCCGGAGGGAGATCGTGCCAAATTCTGTCCAATTCCCATGTTAGATCGTCAAAATCCTCATGTATGGTTGGAGGGCCCTGCACATAATGCTCCATACTCTCTCAGTTAGGGAGGGATCTGAATACGCTGCTGGCCAAAGTAGCATTTTGCAAGCATGAAGACCAGCAGTAGAAACTCTCACCACGTGTGGGCATGCATTGCCTTGCTGAAAATTATGTCCAGGATGGCTTGCGGTGAATGGCAACAAAATTGAGTGTAGAATATCATTGACATATCACTATGCTGTATGGGTGCCACAGATGACAGCCAAAGGGGTCTTGCTATGAAATGAAATGCCATCCTAGACCATCACTCATGTTGTTGGTATCCCACCACTGTCCAGGGCATCTCCAGACAAGTCTTCACTGGTCATTGGAGCACAGTTGAAAATGGAACTCGTCACTGAAGACTAATCTAACCAAGTCAAACTTGACCTAGATAACGGTGGATACCAACTTCACTGTCGCTGCCACACGGCCTGACAGGCAGGAGTGATGGTCGGGAGTGCCATTCTTTTTACACAGCAGAATGCCTTTGGTTGTCATCCATGGCACATTTACTGCCTAGTGGTATGTTGATGATATTCTATGCTCTGTTCTGTTTCCCTTCATGGCAAGCCATCCTGGGCTTACATTTCAGCAAGCTAATGCCCACCTGCACACGGTGAGAGTTAGTACTGCACGTTGTCATGCTTGCCAAACTCTGTGTTGGCCAACAAGGTTGCTAGATCCCTCCCCAATAGAGAACATTTGGAGCATTATAGGCACAGCCATCCAGCCACCTTGGGAATTTTGATGATGTAATGTGTCAGTGGGTCAGAGTTTGGTATGATATCCCTCAGGAGGACATTCAACAACTCTTATCAGTCAATGCCTAATTGTTATCAATAAATCATCTCATTTTTCTGAAATTGTAACTATTTGTTTGTCTGTACATATACATCACATCCAACAATTTCCGTCCCGTTCATATAATTCCTTCCTGATGCGTCCTTTTTCTTATCTCAGAATGCACTTGTGAAGATATTCTGATTTTATTTCATGTGGTTTGGCTTTTGATTTGGTAAGTTACATAGTGTTTTTTCTCCACATATCCTGTAACAGAAGTTCACATTGTTTGGGTTTTCTATGTGGGAGTTTTGCTATTTGTTGTAATTTCAATTTTTTTTTTCCAGGGAAATAGCTAGTGCTATTAAGAAACTTTTAGATGCTGTGAATGAAGTAGCAGGCTTCATCCCTGGTAGCACAGGGAAGCAAGCATTGGAACAGAGGAAACGAGAATTTGTTAAATTCTCAAAACGTTTCAGCAACACATTGAAGGAATACTTCAAGGAGGGACAGTAAGTTCTATTTTGTGATATTTATATATATTAAAAATATTTTCAACTGTTGATGACATTATTTCTACCATTGGCACTTTTTTCAGAACGTATTATTACTGTTCTCAAACTTTCCCACACTGATCTTCCTCTTGTCTTTCCGCAACCCAAAATTTTCCTAAACATCTTCCTATCTACTGTCTTTAGGGTTTTCAAAGTCAGAATTTAATTACGTAATTTACGTATCTCTCTGTTCCTGCTTCAGTAGGTTCTTTCATAGGATAGTGTAACACTCCTGTTTCTGACCTTCCATATTGTTCTGTGTGACATTACTGCTCCATACTCTATAGTTCAATTCTTTTATCTTGGCGGCTCGCGCATGCCCGCCTAGACGCGGGAGATTGCTGCGTTGCCAGTTGCACACGACGCACGCTCCAAGAGAAGCAGCGCCGTAGTATAGCATAGTTCGCAAGCTTATGTTTAGGGGGGAGCGCGCAGTTCATGAAGTAAAGCCACCATGGCCGCATTAACCCTTTCGCTGCTACAAAGACGTGCTCCATGCATTCCGCGCTGAGGGCGATTTTGTCACTGCACTGCTTGCCTGTGCAGACACATTGTGTTCCGACTGCTTTGACACTCTTTATCATTCGATTCCACAAAAACTATTTGGCTCAAAAATTAGACTTTTACCTATCTTCTTGACTGATACCTTCCCCCCATAAATGACTTAATTTTGTTTTGATGTGCAGCATTAAATGTAGTAAACCATTGCACGAAATTTTGAAGAGTTTGCAGAGGTAAAGTCCATAGAGTATACTTTCCGGATGGTCGATTTTAGTTGCCACAATGTTGAGAATGAAATGTGGACAAGATACCTATATATTTCATTTAATTTAAGTACCACATAAGTGTCGTATGTAATATTGAGAAATATTCCACCTTTCACGACTGTAACAAAAGTTTTACTTACACTGGGCGCGTTTGGCTTTATTTTAAAGCACTTCAATCAATCAAAAGGAAGTAGACAAAATACATTAAACAAAACTGTGGACTTACAAAAACATTAGGACTTGAATATACCGTCTGTCAGTGAAGTGCTCAGAGTTATGTCAAATATAATTTTGTGTGTGGCACACACAAACAGCATTTATTTGCTAAAACACTGATGAGCCAACACAAACGTTGAATATTGTGCTACCACAGCACAAAACTACGAAAGGTGACTTGGCAATGGAGGACACAAAATACAGTCCTCTTATGATGCTTCAAAAGAGATAAACGCGTCTGGTCTAAATAAGTCGCTTATTACAGTTGCAGAAGAGGGATATATTTCAATACCATTGGTAAAACTGCGACTGTGGAACAAAAACAAGAAATAGAACATGAATACCATTGTGTATGTGCCATACCTTTCACCGATGGAAGTGCTTTAAAATAAAGCCAAACGCGCCCTGTGTAAATAAAACTTTTATTACAGTCGCGAAAGACGGAATATTTCTCAATATTACATACGACACCTATGTGGTACTTAAATTAAATGAGATATTGTTATACAGTAAATATTATATGAAATTTAGGTATCTTGTCCACATTTCATTCTCAACATTGTGGCAACTAAAATCGACCATACGGAAAGTATACGCTATGGACTTTACCTCTGCAAACTCTTCAAAATTTCGTGCAATGGTTTACTACATTTAATGCTGCACATCAAAACAAAATTAAGTCATTTATGGGGGGAAGGTATCAGTCAAGAAGACGTGTAAAAATCAAATTTTTTGGCCAAATAGTTTTTGTGAAATCGAATGATAAGTGTGTCAAAGCAGTGGGAACACCATGTGTCTGCACAGGCGAGAAGTGCAGTGATGACAAAATCGCGCACAGCGCGGAATGCGGGGAGCACGTGTCTGCAGCAGCGAAAAAGTTAATGAAGAGGCAAAACACTAGAAATTTCATTCAAACGAATAAAATTCGTGAAGTAAGGCACTCCAATATTGTTTTTAAATAAAGAAAATATTAAGCACCGCACAAGGTTTGAACTTGTAACCTTTCACTTGGCAGCTGAACACCTTAACCGTTCCGCTACCTCAGCTCATCGAACAGTGTAACTCCATAAGGACTCTAACACCTCACGCAACTACTTATAAACACTGTTGGTATGACTATGAATTACTCACGCTTCGTCGAAGTACAGTAGGAAATAAACAATTACCGCTCTTCTTTATTGCGAAAAAGCAGTTCGTGAGATTGAAACAAACACCTTTCCTTGCTATCGCCTGAATTAGGAGTCTTATTGCTTGTTTGGTTTAATTAATTAATAGAATATGAAGCAATTGGTATAAAGAATGCTTTTTCCAAACTTTCTATAAAAGAAAGTCTGCTATCAAGACATTGTTTTTGTTCTATTACTTTATTTATGACAGAACGTTTCTAAAACTGGAGACACTCGTCCGTGCTCTGCACTGCAGTCTAGATCTGGCAACGTCGTTCTCTGTTCATTGGCTGACTGTGTTTTGTGACGTCAGATGCGCAGAACGAACCTAAACTCGGCCGCCAAGATATATGACGCGCACTTTAGTTAAGCAGAACTGCTATGTATTTTTTACCATCTCAAAGAATGAAGACATTGTTATTGTTGACAGTCTTCCTGATCATCGCCTCACTATTGACGAGGTGTTTTCAGTAACCATTCAAAAACTACAGCAATGATGTGTTGAGTCAGAAAGTCTGTATATACACAGGGTGGTCCATTAATCGTGACCAGGCCAAATATCTCAAGAAATAAGCATCAAATGAAAAATCCAGATGGCACTATGGTTGGCCCGCTATATGGCGCTGCCATAAGTCAAATGGATACAAACTGTGTTTTTTTTAAATAGGAACCCCCATTTTAGATGAACAGTTGGTAACCGGTAGGTTTTTTTAAAATTAAAATACAGAACGTAGGTACGTTTGAACATTTTATTTCAGTTGTTCCAATGTGATACATGTACCTTTGGGAACTTATCATTTCTGAGAACGCATGCTGTTACAGTGTGATTACTTGTAAATACCACATTAATGCAATAAATGCTCAAAATGATGTCCGTCAGCGTCAATGCATTTGGCAATACGTGTAACGACATTCCTCTCAACAGCGAGTATTTGGCCTTCCGTGATGTTCGCACATGCATTTGACAATGCGTTGACGCATGTTGTCAGGTGTTGTCGGTGGATCACCATAGCAAATATGCTTCAACTTTCCCCACAGAAAGAAATCCGCGGACATCAGGTCCGGTGAATGTACGGGCCATGGTATGGTGCTTCGACGACCAATCCACCTGTCATGAAATATGCTATTGAGTACCGCTTCAACTGCATGTGACAGACATCCATCATGTTGGAAGTACATCACCATTCTGTCATGCAGTGAAACATCTTGTAGTAACATCGGTAGAACATGACGTAGGAAATCAGCATACATTGCACCATTTAGATTGCCATCGATAAAATGGGGGCCAATTATCCTTCCTCCCATAATGCCCCACCATACATTAACCCGCCAAGCTCGCTGATGTTCCACTTGTTGCAGCCATTGTGGATTTTCCGTTGCCCAATAGTGCATATTATGCTGATTTACGTTACCGCTGTTGGTGAATGACGCTTCGTTGCTAAATAGAACGTGTGCAAAACATCTGTCATCATCCCGTAATTTCTCTTGTGCCCAGTGGCAGAACTGTACACGATGTTCAAAGTTGTTGCCATGCAATTCCTGGTGCATAGAAATATGGTATGGGTGCAATCGATGTTGATGTAGCATTCTCAACACTGACGTTTTTGAGATTCCCGATTCTCGCGCAGTTTGTCTGCTACTGGTGTGCGGATTAGCCGCGACAGCAGCTAAAACACCTACTTGGGCATCATCATTTGTTGCAGGTCATGGTTGACATTTCACATGTGGCTGAACACTTCCTGTTTCCTTAAATAATGTAACTATCGGGCGAACGGTCCGGACACTTGGATGATGTTGTCCAGGATACCAAGCAGCATACATAGCACACGCCCGTTGGGCATTTTGATCACAATAGCCATACATCAACATGATATTGACCTTTTCTGCAATTGGTAAACGGTCCATTTTAACACGGGTAATGTATCGTGAAGCAAATACCATCCACACTGGCGGAATGTTACGTGATACCACGTACTTGTACGTTTGTGACTACTACAGTGCCATTTATCACAAAGCGAAAAAAGTGGTCCAACTAAAACATTCATATTTCATTACATACTACACGATTATGTAATAAAAAATGGGGGTTCCTATTTAAAAAAACGCACTTGATATCCGTTTGACCTATGGGAGCGCCATCTAGCGGGCCAACCATAGCACCATCTGATTTCCCCCTTCAAGCTAGACGAGTTTCATTCCTCATCCCCTCAAACCCAGAACCTCCCACAGAAGAACCCCAAAAGTGCCCCAAATGTGGAAGGATACTTTCCAGGACTGGATCAGACTCTGAATGTGGCTCTCCAGCAGGGATACGACTTCCTCAAATCCTGCCCTGAAATGAGATTCATCCTTCATGAAATCCTCCCCACTCCACCAAGAGTGTCTTTCCGCTGTCCACCTAACCTTTGTAACCTCTTAGTTCATCCCTATGAAATCCCCAAACCACCTTCCCTACCCTCTGGCTCCTACCCTTGTAACCGCCCCCGGTATAAAACCTGTCCCATGCATCCTCCCACCACCACCTACTCCAGTCCTGTAACCCGGAAGGTGTACACGATCAAAGGCAGAGCCACGTGTGAAAGCACCCACGTGATTTACCATCTGACCTGCCTACACTGTGAAGCTTTCTATGTGGGAATGACCAGCAACAAACTGTCCATTCGCATGAATGGACACAGGCAGACAGTGTTTGTTGGTAATGAGGATCACCCTGTGGCTAAACATGCCTTGGTGCACAGCCAGCTCATCTGGGCACAGTGTTACACTGTCCGGGTTATCTGGATACTTCCCACTAACACCTACCTGTCAGAACGCCGGAGATGGGAACTTGCCCTTCAGTATATCCTCTCTTCTCATTACCCGCCAGGCCTCAACCTCCGCTAATTTCAAGTTGCCACCGCTCATACCTCACCTGTCATTCAACATCTTTGCCTTATGTACTTCCACCTCGACTGGCCTTTACAAATGTCTGCTTGGGTCTGTGTGTGTGTGTGTGTGTGTGTGTGTGTGTGTGTGTGTGTGTGCACGCGCGCGCGCGAGTGTATACCTGTCCCTTTTCCCCCTAAGGTAAGTCTTTCCGCTCCCGGGATTGGAATGACTCCTTACCCTCTCCCTTAAAACCCACATCCTTTTGTCTTTCCCTCTCCTTCCCTCTTTCCTGATGAGGCAACAGTTTGTTGCGAAAGCTTGAATTTTGTGTGTATGTTTGTGTTTGTTTGTGTGTCTATCGACGTGCCAGCACTTTCGTTTGGTAAGTCACATCATCTTTGTATATATATATATATATATATATATATATATATATATATATATATATATATATCCAATCAATTTTTCGAGATGAGCTCTAAGGGAAAGTTGGTGGATTGATGGAGGGGAAGAGGGCAGGGAGAAGTGAATAGTTGGGGAAAAAGTAACAAAGATGTGTTGAAGTCAGTATCTTCTCTCTCTCTCTCTCTCTCTCTCTCTCTCTGCGTCTGTCTGTTTTAATTACATATCTATCTGTCTCTCTCTCAACATATATTTATCTTAGACCCTAGGCTTGCTTCAAACTTTGAGCTGACTCATTAAGCCAGATTAAGTGACTGGTAATTTAATTTTATTTTGTCAGAAGTACAATGGGGAATATTGCACAAGTTCCAGAAACAAAAATCACATGACTAAGGACTGAACTTGGCTCTTTAAATTTGTAGCATAAATGTTGCCTTGGGAATCACGAAGTCTGTGTGTACTTTATGGGGAATAACTACAAAACTGTTGGGCTGATGGTCTAGTGGTAAAGTGTTTGCCCGGAAACTGTAAGGTTGGAGGGTCATTCCTGATCAGACCACAAATTTTTCAGTCTTTGATTTAACTTAGTCTTCACCTCCCAGCAGTGCGAGCAGTCACCAGAAATGACACATGATCCATACTCTACATTAAACTGTAGGTCCCCTTTCCCTGGTTGGATAACTGGGGTGGGTTAGGGAAACACAAGTTGCTGATGTGGCATCCAATTGAAATACTTGCGCCAAGCCATAGAGACACACAAAATTGTTATTATTATTATTATTATTATTATTATTGTAAAAATGACTTTTCCTCTGAATATCGTTATTGAGAATAGTGTATGAATGTCAGCATGTGACTTTTTAGAAGTCGCTATTAACCTCTGTTAAATATAACAGAGGTTAGTAGCGACTTCTAAAAATTTATTTTTATTTATTTTTATTTCATTAGTTTCTTCATTTAATGCATTTACCTGTTTTTAAATTTCTCTTCCGAGCACCACGTCCTGCATAAACAAAAGCACGTTGGATTTCTTTTATCTACTTTCGATAATAGCATTTATTGCTGTCACATTATCAGCAGTAGAACCAATCAAATCAATGTTCCAAGGTTTGTTTACAAATAAGTTTGCTTGAAACTTAAGCTCAAAAGAATTGATATCCTCCAGAAAGATGACTATAATATGTCAGCAACTAGGAAATTGTGGATATGCAATCATTACCTCATAGAGTTGGTGAGTGCAGGATGTTGAGCTTCTTGTTGTGATAGTGCTTGAATAATTTCTACTTTAGTTCTGTATCATGTTCATGTAATCACACCTACACATGTGCCAGTACCATGAAAAAACTGCCAAGGAAGTTAGAGCATGTGTAGGTCATAGTTCAACTGGAAGAAAAATCAACTGTGACTAGCATTGTGCTAACAGTGGACCACTGTTTTTGGATAGTGGTGAAATAGAACTGGTAGCCATGCAATTGAACCAAGTGACCACTTTTTCTTTGTAGCCCTCGAAAGTGTAACATAGTGACTGTATGAAGTGAAGTTCCAAGTATGTTATTTTGTGAGATTCATACCATTACAATTTACACAAACAAGTGTGTTTGTGATGGTATCATTAGCACTGTAGTAGGGATAGAGAGTAAGGATGAATCCTGTTCACTGTTGAAAGCCAGTTTAGCTCAATTACTGGTTCTTGGTGGCAGCACATTTGAGCTCAAACCAGGTATACGGTATTTACAACAAAATATCACAGAAATGTGCAAGAAGTGTGCCAAGGGAAATTGTTCTGGGCTGGATTGTGGTAGGTGTTGGTAGTAAACTAAGAGTGGTAATTTGAGGTCTCAACCCAGCTTCCAGTAATTTGTCATGTAGTTTGTGGTGCCACACTGTGTATAACCTCTGTCTGGATTTCGATTGTTGTCATCCATCTGTTCCTTAGAGTCAGTCCTAACATCTTCTCATGATGCAGTCCTTCTGGAAAGACCTGCGTGTACTCATCTTGCCACTTGTTGTGCTGAGTCCATCTTGTACCACTCGTTCTGGAGCCATTGCACTCCTGCTGACTGTATGTGTGATCTGTTGTTATGATTCTGTCATGCCCCCTTTATGCCAGTGATTCCAGCTTTTTCAGTGTATGACAGCTTGGTGACAAACTGCACATGCTTATTCTCTGAGAATGCTGAGCTGTGATCTCAACCTGAAAAACTCCTGAAACCTGAGACACCCAATAGCCATCATGTACTCTCACAATTCTCCATCTGTAGGAATGGCGTATTTCTGTACTGAAAATAAACTTGCATAAGGATAAAATTTTAATCAACATATCCCACAGGCATGGAAATAATGGAGGATGAGTGTGGTAGCATTTGCATAAAATTTTCATGGTGCAAGACTTTCCATTTCTGTGAGTGTAAATACATTCATGTGTGTGAGTGGTTTATAAAAAAAACTGTCCAAAGGTCATTCTCATCATAATTCACCCCTGTGTGTGTGTGTGTGTGTGTGGGGGGGGGGGGGGGGGGGGGGGTTAGCATGACAGGCTGAAGGACTCTGCCAGCCTTGGCAGAATCAATCACAATGACAGATAATGTGGGCCATATTTCATAGGGAACTTATTGCCAACCAGACCATACTGAAGCAATATTGGCAGTATTCCAAATGTAGATTAAAGTATGTTATTCCTTGGTCTCAACCATTTTTATTATGGATAAATTAATGTTACTACATTTGTTGTGTAGGAACTGAACATTCTCACAAACTCATCATTGGCAGAACTTAACGACACAATTACAATTTTTAATAAATGAAAAAGATTTACGTGAATTCTAAAAGACTGCTTGAAATTGAATTTGAATATTTAGAGAAAAAAGGGTCACTAATAGACAAAGAGTGTGATTTTAAACATAGTATATTTGAAAACTGAAACAATTTTGTTCAGTTCTGCAACATATGTCATTTGCAACAGCTGCAGCTAATAGTCAGGGACCAATTACTTTGCTCTATCTGAGGGTTTTTTCTTCCTTGTGGGTTTTTTCTTACTTGTGGTCCTAAAAGGATTTTGGTTTGATGTATAGGTGATATTTTAAGAGATCAAGTATTTATTCAGTCTTCTGAAGTATCTGTTATTAAGAAATAATGACCACAATTAGATTACATTCTAAAATCATTGAAAATTAACGCAAGTGATGCAAAGAGTGATAATCTATGGTGTACTAAAATAATTCCCTCACTTTACATCAGGCGTCAGTAATTCCATGTGTAAATTAGATCATGAAATGGTAGGCCCACTGTTTTTGCAGTTCTTGGAGCACCATCCGTGGAAATCTTGACTCCCTACAACTGGTCAGGAAAGCACCATTCTCCTCCAGTATCCACCAGTGATATGCCTCTCTTTCAGAAACTCTTTTTCCTGTAAATCTCGAGCGTGCCCCAGATCTGCATGCTCTTCTTTATTTCCTATGTCCACAGCAGATAAATCTTGTCAATATTCTCAACCATAAAAAGTAGGGAAAGAGAAAGGGAATAAATCTCAGGATAAGGCTACTCTGGCAATCTCGGAGGTGCCAGAGCTCCCACACAGTCCTGTGGGCCCTCCACATCTAACTAGGCTGCCCTTAACGTGATAATTCTCTGGAACTGCAATGGGTATTGCTGTCACCCACCACCACAACAACAACAACAACAGATAATTTTCTCTTGGTCTGTTATCTGTTTTAATCATTCTTCAACTCTTTGAAGTACCGTGAATTCTGTCCAAACTGTACTGACCCCAAGAGAGCATGTTGAGTGGACAGTAAATCGGTTCTCACATATGTCATCAGTGGTTGAATTCTGCTCCATACCATATTGGAAGCAGTAGCAGTGAAAGCATGAATGACCCCAGTATTCACCATTTATAACCTTTATTTACTCTCAGGCAATGCACTTAAATACTTTGAGATGACCTCCTTAATCCCACAGTGCGCACCACTCACTATGGGGAAGAATCATGTCATCTGGTAGTGGCCTTCTGATTGACCAGTTTCTTTCTGATCTTGATCGGTGTCTCCTCAGTGACAGTACTCTTACCTAATTCAGTGCCACCCATGGCTCCTTCTCAGATATTGACCTTACAATCATTTCCTCCAATCTCATGGCTTCGCTAAAATGATCTCCTCGGTAATCTTTGTGACGGCGATCACTTTCTGCTGATTCTGTCATTTCCTTGTCACTGCCTGAAAGATCAATTACCATGGTGAGCTCTTTGAAAAGCCAGCTGCCAGAAGTGTGCCTCTGATGCCATCTTCACCCCCTCTCTTTCAGCCTGCATAGAGAAGGTTGTGGGCGAAGCCTCCATTGTGATCACCTGAATCACAGGGTCTCTTCCTTCATTGTGGTATTTTTCTGCTGATGCACTAGTTCTTGCTGAACTCCTTGTACCAACTTTGACAATGTCACTGTTCTCTTCTTACTGAGTGAACTTTCAAAAGCATATAAGACATGTTGAAAACATCTCCCTCTTTTACCTCCTCTCAGCTGAGTTGTATACGAACCTTTATGACTACTAGCCCTTGACTTTCACACGTTGTGGCCATAGGCCCTGATGCTATTTCTAAGTGGATTATCTAACATCTGAATGTTATTTAAAGACTCATCTACTCAGATCTTCAACCTGTTTGGCTAGGAGATATTTTCTCCTGACAGTGGCGAGGCAGAAACACCACGTCCATCAACAGCTTTTGACTGGTTAGCCTTACCAACATACTTCACAAATTGGTGTACTTACAAATTGTTTGAAAGAATGTTAGACAGATGATTATACTGGGTTCTCAAATTGCGGGGCTTTTTGTCCCCCTACCATTGTGGTTTCCTACAGGGGTGAGCCACAGTTGATCATTTTGTTAGTTTGGAAATAGCTATCTGACAAGCTTGAATGCCAACACATTACTGCTGTCTTCTTTGCCTACATAAGGTGCATGACACTGCTGTGCGCCATCACAATTTTACTTACCATCCATGACTGGGGCTTTTGAGGCTCCCCGCCAGCTTTTATTCATCAATTTTTATCCCACTGGTTGTCTCAGTGTAGAGTTCGTACATCATTCAGACCCCTCAGCATTGGGCCAGTGGTTGCCCTCATGCTGTGCGACAACAACTTTTTTATTGGTATAGCTCCAAATCTGCTCCACATCGGTAGCCTTGGCTGAACGCCATCTTCAAGGAACCAATCAAAGGGTTAGCACACTGGACTCGCGTTCGGGAGGACGACGGTTCAATCCCGCGTCCGGCCATCCTGATTTAGGTTTTCCGTGATTTCCCTAGATCCCTCCAGGCAAATGCCGGGATGGTTCCTTTCAAAGGGCACGGCCGACTTCCTTCCATATCCTTCCCTAATCCGAGCTTGTGCTCCGTCTCTAATGACCTCGTTGTCGACGGGACGTTAAACACCAATATCCTCCTCCTCCTCCACCAATCAAAGGGCTTCTACTCAGACCTCCCACCTCCCCCCCCCTCCACCTCCCCCCCTCATGGATTTAAAATCTTTTGTGAAAAAATATGGGTCATGCATTTCTATCATACCACTGTCCTTTCTGACCCAGAACTGTACTTGGGTACCCAAGATAGTCCAGATTTTTATGATTCATATTTGATAAAAACTTGTGGCTGCCCTATATTTGCAAACTAAATTCAAAGTGTGTGCAGAACCACAACTTGCTGTCTGCTTCCTTCCCATTACCCCTCTTCCGTATGTCATCCTAGTTTGACTGTGGTTGCCAGATATATGGCTCAGTGACATCCTCAGCTTTAGAATTATTGGGCCCAGTTCCATCACAAGATGCTAGCCCCACCCTTCCCCTTGGTGAGTACCTGACCATGAATTAGAACCAATTTGTTTCAAGGATCTAAAGTTTGTCAGCCCCATGACCTATCGGCATTTGTTGTTCTGGAGTATCAGGGTGCTACCATCATTTACACAGACATCTCTAGATGACATGGGATATGCTTCACATCTCCAATCAGTCAGGAACAATATTTGTTACTGGGAAAGTGAAGTGTTTTTACAGCAAAGCTGATAGCCTTTAAAAGAGCCCTACATTTTATTACACAGAGCTTCCTCAACAGGGTTTTAATTTTTAGTGACTCAGTGAGTTGTCTCCAGGCTATTAATTGGTGTTACCCTTGTCACCCTGTGCTGTCTGATGTCAGCTATTCATGACATTATCTCTGACAACTTTGTAATGCCTGATCAGTTACCTTTGTTCTGTGTATATCCTGGGGAATGAGATAGCCAACCATTTGGCTAGAGAAGAAAGTTCGTGCCCAACATTTAGTTTGATGATCCCAGCTGCGGATTTGTGGGTACCAATAAAACCTCTCCTCACTCTGAGATGAACATGTGATGGCCACTGCCTTCTGTAATAAACTTCACACTATTTCCACCTTTGAAGGAAAATACTGTCCTAGTCACCTCCAGATAGGCAAAATTAACCTCTCATTTTATTTTATGTAATGAACCACCTCACCATTGTGATTGTGGGCCTTTCACACACAGCTCACATTTTGGAATGCCCCCTCCTTCTGGCTCTCCAGGCAAAGGACCATCTTCTGGATTCCTCATCACTAATATTGGCTCTTTGTTTTCACTGTATTCTCAGATAGAACATTTTAATCTTCTTTCAGGATGGGGCAGGGTGGTGGGGGTGACAGCATCTCCCACCGGATGCTAGATGTTTGAGACACTTGACCTTGCCTCCTTTGCCAACTGCCTTGGTTGTCGCGCTTTTAACTTGTTTAATTGGTTTTTCTGCCACATCTTTCTTTCTGTTTTAGGGATGTTAATTTGATGACTAGTGGGTGCCATTCTCCTCTTTAACGCTTTGACTATCATGTATTGGACTGGAATTTCTGTGGGAGGTACGGCACCCATTGCATACAGAATCTCAGAAGACACTCACCTGGACCCACCCATCTTTTTGACCTGACTATTTCTCTCACTTTATTTTATTATTGTTGGGCAAACTGATGCTCAATAGTCTTACTTTTGTTATTATGTATCCCTCAGTTAGGAGGCAGCCTTTACTCTGTAACTGTCTTAACCCTTACTTGGTTTGGCAGGATGTTAGATGCCGGTAGTGTTTCTCTCTCACCAGAGATGAACCTTAGGAGACCCTTCATTCTCTGACCTTTGTTCCTGCCTGACACATGTACCTGTATTTCTCTTGAAATTATTTCTGAATTGCTTTCAGTGCCTAGATTTTGGCACTCCTACATACTCCTGTAATTCAACCAAATATCTGGCTGACATCACTAACTTCAGTTGAAATGTCTCATGACTGAGGGACTGATGCCCTTATTGTTTTGACCCTTAATGTCCAAACAAACCATCCGTGCACTATATAATAAGAAAAAAAGTATAACATAGATCTTTTATAGTGTTCATACCTAGTGATTTTATAAATTTAAATATGCACTATTAGTACATGATGCCTTTAAAACTACTTTCCTTTGCTGTTTTGATTGGACTGTATATTAAGTGTGTTACCTGCAGCTTCTTAAAAGTCAAGGAAGAAAAGACCTTGAAACAATATGGTCATAAAGGTGGTGGTAATAAGTCAGTGTAATTGCTTTGATAATTTGTGCATCTAGAAATCACAGCATTCTGGAATGGGTACTGCCATTAAATTCAATGTACAGGTTTCAAATATAAGCAGTCTTACATTGTATTTATTGTGTCTTGTTTCAGAGCAAATGCAGTTTTTGTTAGTGCCTTGTACCTAATACATCAGACTAATATGATAATGGCAACAGTGAAGAGCAAATGTGAGTGAAATGGTACACATGGATTGATTGCATCTGCTGATCAATCAGGATGTGATGAAAGTATATTAATTTAATTCAACAAAAGTCTGTCTATGCTGTATACTTAATTTTAAATTTCATTTTATATTTAAGAGATATCTGTGTTTATATTGCAGAGGTAACTGCAGTCTTCAGAAATACTGCAGAAATTTAATTCCCATGCCATTATTTTTGTACTATAGTAAGATGAGAGAAGTACCACAACACTACTATAAAGAATTATGTTGTTGACAATTGCTCGGAAGTGTGAAATATCAGTTTACAAGATTTACTTCAAAATAGAAAGAATTTATGAAAATAATAAATGTCAGTTTCTTCATAGCAAACAGTACTTTGTGATAATAGCTGTATATACTAGACTTATTTGTGGCTGTGTTGCTTTCATATATGTTGAGATGCCCTATGTAGAAAGCTGTCACCCATAAGTTGTATCAGATACTAGAAGTGTTATGGGTTTGTGTTCAAATGATATGTATTTGTTAGTTTTTAGTTGTAAAATGCAACAAAAAAGATATTTATTAGTATTCAGTCTGTACCATCAGTTTGGTTAGTTGTAGAGTACTTAGATAACTGTTTTCTGCTGTCATTTAGATGCAGTGTGAATTCTGTAAAGAAAAAGCTATGAATGATAAGTAGAAAGACAGTTTAATGTACCAATTGTATATATTTCACACTGTTGTGTTTAGATACATTTTAAATAATGGTTGTGGTTCTTCCATTTATAGATAAAGATGTTTTATCCTTAAGAACCAAAGCTGTTTGTACATGTGTTAATTACTCTGTAACTCACAGAGTAAGAATAGAATTCTATCTCAACTGCCTGTCATCCCATAGGGAAAATAATATGGCATATTATATAATGCAAAGAAGTAAGATATTTTGTATCCTCAAAACTGTGAGAAAGCAGATGTAATACTGAAGTGTAGATTATCTTAACCTTTTGCTCAAAAATATAAATATTTATTTAAAGCTATTTTGCTTTATATTATATTTTATTAAGCTAATTTTGATACCTACGTTAGTGGCAGAATGTTGCCCATGAGATGACATTGAAACATTATATATAAATTTTTACATTTCCTCTCTCTCTCTTCACCCTCTTTCTCTCTCTTCCTCTCATCCATCCATCCATCCCATTCCCTACCCCACATGTCCATACCTGTGTATGAGATTGAAGTTGTTGGCATCTGTATTGTTGGTGAAATCATACGATTGCTTCTCCAACATGTTATTCTAAGTTCTGAGCTGTGTGATTCACCATAATTGGTGGATTGGTGGTAAGTTTGATGTTTTTGTACCCTTCCCTTATTTTGTAATGTTTCCTATGCGATATTTCAGGTCTTCTAAATAACCCTTGCTCTGACACCACTGTATTTAAATGTAGCACATCACTGCTGAATGCCAAGTGCGCAAAGTGTATTGTAAACAATAGTATTTGTGCACTAAGTCACTGGAAACCAGACAAACAACAAGCTCTTGATTATCTGGGTTAATGTGGACCTGAGACTAAAAAAGATTGACTGAGGAACATGGTCAATACAAAATACCTTTCCTTTTTTAACCTGAAACTTTTATTTATTCTGTTTACAAAACATGCTACCAGTCGCATTAAAAATCGAGTGCATTACTTATGTATTACTAGAGGTGGACAACTTATTTACAAAATCACTCTTAAAATACACAGTACTACATATTCATTTGCTTTAATTCATTTTGAGAAATAGTTGTCCAGTTGTGACTGTTTTTCATTCACTTTTTTCCCCTGTAGGTGGTTCTCATTCTATGGGAAGTCAAACAAATTTTCTTATTCATACGGTAACAACAGTTCGATGCACTTGAGTGCTCATTGTGCATGAGAACAGGTTCCACTGTCCCTCGTTTTTGTTCTCTTCCTCAACCGAACACACTTTTCACCATACCTGCCTCACTTGGTTGTTTTGTCCCATTTAATAGTGATCAGTATTTAACCTCTTGTGTGTGTTTTTGTTACCTATGTCTTCATAACAAGAAGTTAGTATCCTACATGAATATTTCAGGCTAGGCTTTTAAATTTTTTTTCCAAAAGTTGCAGAGCTATGCGTAGATAGTCTGCAAGTTTGTGGATTATATGCAGCCAGGTAATTGGGAGCTTGGTGTCCTTTTACATGATCCTTGAGGCAGTTATCTGGTTTGCATGCATGCATAGATGCAGGAAAATATTTTACAGTTGTATTTACCCAAACTCATAACTGAAATCACCTATTTAGATCAGTGTAGTAATACTCAGTCAAGAGGTAATGATTCAAATCTTTTTCACTAATATTTGGGGAGAAAAGGTGATGGTATATTTCTCATCAGCAGATCTTACACCAATGCTTGGCACCTCTTCACAGTGTCTGCTGAATTGGAGGCGTGTGACTCTGTTGCTGATGTGATGTCCTATTGCTGATGTATTGTCCATCAAACTGGTCTATGTATCTCTCTAGCACTCTTGGGTGAACTTTTGAGAGGAGTAGGCCGTTTCATATTAAAGCTTCATGTCTCCTTGAATCCTCACCCACAACATCAAAGACTCCGTATCACATTGCACAAGCACTGATCAGTCACTCACTCCGTACAGAATACAGATACACATTTTTTCGCATAATAAGAGTGGATGAAGAGAATGGCGTCAGGATGTGAGTGTGAAATTATTGCATAGTTTTTATCACTTCTTACTGGAAAGTAGGACTTGTTTTGATGATGATGTGCATAATTAAGATTAGGTTACTTCCAACATAGTGATGATGATAGCAGTTACATTTTTCATATTTTGTCTATTAGTGACATGAGTGCTATGAACTATTAATGTAATAACAAAAACTTTGTCGTGTTCTCTCAGAAGTTTAGAGCCTGACTAGGGGAAATGTATGAAGACTCGTTGAGATTATTCCTAGCATCTCGTAGCATTGTCAACACTCATCTGTTCTTGAACTACTTCTTCACATTCATGGTAATTGAGTTCTTGTAGCTACTGAGCATTGTGAACGTATCATTCTGTTAATCATTTTGAATTAGAGTTGAAGAACTTTCTACCATGCCAAACATTTTATTCCAGATTTTTTCAAATTCTAGTCCTTTACAATATCCAATGATGTTCTGATCTTGTAGGATGCATCTTTCAAATCAATATTTTTGTGACTTCTTAACAGACATTCTTCTCTGTCCTCTTCTTATTTAATAATAACTTACGTAACAGTTCTTTTCTGCAATACTGTTTGAAAGTCTCAGTGGCACCTTGATCCGTGAGCTGTAGTTGGAAGAAACATCATTTTTATGAACTCGTCCTTTTTGTTTAAGATATTACATGAGGTATGAGTTAGTGTGCTATAAAGAAACAGTAATGTTTTCTTCCTTTTTCTACTCTTTAGCTATTCAGCTTTTACAGAAGGTACAAAAACTTTCACAAACCATTCCATGAAAATCGTACCTTCTGCCCAGGTGCCGAAATATAAAAACAGTTGGCATTGTTGACACATTAATGTGTTGGAAACAACACTGTTTCTTACATTTGCCAGTGACGAGTGTAGTTAGCTACCAGTAGCATTAGCACACCCTAAAGCAATAATAAAATTCTTGCTTATTTTAGGACCAGTGCTGCAAATTCACGGCATGAAGCAGGAGCTTTTGTCAGCATAGCTTGCCATTTGAGCCCAATTTCATCAGCATTATAAACTTTTTCGAGAACAGAATCATCTTCCCTCAATACATCTCCTAGTATTTGAAACTGACAAATTCCATGTCTTGACTTAAAGCATTTTAACCAGCCCCTGCTTGTTTTGAAATTTGACGCCCTTCCAAGATTTTCAAGGAATTAAGTTACCATTTCACGTAGAAGGGGACCAGAGATAGGTTCTCCTTGTGCTCTTTTTTGTGTAAACCACTTGTAAACAGCATCATCTAAATCTGTTTTCATGGTGTGTTTCATAGTTTTACGGCTTGTCGATCGAGCACTGCAGTAAAACAGTAAAATTGTGATACTTGCTTTTTTTTAAAAAAATAATGAATGTTGACTTACCACCTTATACTCATTAGATGTCTTGGTTGCAGATTCATCTTTCTCTAACCTTTCCTTAGCCCTGAATTTATCTCTCATAGAAAGAACAACACATTTACTTGTTAGTATTTTATATTGCCAGTTCACTTCACACGGCAAAGTTGACGCAAGTTATTGTAACAGGCTGCAAATATTTTTGGCAGCTTGGCATTGTTAGAAGGGGACTGCAAGGCCATAGTGGGGAGAGAGCAGCATGTACAAGCGAATAAGGCTGTTTGCAAGTGACAGATTTTTCCACTGTGATTAATTGATCATTGCAGCCATTCCAACAGTAGTGCACTGAAGTAAATCAGAGCTTGCACTTGAAGCAGGAAAAAAAAAGAGCAGCACATTCACTGTTGGCAATAGTTGTGCAACCATTGGTGCCATGGCGAGCTCCATCTTCGCAACCATGATACCATGCAGTGCGGTACAGATGGGCTCAACAACATGCCGAATGGACCGCTCAGGACTGGCACTACATTACCTTCACCAATGAGTGTCACATATGCCTTCAAGCAGACAATTGTCGGAGATGTGTTTGGAGGCAAACCGGTCAGGCGGAACGCCTTAGACACACTGTCCAGCGAGTGCAGCAAGGTGGAGGTTCCCTGCTGTTTTGGGGTGGCATTATGTGCAGCCGACGAATGCCGCTGGTGGTCATGGAAGGTGCTGTAATGGTTGTACGATATGTGAATGCCATCTCTAACCGATAGTGCAACCTGTTGGCAGCATATTGGTGAGGCATTTGTCTTAATGGACGACAATTCGCGCCCCCATTGTGTACATCTTGTGAATGATTTCCTTCAGGATAACGACATCACTCGACTAGAGTGGTCAGCGTGTTCTCCAGACATAAGCCTTATCAAACATGCCTGGGGTAGATTGAAAATGGCTGTTATGGACGACGTGACCCACCAACCACTCTGAGGGATGTACGCCGAATCACCATTGAGGAATGGGACAATCTGGACCTACAGTGCGTTGATGAACTTATGGATAGTATGCCACAATGAGTACAGGCATTCATCAATGCAAGCAGACATGCTACTGGGCATTAGAAGTAATGGTGTGTACAGCAATCTGGACCACCACTTCTGATGGTCTCAATGTATGGTGGTACAACATGCAATGTGTGGTTTTCATGAGCAATAAAAAGGGCGGAAATGATGATTGTCGATCTCTGTTCCAATTTTCTGTACAGGTTCCGGAACTCTCAGAACTGAGGTGATGCAAAACTTTTTTTGATGTGTGAAGCAGAATTAAATCAGGCGTTACTGAGGGTATTAGATTAGAAAACAAGTAGATGAGTTTTGCTATTTCAGCAAAATAACTGGTGGTTGTCAGAGTAGAGAAGATATAAAATATAGACTGGCAATGGCAAGAAAAACCTTTCTGAAGAAGAGAAATTTTTTAACATATAGATTTAAGTTCTCAGAAATCTTTTCTGAAGGTATTTGTCTGTAGTGTAGCCATATATGAAAGTGAAACATGGATGATAAACAGTTTAGACTAGAGCTTTCGAAATGTGATGCTACAGACGAATGCCGGAGATTATATTGGTGATTGTGGAAGAAAGTACTGAATGGAATAGGGGAGGAAAGAAATTTGTGGCATAACTTGACTAAAAGAAGAGATTGGCGGATAGGAAACATTCTGAGTCTTCAATGGAGCACCAATTTAGTATTGGTGGGACACGTGGGGAGGGATGGGAAGGGGGTAAAAGTCATAGAGGGAGACCAAGGCATGAATACAGTAAGCAGGTTCAAACGGATGTAGGCTGCAGTAATTCTTCAGAGATGATGAGGCTTGCACAGAATAGAGTAGCATAGAGTGCTGCATCAGACCAGTCTTCAGGCAGACTACTAGAACAACAGTATCAATAAGTACTGTGACCTTTAAACTTGTTTGAAAATGATTATCCCACTCTTGCCTTAGTATTATTGCCAACATCTATACATATTGAATACAATTGCTCATTTTGGTATTTCTGGACTGAATGGTATACTACAACCACGCATGAGGTCTGTCAAAGCCAGTCACCGACATTTTGAAGTAAATGAAGAATTTCTTGTCATCCTGCCTCAGCTCTTCAAAAGAAGTGTAGAAAACTCCAGCCTCTTTCGTTTCATTAATTGGATGAATCCAAGTGAGTAGGTTTTTCGTTCCCCTTTTAATTCGTCAATGTAATAAAATAGTCCTAGGCTTTACTCTCTGTTCATACAACACTGTGCACCTAAAATCAATAAATAATTCAATAACACAGTACAATTATATGAACTAGTTTGATGATGAAAGTACACTGCTAATAATTGGCTGATTTGTACGACAGTAACAGATTTTACTGCTGCCTGTGTAAATGCTAGGTTTGGTTAAGTAGTCATTTGGTTGACTGATGGTCGGATAATGGCTACATTGCTGTACTAATAAAGTTTTACAATGTAAGCCATAATACGACCAAATTCTGATCTGCATTTGTGTGTATTTATACCTGTCAGGAATGTACTGTAGCCAGGAGCTTGTGATGTTTCCACCACACTGGTAATTCCTTTGTGCTGCTGCTTTCTGAAAGAAAAAAGTGCGCTCACAGAAAACCAGTGCTCAAAGGGCTACTAGGCAAAAATTTCCAGTGACAAAATACCACATGACTTACGGGCTTTAGGTGTCCGTACAGTGGTTGAGGAATAAAAGGAAAAGGCAGAGTTCATTCCCCCCCCCCTCCGACACAGTTTGAAGATCTTTGTTCCCAGATAGTGCAACGTCTGTTACAAATTCTCATTGCTATACAATCGGACAATATAGGCTTTTGTGAGGGGTGAGAGGGAAGATTTGGAGCTGCTGCAAATCTAATATGTTGTAATAACATAGATTCCTGTGCTTTAGACCAGTCATTGGATATTGTATGCAGCAAGGTTGCAAATATGTAATAGTTTTTGTGGTGGGATGAGGAGGATTAGGGTATTACGTCCCGCCTGCGGCAAGTTCATTGGAGGCGGAGCACAGGGGGGAGACATTCCGGGCCTGTCCTTTAATGGAGAATTGAACTACTACTCCTCGAATACGAATTGTCTATCTTACCAGTGCGGTGCTGTGATGGGAGTTCATTGTGAGTGATCAAGAGCTGTTCGTTATTATTAGATGCCTGCTGTATCACAGCGTGCAGAGACAACCAGATCAGATTAGCTGATTTGGCTTTAAAACTACGATTGTTATTTGATGAATTATTTTAACTAAATAAGTTTCATTTGGCTCTCTGAACCTACTTTTGTCAAAGACAGTCCAATATTTTTAAGGAAAACACACACTCAGATGTGAATGTTTTGATTAATGAAAATTAATGCCAGCCTCAGACTGGAAACAAAATCTTTTTGTATTCAGATCCAGTTGCCTAAGACATTGTGTTGTCTGAGCGTGTCTCCAGATCTGACTTTGAATTGCACCAGATCAATGTCCCCAATGACCCTGTTCCCAAATATCTGGTGGGAGACCCGATTGTAGTGTTTAAAAATCATGGGAGGAAATGTCAGTGACAATATAAGTTCGAGTCATGACAGAGACATTCTCTGGTACCTTAGTGTTTAATACGACTGCTTGCAAAGGACTGGAGATATGGGTTCTAGTCATAATTTAACACAAATTTTCAGCTGTCACAAAGTATTTGTTAAACTGCATACTTGGCATTTCTGAATGGTTTTTCCTGATATAAATTTAATTTCATTGATTCCAATTCAATTGACATTTCAGGTGTATTACCTGCAAGCATGGGTGAGACATAATCAGCAAAGCAGTAACACGGACGACATCTCTGCAGTGGGCTGAACGGTGACCATCGCAGCTGAGCATCTGATTTACTGAACTCCAGACCACGTTCACTGTGTATACAATGGATGCGGTATGTCGCAACGCAATGTGAGCCACAGAGTTAAGTGAGCCACGTTCATTGAGAGGCCATAGCAGGGTCTATCAACCTTGTCCTACGACCTCTCTTGTTGCTACTGATCAGTTAGCATAGCAAATGATGCCTTCAAAGGAAGAAGAGCTCCAAGCAGTTTCGGAGAGGACTTTCAAAATTGCTCTACAATATTCAGGTAGCTGAGAGTCTCATAAGGTGCCTTTACGTAAAGAAAACCCCTTCTAAAAAATGAGGCGGCAAAATAAGTGCTTAACATCTTATTTACTACTAGGTTATTAGAGGTGGAATGCAAGCAGGAAAGCGAAAGATAGGTCATGAACTTTCCAAATGAACCATCCTGGCATTCACATTAATCAGATTATGGAATTCACTGGAAACCTAAACCTGGATCGCTGGACAGGGATTTGAACCCCGATCCGCCATTATGGCGATCGGTGATTCCTGTATCGATCAACATTTCTGAGCGTCATGTGATAGGATATTGATGAAGTATAGAAACTACTGAAAGAAGTCCGCTGTGTTCAGGTAACATCAGGCAGTTGAATGCTTGGACTTGTCTACACTAGCCTTTCACATCATTCTGCAACGCCATATTAAAGTAGGAGACAGTTTCCTCAGCAGCCAACCAGATGGTACATACGAGGGTTGAATGAAAAGCAATGCCTCCACCTTCATTAATTGGGTTTGAATGGAATTACACTCCTGGAAATGGAAAAAAGAACACATTGACACCGGTGTGTCAGACCCACCATACTTGCTCCGGACACTGCGAGAGGGCTGTACAAGCAATGATCACACGCACGGCACAGCGGACACACCAGGAACCGCGGTGTTGGCCGTTGAATGGCGCTAGCTGCGCAACATTTCTGCACCGCCGCCGTCAGTGTCAGCCAGTTTGCCGTGGCATACGGAGCTCCATCGCAGTCTTTAACACTGGTAGCATGCCGCGACAGCGTGGACGTGAACCGTATGTGCAGTTGACGGACTTTGAGCGAGGGCGTATAGTGGGCATGCGGGAGGCCGGGTGGAATTACCGCTGAATTGCTCAACACGTGGGGCGTGAGGTCTCCACAGTACATCGATGTTGTCGCCAGTGGTCGGCGGAAGGTGCACGTGCCCGTCGACCTGGGACCAGACCGCAGCGACGCACGGATGCACGCCAAGACCGTAGGATCCTACGCAGTGCCGTAGGGGACCGCACCGCCACTTCCCAGCAAATTAGGGACACTGTTGCTCCTGGGGTATCGGCGAGGACCATTCGCAACCGTCTCCATGAAGCTGGGCTACGGTCCCGCACACCGTTAGGCCGTCTTCCGCTCACGCCCCAACATCGTGCAGCCCGCCTCCAGTGGTGTGGCGACAGGCGTGAATGGAGGGACGAATGGAGACGTGTCGTCTTCAGCGATGAGAGTCGCTTCTGCCTTGGTGCCAATGATGGTCGTATGCGTGTTTGGCGCCGTGCAGGTGAGCGCCACAATCAGGACTGCATACGACCGAGGCACACAGGGCCAACACCCGGCATCATGGTGTGGGGAGCGATCTCCTACACTGGCCGTACACCACTGGTGATCGTCTAGGGGACACTGAATAGTGCACGGTACATCCAAACCGTCATCGAACCCATCGTTCTACCATTCCTAGACCGGCAAGGGAACTTGCTGTTCCAACAGGACAATGCACGTCCACATGTATCCCGTGCCACCCAACGTGCTCTGGAAGGTGTAAGTCAACTACCCTGGCCAGCAAGATCTCCGGATCTGTCCCCCATTGAGCATGTTTGGGACTGGATGAAGCGTCGTCTCACGCGGTCTGCACGTCCAGCACAAACGTTGGTCCAACTGAGGTGCCAGGTGGAAATGGCATGGCAAGCCGTTCCACAGGACTACATCCAGCATCTCTACGATCGTCTCCATGGGAGAATAGCAGCCTGCATTGCTGCGAAAGGTGGATATACACTGTACTAGTGCCGACATTGTGCATGCTCTGTTGCCTGTGTCTATGTGCCTGTGGTTCTGTCAGTGTGATCATGTGATGTATCTGACCCCAGGAATGTGTCAATGAAGTTTCCCCTTCCTGGGACAATTAATTCACGGTGTTCTTATTTCAATTTCCAGGAGTGTATTTTAATAAATCAAACACACAAATAGTCCTTAGAATGTGATCTTTAATTACCAATATTCACTATTCGACATAATCGACAGCCAACTCGATGCATTTCTGCCAACAATGAACAAGTTTTCTAAAGCCGTCATGGAAGAAGTTGACACTGTTTCTGCAACCACAGTCTCACAGTTCTCTTGACATCTTCATCAAAAGCACAATGATGTCCTCGCCGATAGTCTTTCATTATCGGGAACAGATGGAAGTCAGACGGTGCTAAATCTGGACTGTATGGAGGATGCTGTACGGTGGTGAGATTCAGTCTCTGAAGTTCTGCTGTGGTGGCATGTGAAGTGTGTGGTTTGGCACTGTCATGCTGCAGGAAAATATTTCCCTTTTCCTTTTGGACCCTTGTTAGCCATCGTTTCAGAGGTCGCAGCATTCTGATGTAATGCTCTGAATTTATTGTTGTTCCACGATCAAGTAAATCAACATGGATAACACCATGTGCACCCAGAACATGATTTTTCCAGCTGAGGGCTGCGTCTTGAATTTCTTTTTCTGGGGCGAGTCATTGTGTCGATATTCCTTAGACTGACGTTTTGTCTCCGGGTCGTAATGGTGTACCCAGGTTTCGTCTCCTGTCACAATTGAATGGACATGAGAGGAGTTCCTGGCAAATTTCAAGTCTGTGCACTTTCATTTCAGGAGTCAGCATCTGAGCTACACATTGTGCACAGACCTTCTGACAGGCAAGCAAAGCAATAATGTGACCCACACATTCTTGTGAAATGCCGATTGTGCTTGCAGTTTCTTTCTGAGTGAGACAACGATCGTCCTGAATCAATCTGTCAACATTTTGATTGTGAAACTCTGTGGTTGCTGTCACTGGACGCCCAACTCCTTGCTTGTCACGCAGCTCAGATGTTCCCACGTCAACATCATTAAACTGACTCGCCCAACGACGCACACTACTCACATCAACACAATCACCGTAAACAGCTTTCATTCTCTGATGAATCTCCTTTGGGGTGACACCTTCTGCTGTCAAGAATTCAATGACTGGCACGTTGCTTAAATCGCCGTCTGCGCAGGGTTCCATACTCTATACTGTAACAAGACAACCGTTCAATGCTAAGGCTTCCCGCCAACCGGAGCTGTAGAGAAGAGGCTACAGAACAAGCCAGTACCTGCCGCATACCAATGCTGCCAACTGTTGAAGAGTTACGAAGGTTGAATCATTACTTTCCAGTCAACCCTCGTAGTTTCGAAGTATAAAGAAAATCTAAAAACTTTTTAAATTGTTATAGCTTGATATTCGAATAGCATTGATAAAGTCTAGTTTTGTTGTTGTGGCATTGCTACCACATCACAAAACAAGAGTAGCATATTTGAAGATAAATGTACACCCATCGCTATAATATTTACATACAAGAATTGTTGAAATACGTGGGACTTGCTCTGTCAACAGTCAGGGGTAGAGACGAGCTGTCGACGTTGTGGAAAATGGATATGTCCAGCTACCAGAAGGCGTTTAGAGGGCATTAGGTTCGTGATACCTTTCTAAACGACTGGAGATACAATAAATGTAGCAGACAATACACTGAAAATGTAATTTGGACTATAATATAGACGTCCATATACTAGTATACTTCGTGTTGATTCAAAGCCCTATAATGCTTCTCGAGTAGCAAGGCACCTGCAACTCCACTAGAGAAAATAATAGCTAATTGGTCAACTAGGTTCTTACGCGAAATAAGAGAGATAAATTCAAGAAATAATTTTCAGAGGGATATTGCGTTAAACGAGCAGCATGTAACTACTGTTAGTGAGCTGTTTTTAGCTGTTGTTTAAAGAACAATTTACGTTTTGTTAGCTGCCAACTTTCGAAAGAATCGTTGTGTGTTGGAAACTTCAAGTGAACTACCGTGTCATTGATAAAGATGTGTAAGAAGTATGCTCCTTCATTCTCAGCTGTTAAATAAATACGCGTCTCCATAATTTTGTTTGGGGCCTATCGTACCAGAAACATATTAGAAGTTGTTCCAGTGCCCCAACTCCAAGTTTATAGTAAGTTTCCCTAGGATGTGTTGATTGTAAAGCACATGGAAGACAGCGATCCTCTCCAAAAACCGCAAAGGGGAAAGCCCTCTGTCTTTCTCACAACTTAATGGCATTAAAAAAAAAAAAAAAAAAAAAAAAAGCTTCATAATAAACTGCATATCAGACAGCCCTCTCTACACACAAGATAAGTTTGTCGATGAAATAAATACGACAATACTTCTGTCAACAGTTAGAATTTACATAAAAGAAGTTCAGAGCAACATATCCGTGAGATCTGCATAAAACGTTTAAGTTTAATCGCTGAGTTTCAGGCATATAATCCAATGCCAAATATATGAAAATTAATTTTACTGATATTTTGTTTGATAAAACTGTTTGAGCCGAGTTAACACAGTTCCAATACTGAAGAACGCCTCTTTTTGCAGCCCAAAATAAGCAGATCGGACTGAAAGTTGTCGTTTATGCATATTTGGTGGACGTTGAGTTGCAGTTATCATTAAAATTCTAAATAAACTTGTTATTTACTGCAATATATCAAATAACTCATTCGCAGTGATCACTTACAGTTACAGAAACGTTAGCATCGCAACGAAAGTGTTAACGCACGGCAAGAAGATAGCGCAAGGGGTTGTAACAATGAGAAAGTTGAAACTGCTGATTTTTAGCTGTTGTTGTTGTGTCTTCAGTCCTGAGACTGGTTTGATGCAGCTCTCCATGCTACTCTATCCTGTGCAAGCTTCTTCATCTCCCAGTACCTACTGCAACCTGCATCCTTCTGAATCTGCTTAGTGTATTCATCTCTTGGTCTCCCTCTACGATTTTTACCCTCCACGCTGCCCTCCAATACTAAATTGGTGATCCCTTGATGCCTCAGAACATGTCCTACCAACCGATCCCTTCTTCTAGTCAAGTTGTGCCACAAACTCCTCTTCTCCCCAATTCTATTCAATACCTCCTCATTAGTTATGCGATCTACCCATCTAATCTTCAGCATTCTTCTGTAGCACCACATTTCGAAAGCTTCTATTCTCTTCTTGTCCAAACTATTTTTATCGTCCATGTTTCACTTCCATACGTGGCTACACTCCATACAAATACTTTCAGAAACGACTTCCTGGCACTTAAATCTATACTCGATGTTAACAAATTTCTCTTCTTCAGAAACGCTTTCCTTGCCATTGCCAGCCTGCATTTTATATCCTCTCTACTTCGACCATCATCAGTTATTGTGCTCCCCAAATAGCAAAACTCCTTTACTACTTTAAGTGTCTCATTTCCTAATCTAATTCCTTCAGCATCACCCGACTTAATTCGACTACATTCCATTGTCCTCGTTTTGCTTTTGTTGATGTTCATCTTATATCCTCCTTTCAAGACACTGTCCATTCCGTTAAACTGCTCTTCCAAGCCCTTTGCTGTCTCTGACAGAATTACAATGTCATCGGCGAACCTCAAAGTTTTTATTTCTTCTCTAGGGATTTTAATACCTACTCCGAATTTTTCTTTTGTTTCCTTCACTGGTTGCTCAATATACAGATTGAATAAAATTGGGGAGAGGCTACAGCCCTGTCTCACTCCCTTCCCAACCACTGCTTCCCTTTCATGTCCCTCGACTCTTATAACTGCCACCTGGTTTCTGTACAAATTGTAAATAGCCTTTCGCTCCATGCATTTTACCCTGTCACCTTCAGAATTTGAAAGAGAGTATTCCAGTCAGCATTGTCAAAAGTTTTCTCAAAGGCTACAAATGCTAGAAACATAGGTTTGCCTTTCGATTTTTAGCTATCTTTTCTGTATTTGTTTTGAAGTCGGCTAATGTCCACCGTAATGCTCAAAGTTGATCCGGTTCCTCGCTTTGTTTTCATAGTTTCGTACCATAGTAGAACATGTACTTTTGTACCTGTGTATAGAACTCTTAACGGCTTTTCCAATAATAATGGATATTCGCCGCCAATCATTCACCAACTTCTGTCAGTATGTTTGATCAAAGCCTGTTTTCAGCAATTCTTTTTGTCCCTGCAGAGCCCAAGAATTTGTCTTAAAACCCAGAACGTGTCGATTTTCAAAATGAGGAAGATAGATGCTAACAGAATTTTTTATTGATAACATGCGTTGACTATTACATATGTATTCATAGCAAAATAACTAAATAGAACAGTAAATAAGAACCTGGAATACTTTGGGGAAGCTAATGGAGTTTTTAAAACTAAGCTGTCGAGTCTGAAAATGACTGTTTGAAATTAATGTTTATTATATTTTGGCGTATGGCAGTGAGACGCGATCTGTTAACGTGGAAACTATTCAGAACTGGGGGCTGCTGAATGATCAGTGGTTAGACTCCAGGTGGGAATCAGTAGGTGCGAGAGGGGAAAAAATGGACCAGGTGACATACTGGAGTCTGAGTGGTAATTATGACCGTAAGAAAGTGGAATAGATGTCGACGGACATGAAGTTAAGAGAAACAAAGGCAGTACTTTTTTGGCATCCACAAGATAAGAAAACAGAGAGACGTTACAGTAGGAGTCATCAGAAAATAAGTAGGAGCATCATTGATGGGTGTCCCTGAGAACTGCACTGCATGGAAAAGTCTCCAGTAGTGGTTGTCAAATGAATGATGCTGCTGATAATAATGACGATGGTATTCCAAATATTAGAGCTCAAAAAATATCATTTATTAATACAGTTTTGAATTGTTAGTATGTTATGTTGGAAACCCTATTTGGTTGTTTCCCTCAGAAATTTTCCTTTTACTCCTCCCCCTCCCACTACAAAGGGTAGTTGCCCGTTCCCAGTGCGTTGGGAACCACTGGTCTACACAGAGCTTCATGAAAATACTTGCATGACCGTCTCTCTTGTGAAGTGCGCCTTGTAAGAAGTCATTTTATTAGGTGCACAGAATCGTTCGTCAGATATCTCGTAACTGTAGTAAACAACACTCCGAATGTCCGGCTGTCAGCTGCGCCGTCACAATCAGTAAACGCCTGGGCCATTATTGGTGTCAACTTGAGGTTGACAGGCATTTGCCTGCAGGCCGCCCGTCATTAAATGAACGCATGTCATGGCCGCGTGCACTTCTGCGCAACTTCTCATACCTCTCAATCTCCCAGATGCCTAGTAGAGTGTTACTCTCTAGAAATTAAGTGGAGCGGCCACCAGAAAGTGCAAACAATTAGACTGTCTCCCAGATAGTATAGTCATTTAATATCAGTTTATACAAAATTCGCTAGTTTTTTATTTGGGGAGATTTCAATTGAATTCCCCATCCAACTATTCAGATTCACAAGCTGCAAGTATGTCTAATAATCACTTTCTGATAAGAAAGTGAGACTCCACTTGTTCTGTCTCTGGCAACTGTGGCCGGCCACACAGTGTGTGTGTGAGTTGTGCTTTTGTGAATTTGCGTGTATGTTTTCTAATTTAGAAGAAGGTCTTTTGGCCGAAAGCTAAAATGTGAAGCAATCTTTTCTTCGTGCCTTCCTGAGACTCAACGTCCCCCTATAGGGTGTGTAGCAATCTATCCTTTTCATAATATTGTTAAATTAGTGATGATATTTTTTCGAATAATAGCCAATCATGGTGAATTAAATCAATGATGATACTCTTTCGAATAGTAGCCAATAATGGGAAGTTTAAGGTTCTCAAATATTTTCTTGATGCAAATCTTACAGTTAAAAAAAAAAGGATTGGGAACTTTCGAAGTTCACAGTTACAGCTGAGTGTTAAAAGAAATATTATAACTCTGAATTAACACGAATATAAATAAGTGCTTCTAAACAACAGTATACAGAAAATTACCAAATTTAATTGCAAACAAACATGCTATGATAAATGTTGATTCAAAGACTGATAAATATAGCTTTAAATGGCAAGAACGCATCCAGCCCAGGATTTTGTCAAGGGGGGGAGGGGGCTCCGATTTGTGTTTCACTTATTCTGAAGACGTATATACATACATCAAAAAAGTTTTGCATCATCTCAGTTCCGAGAGTTCTGGAACCTGTACAGAAAATTGGAACAGAGATCAACATAAACATCATTTCCGCCCTTTTTATTGCCCATGAAAACCGCACATTGCATGTTGTACCGCCATACAGTGAGACCTTCAGAGGTGGTGGTCCAGATTGCCGTACACACTGGCACCTCTAATGTCCAGTAGAACGTCCTCTTGCATTGATGAATGCCTGTAATCATCAAGGCATGCTATCCATAAGTTCATCAAAGCACTGTAGGTCCAGATTGTCCCACTCCTCAATGGTGATTCGGCGTACATCCCTCAGAGTGGTTGGTGGGTCACATCGTCCATAAACAGCCATTTTCAATCTACCCCAGGCATGTTTGATCGGGACTACGTCTGGAAAACATGCTGCCCACTCTACTCAAGTGATTTCGTTATCCTGAAGGAAGTCATTCACAAGATGTGCACGATGGGTGGGGCGAATTGTCATCCATGAAAACGAATGCCTCGCCAATATGCTGCTGATATGGTTGCACTATTGGTCGGAGGATGGCATTCTCATATCGTACAGCCATCACGACGCCTTCCACGACCACCAGCGGTGTACGTCAGCCTCACATAATATGCCACCCCAAAACAGCAGGGAACCTCCACCTTGCTGCACTCGCTGGACAGTGTGTCTTAGTCGTTCAGCCTGACCGGGTTGCCTCCAAACACGTCTCCGACAATTGTCTTCTTGAAGGCATATATGACACTCATCGGTGAAAGCAACGTAGTGCCAATCCTGAACGGTCCATTCAGCATGTTGTTGGGCCCATCTGTACTGGGCTGCATGGCATCGTGGTTGCAAAGATGGACCTCGCCATGGATGTCGGAAGTGAAGTTGCACATTCAAGAGCCTATTTTGTACAGTTTGAGTCGTAACACGACGTCCTGTGGCTGCACGAAAAGCATTATTCAACATGGTGGCGTTGCTGTCACGGTTCCTCCGTGCCATAATCCATAGATAGCTTACATCCATTGCAGTAGCAGCCCTTGGGCTGCCTGAGCCAGGCATGTCATCGACTGTTCTTGTCTCTCTGTATCTCCTCCATGTCCGAACAACATCGCTTTGTTTCACTCTGAGACGCATGGACACTTCTGTTGTTGAGAGCCAAAGTAACAATGTGGACACGATCGAACCGCGGTGTTGACTGTCTGGACATGGTTGAACTACAGACAACACGAGCCATGTACCTCCTTCCTGTTGGAATGACTGGAACTGATCGGCTGTCTGACTCCCTCCGTCTAATATGCGCTGCTCATGCATGGTTGTTTACGTCTTTGGGTGGGTTTAGTGACATCTGTGAACAGTCGAAGGGACTGTGTCTGTGATACAATATCCACAGTCAACGTCTATCTTCAGGAGTTCTGGGAACTGGGGTGTTGTGTAACTTTTTTCAATGTATGTATAATGAGAAATACCCAAATGCAAATTAAATATTTCTTTATTTGGCAGTATGACAAGAATTCAAATTCTAATCTAATGTACTGCCTCTTCGCTAACAAAACACAGCTCAGTCTTCTAATATAAGTTTCACTATCGTAGAGCAGAAAAAGCTTAACATTGCACTGAATTACTTATAAAGTCAAACGGGTTCGAACCTCTTTTGACAATAACTATTTTTCTCCTACTACAGTCTCGTGCTCGAATTTATGGCTTATCTAATACCAAGTCAAAATTCCTTCAGCACATCAAAGCTTCCAAAATTCCTAAATTCAGTCTCAGATATGATTAAAGTAGCGTTTCATTAACATTTTTCAATTTCATTTAGTGATCAAGAATAACAGTAATTGACATGTGGAACAATCAGGTCTACTGCCGGATGTTTGTGTCGCTCTGGCACAAAATTTCGGCCACGTAACTCGTTGCCTTCTTCAGGTGCTACCTGAGACTGCTGTGTTGGAGTTTTTTTTATTTTTTTTTAGCACTTTTTATTCCTTCTCCTAAGGGGAGAAGGCGGGCTGTTTTAGGGCTTGTCTGTTTGCCCTTTATCAGCCATAGGGTACATTTTTATTTTATTTATTTCCATTTTTCTTATATATCTGATTACATGCTATTATCTTATATTGGGTATCCTTAATTTTACGTTATTTTTTGGTGTATATAATTCGAGAGAATATTGATTGATTTTGTTATGTATTAACTGAACATGTTTAACAATATAACTAACTTAATAAAACTAATTGTTTACTTAATTGAATTTAGTTTATAACTGGAAGTGACACATTATTCTAATGGGGGATTTATTTTTAACAGCGCTTACACTTGTTTTTCCCTCTGTAATACTTCTTTGTGATGGAGTATGTTGTTTTGGATGATATATTCCAGCTTAGACTATTCTTAATACTAATGTTTACAGGTTCTCCTTTCCTGTTTTGTAGTACTTGGAGCTGGTTGCTACAATGTTTTTTTGCCTTATTCTAGTTTTACATATTCTCCTTTCCCTTTGGTGGTACTTGGAGCTGTTTTTTTTTGTTAACAATAGTTCTTATCTTGTCTATGATTTCCTTAATGTTATTGTGTTTTATTCTGTGGGGTGTGTTGTGTGTTGAGTGTGAGGGTGAGGGGCTGTCGTGGTGCACTAGGTCATTTGTTGCTGTGCTATTGTCTTTTGTCTAGGTGAGGTGGGGTGAGGATCTTGTCCAGTATTTATGCCCAGAAGGCGCTGGGTGCTCCCTTTGCCGTCCGCGCCCGTCTGGGACCATGCTAGGGAGTGGGAAGGACGACCTGGGGCTACGTAAACCAGGCATTTACAACATCCCGCGTCAGTGTGGAGAGTTATACATTGGCCAGACAACCAGGACGGTGGACGTCAGGTGTAAAGAACACCAGAGGCACACCAGACTCGGACAGGCAACTAAATCTGCCATAGTGGAGCACTGTCTGGAGCTCGGCCACTCAATAGACTATAACAACACCAAAATTGTGACACAGACGCCAAGATTTTGGGACAGTGTCATAAAGGAGGCCATCGAGATCAAGGTCACAGACAACCTAATAAACCGGGACAGCGGTTACCAGCTCAGCTCGGCGTGGAGTCCGGCTCTGGAGCTTATCAGGGCTCAACGAAATGAACCAACAAACTCCTCAGGAAGTAGTAACACTGCAGGAGTAGCGCCAGGCGGCTGCTGACCGCGAACGCAACTCCCGACGCAGGACGGGCCTCTGACAGCCGCCACGACCGCAGATGATGGACGAGCCGAGCACGGACGACCATCGGAGCACCAGGGAAGTGCCAACACCGCAGGATCAGCGCCAGGCGGGCGCGGACCGCGAATGGAGCGCCCAACGAATGACAGGCCTCAGAGAGCTGCCACAGATGGAGACCTAGTCGGGCGCGGACGTCCGAGGGAGCACCGGGGAAGAACAAGCAGCGCCAGGCGGGCGCGGACCGCGAACAGAGCCCCCGACGCGAGACGGGCCTCAGACAGCTGCCACAACTGCAGATGGCGGACTAGACGGGCGCGGACGTCCGTCGGAGCACCAGGGAAGGGCCAACACCTCGGGAACAGCGCCAAGCGGGCGCGGACCACGAATGGAACGCCACATGCGGGTCCTGCCCCAGACAACTGCCACGACCACAGATGGTGGACGAGCCGGGCGCGGACGTCCGTGGGAGCACCAGGGAGGGATAAAAACCTCAGGAGTAGCACCTGGCGGGCGCGGACCGCGAACGGAACGCCCGACACAGGGCAGGCCTCAGAGAGCTGCCACAGATGGCGCCCAAGTCGGGCGCGGACGTCCAAGGGAACACCGGGGAAGAGACAACACATTACAAGCAGCGCCAGACGGGCGCGGACGGCAAAGGGAGCACCCAGCGCCTTCTGGGCATAAATACTGGACAAGATCCTCCAACACAGCAGTCTCAGGTAGCACCTGAAGAAGGCAACGAGTTACGTGGCCGAAATATTGTGCCAGAGCGACGCAAACATCCGGCAGTAGACCCTATTGTTCCGCATGTCAAGATCTCGCTGGGAAAGCCTGAAGAGTTACAATAACAGTAATTATTTACAAGAGCATAAATACATTTTGGACGAAAGGAGGGTGATTGGGGGGGGGGGGATGCAGCGTGGTGTTGGCTCGGACGAATTCAAGCAGTTCGCTGAAAAACTCTTTTTGAAATGAGCTATAGACTGTGCTGTCATCACACAACCATTCCGCTCTCAACAAATCCCACTAAACTGTTTAGTATCAGGACTTTTTTTCATAACTGAGTATCGACCGAGTGACCTGATTGGGCGATGTTTTGTCATTTGGCTACAGTTGGAGTCACGAACGATGGTGGTCGAGTGTAGGGTCGTTCAACGCACCTACGTCACACATTCTCTGACAGCCAATGAGCATGCATCAGTGTTCTGAGCATTGTGCTATAAATGTTGTATGCACTGAGACCATATAACGTGATCATAGCGAGTTATTTAGTGAATTTTTATTCCATTTGTTGCAAGTTGTCACGGCTGATGGCGGTAAACGACAAATTCTACACAAGCAAGCGAGAGACATTATTTGTAGGATACACGCTTACTTCAAGCGCAAAGCACGCATATGAGCATACCACAACTGTCGCTTGGAACTGGAAACAATGTATTCCCCATCCCTGTCTCGACCTGTGCGAACTGCCATCGTTCATGGATCTGACTATAGTAATGACAGAATTTTGAGCAAATTTTTTTGAAGAAATGCAACCATCATCATCTAGGCGATATTTTTGTCGATCAATGCGATTTTTGGGCGATACAGGCAAATCAAAGTGTGTTTTTATGCACTCATTTTCTTTTAATGTTACTTGTGATAATGTTGACCACTCCGCTGCTTTGGGGAAACAATGAAATACTGCAACGCCAAAGGTCTACCAGTCTACAAATAACGACTCCAGTGCTGACATTAAACTGCTATAGACAGCTAATTAGGCTATTTTAGTAGTGTGTACATATTTTTAACTTGCTGTAATGCTAGTGGACGGATGAAAGTCATTTTCCTCTTTTTTTCTTGTTACAAACTTATCCATAACTAAAAACTATCACAACAGCGCACAGCATGAACATAAGAAACTGCAGTGTTTACATTAAATTCAACTGCAAGTAAGGTCTGGACTGATTAACAATACAACAGCTGAGCTCCAGTAAGCCCAACAATGTACAGTAATTGGTCTTGGCTAAAGTAGAGATGGGAGTTAGCCAATAGCGCGGACCTCTTGACTCGCCCCCCCCTCCCCCCTCCCCCACCTTTTGGCTACATTCTTGCAAATGGTCAATCATAGGTGGTTTGTAAGGAGCAATAATGCGATCTACATCTCTATCGTTCTCATTCAGATGCTTTAAATTTTGCAAACATTTTACTTACCAGAAATCTGAACCATGTGGAAATACTTAAGGAAACAACGACAATGTACCTGTTAATATGTACTATATTTAGTACTCTGTGGATTGTTATAGGAGAGAAAAAAGAATATGGATGAAACGAGTTTAAAGTGTTTCCATTGTATGTCTCGAGATATCACAAACATGAGAAACGTAAGAACCTGTAAAAAAAATAAAAACTAAATTACCATTTCTGTTACATAATGAACTTTTCGGTGCAAGGGAGTTGTAGCATTATTGCTCATCAATATTCAATTGAAGTTTGTCAGTGCTGTCGATGCTGTTTTCGTTCTGAAGAAAAGTTGTCTGCACATTACTTGATTGTTCACAATTCATACCAACGACAGTGCCTTGCCCAAAGTAGAGAAACAGTGCATAATATCTGACAAGTAGAGCAACCAATGAAAGCTATCATTTTTAGTATGAGGGGCAGTCAGACGGAAACCGCACACCCGCCACAACGGGACCATGGAATAGTTCGATTCAAAAGTAATCACCACATGCGTTCAGACATTTGTCCCACTGGGAGACGAGACGATCAGTTCCCGTTTCGTAGAACGCGGTCGGTAGCTGACGGATCGACAACCGCTTTCACTCTTGCACTTCCTCGTTCGACTGAAACCGACATCCACTCATGCCTTTCTTCAGGTCGCCAAAGAAGTGAAATCACACGGTGAAATATCCGGGCTGTACGGAGTGTGTTGCAGTGTCTCCCAACCAAATCTCTAAAGTGCAGCTGTTGTCCGATCGGCGGCGTGGGGGCGGGCTTTATCGTGCAGCAGGATGATTCCGCAGTTTCTGCAACGTGTCTTCATAGCGCTGCGCATTGATTCTGATTCCACATTCAAGGAAGTCGACGGGCTTCCATTATTCCTGTAGCCTTTTTGACAGGCATACTTGAAGTCTCCAGTTACTTGATACCGCTGGGAAGCCTGCTAAAGTGCTTCCGATGTGTGAAATTGAGCTGAGCACTTTAGAACTGTCGAATACTGACAAAGATTCACTCACAAACACTGCAGGATCAGAAGAAATGTTCTCCATCACTGACTTCATAGCTTAAAGTTGCTTATTGTGGAATATCACACTTCCAATCCATGTTGACCACCTTGTTGTCACTGGCTCCGGAGGCAGAGGTACATCAGGTAGCTGCTGCTTGTAGCGTCAAGAACACCTTCTTCACTGCTGATATCAGTGCATTTACTTCGCGGAACTGATTTCTAACTGTCTCTGCCACTCGCTACAATGCATGAGCAGTACATGTAACATGCACTACATTAGGATAAGATACATTAAGCGGTTTTTCCTGCCCTCAACATCTGTGTACATCAATAAGACCCTCTCTTCTTTTACGCCATCTGGTCGTAGTACCTTAAGTACATCATTAATGAATTTAGCAACCTATATAACTATTTTTTGCCTCCAAATGTTTACAGTAAATTAAATAGGGTTTAGATGCAGCCACAACGTTCAGCTTCCCCACAATTAGATTAGGATGAATCCATATAGCAGATTTGTCAATGTCAGACCTGATTTTTTCTAATATGTCAGCATAGCACGAATTCAGGTAAATCTCCCATTCAATTTAAAATATCATTCTACATCCCATACACTTATCACAAGTTTGCCAGATGACTATTTTACCATCATTGATTAAAGCACTCTGAATAGAAATCGTTGTTTTCGGCTTTGATGACAACGAAGAAGCAACCGGTGCCGTGGTTAACCTAAATGCAACTGTCTGTTACACATCGTGAAGCGTTAGAGAACAAGCAAGGAAAGCGTTTAAAATTAGTCATTTTTGTCTGCATCGAACTTCTGCAATTAGCTTTTAGCGCAACAGGATTGACAACAGTAAGAGAAACACAATACTAAAACTTAATTTTTTTCCTTTTTTGCTATGCAACGAAAATATATGGGACTTACCAAAATGTATAATAATTCTGCATTAAAATTAAAATTTATAAAATTAAGTAGCACACTGTGAAATACGTACTATACCTCAAAATAAGTAGAAATATTTAATTAAAAATTTTGAAATAATGGTCCTCTCAGTTGAATTCGTTGAATACACAAGAACAGAATATGTACTTGTGTAAAGTCAGGTCTCTGGTGATGATAATATAACATGATGAAACTGCAATCTGTATGTTGGAGATATAAAAAAGCCGTATTCGGGAGGACGACAGTTCAAACCCACGTCCAGCCATCCTGATTTAGGTTTTCCGTGATTTCCCCAAATCGCTTCAGGCAAATGCCGGGATGGTTCCTGTGAAAGGGCACGTCCGATTTCCTTCCCCATCCTTCCCTAATCCGAGCTTGTGCTCCGTCTCTAATGACCTCGTTGTCGACGGGACGTTAAAACACTTAAACTCCACACTATAAAGAATATGTAATGATACCAGTATCTGTAACTGTAACCTGTATGCTGTATACATATTATGATAATGAAAATGTAATTATAACAAAGTGGTTAAACATGTAAAAAAGCTACAACAGATGTGCTATGAAAATGTAACGAAAAACTTTATTAATGTATTGACTAATGTATCTGAGTTTTTTTGTGATTTGCACCTGTCATATGTGGGGAGGGGTGAGAGGATGGGGTAGGTAAGGAGAGGGGCCGGTGAGGGGGAAGGAGAGAAGGGCAGAGGTGAGAAGATAGGAGTGGTTAGGAGGAGGGATGTGGCACAGGAGAAGTTCAAGGTCAAATTTGATTCAGAATTGGCACTGTATTCCTACTGGTTCGGGTGCCAGAAGGTTGTGTGGAATCAGTACAGTAAGATGTGTCAATGTGGAGATGTGACAGAATGGTAGAAAGTAGCTATCATGTTCGGACACTGTAAATGGATCTGCCTGATTCTTTAGTGTGTCAGTGCAGACGGTCCAACATTTCTACAAGGAATGCTGTGCCACTAACAGCCAGTCTATTTCAAAAGAATGCTGTTCTTCCCAAAACACTCAACATTCCCATTTTGTTGCTATTGTGGTCTTCAGTCCGAAGACTGGTTTGATGCATCTCTCCTTGAAACTCAATTCTGTGCAAGTCTTGATCCCTGCACAGCTGCTGTACCCTACATCCAGATTAACCTGCATCCTGTACTCAAGTATTGGTCACTAACTACATTTTTTTATCTCCCTCTACTTTTTTACCTCTGACACTTCCCTCCATTAACAAGTTAAGTATTCTGTGATGCCTCTGGATGTGTTTTATCAATCTATCGCTTCTTTCAATCGATTTGTACCATACATTTCTTTTCTAACCAATTCGATTCACTACCTATGATCTACTCATAGATGATTTACTCATCTAATCCTCAACATTCTTCTGCAGCATCGCAATTCAAAAGCTGCTATACTTCGGTTTTCTTTGCTGCCACGTTTAATTTCTATGTAAAGCTACATTCCAAACAAATAATTTTATAAAATATTTCCCAACTCTTATCTTTGTAATAGATGCTCCTATATTCATCATTTTTAGGAATGCTTGTCTTGCTATTATCAGTCTCCTTTTTGTGTGCTCTTTATTTCTACCATCGTCTGTTATTTTGCTGCACAAATGGAAAAAAGTAGCTTACTACTTTGCGCGTCTCATTTCGCTATCTAATTTTGTCAGCATCATCTGATTTAATTCGTCTATGCTCCATTATATTTATGTAACGTTTGTTGATCTTCATCATGTAATCTCTTTGCAAGATCCTGTCCATTGCATTTAACTTATTTTTAAAGCCCTTTGCCGTCGCTGACATAATTCAATTTCAAAGACAAATATTAAAGTTTTTATTTCTACCCCTTGAACTTTAAATCATTTTATAAATATCTTCTTGGTTTTTGTAACTATAGTACTTGTTCAGTTCATAGACTGACCCAAAGCGAAGAAGGTTACAATCTTGTCTCCCTCTGTTCTCAACTAATTCTCCCCAAATGTCTTTCTACAAGTATTCTGACTGGTTTGTTACAGCATACCACAAATTCCTTTCTTGTGCCAACCTCTTAATCTCAGAGTAACACGGCCACCGTATGTCCTCAATTATTTGCTGGTTGTATTCCAATCTCTGTCTTCCTCTACAGATTTTACTATCTATAGCTCTCTCTGGTACCATGGAAGCTACTCCCTGATAGCTTAACACATCTGGCCCCTTCAACCCCCACAAACCAACCAACCAGCTTAACACATGTCCTATCATCCTGTCCCTTCTCTTTTCTTCAAAAGTGTCTCTAATTTTCCTATTTACAGCATCTGTATTTCATATAGTTATGCATGCTTCTATAATTCTGCAGTTCCCTTCTAGCCGTTCTCTTTTTGCAACTTTGACATAATGTCAACCTCATTTTTTACGCGACCTCATTCGAATTTGTCTCTTTCATTCTACTAAGTTTTTATATTTTCTTCTTTTATCAATCAACGTTAATACCGCATATACTATCCAAGGATTTCTCTTAGGTTTTTCCGGTTTTTTCTTTGCTTCTTTTACTATTTCATTACTCAAGAAAGGAAGGAAGGAAGAAAGAAAGAAAGATAAGCTAAGAGTTTAAGTCTCAGCGACAGCTAGGACGTTAGAGACGGAGCACAAACTCGGATTCTTTCAAGGATGAGGAAGGAAATAGATCGCGCCCTTACAGAGGAATCGTCCCGGCATATTTTCCTGTAACTATTTAGGAAAATCACGGTAAACCTAAATCTGGCTGGCATGACACAGATGTGAATCGTCGCCCTCCCGAATGCGAGTCCAGTGTGCTAAAGACTGCACCAACTTGCTCCGCTTCATCTCTCAAAGCTAGCTATATCTCTGTGATTGAACGGTGACCCGGGTTCGATTCCCGTCGGGGTCAGGGATTTTCACCTGCCTCGAAATGACTCATCATTCCATCATTGTTCATGAAATTGACGATATTGGACTGAGCAAAGGCTGGGAATTTGTACGGGCGTTGATAACCGCGCAGTTGAGCGCCCCACAAACCAAACATCATCATCATAATTTGTGATTGAATTTCTTTGTCCGGTTTCCGTTTATCACTTACAGCTGAGAATACGGGCTAGGATCTCAATAGTTCTGTGCTATAAGAAGAGGTAACTGGAAGAAAGCTAAGCAAAACACTAAGGTGACAAGTCAAGAGATTGCGATGTGCTCATTTACAGGTGATGGTAGTATCGGGCGCACGAGACATAAAAGGGCAGTGCGTTGGCGGAGTTATCATTTGTATTCATATGATTATGATTCCTGTGGAAAGCTTACCGACTTGATTATGGCTGCACGACAGGAATTAACAGACTGAACGCGTTGTTGTAGTTGGAGATAGACGCCTGTGACATTCCATTTCGGAAATCGTTAGAGAATTCAGCTTTCTGAGGTCCACAGTGTCAAGACCGTGCCGATAATAGCAAATTTCACGCGTTATCTTTCACCATAGACAATGCAGTGGCCGACGGCCTTCACTTAACGACTGAGAGCAGCGGGGTTTTCGTGGAGTTGTCAGTGATAAAAGAGAAGCAACATTGCGTGACGTGACAGCAGAAATCAATGTGCGACATATGACAAACGTGCGACGAAATGTTGTGTTAACCGTCTATGGCAGCAGACGACTTACGCGAGTGCCTTTGCTACCTGCACGAAATCGCCTGCAGCACGTCTCCTGGGCTCCTGAACGTATCGGTTGGACCCTAGACGACTGGAAAACCGTGGCCTGGTCAGATGAGTCCCGATTTCAGTTGGTAAGAGCTGACGATAGGGTTCGAGTGTGGCACAGACACCACGGAGTTATGAGTCCAAGTGGTTGGCGATAGTTCCATTATGATATGGGCTGTGTGTACTTGGAATGGAGTGGATCCTTTGGTATGTTCGGCTACTTAGAGACAATTTGAAGCCGTTCATGGACTTCATGTTCCCAAACAACGATGGAATTTTTATGGACACAGTGCACCATGTTACTGGGCCACAGTTGTTCGCAACTGGTTTGAAGAACATTCTGGACACTTCGAGCGAAAGGCTTAGCCACCCAAATCTCCCGACATGAATCCCATAGAACATTAATGGGACGTAATCGAGAGGTCAGTTCGTGCACAAAATCCTGCGCCGCCAACACTTTCACAATTAGGACGATTACGGAGGCAGCATAGCTCAGTATTTCTGCAGGGGACATCTAGTGATTCGTTGAGTCCAGGGCGCATCGCGTTGCTGCGCTTCGCTGGACAAAAGGCGGTCCGTCACGATATTAGGAGGTATTCCATGGCTTTTGTCACCTCAGTGTACTGTTTTCGAGAGCAGTGCTATGTGAGAGAAACAACACTGTGTCACCGAAAAAGTCTCCCTTACAGGCATCTGTGCATTTTTAATAGATCGGAAAATAGATTTCTAAACAGATCATAAGGCCCTGTCATTTCAAAGAGACTAGGGGTAACCTAAGGGCGTTTGCCAAGAGGGGCGATAATCTTACAGTATCAGAATTGAAAACCGTGGTGTGACAATTGTTTCAACGGATCTTGAGTTTCTACGTGTAATTGGTGGGCCGACGTTTAATTACTTGGAAATCACGGTTTTCTAAACCTGTGACTAGTAAAAATCCTGGAACACCAGTGAGTTGCTCGTGAATTTCAAACGGTTGCAAGCTATTTTGGCCGGTTACAAGACAACTTCTGCCTAAGAAACATGATGTGGATTTTTTCAAATTATCTCACGTTCATCTTGAAACATTACACATCATATAACAGACTCTGTCAGCTACATTGAGGCTTCATAACTTGTCGGCTGTGGCCGACCAGAAACCACAAACGTTTCGACAGAACTCTAGGCGATATTCCGATACTTGTTGTTTCGTACTCTGGAACATCTTCGAATAAACATTTTTTCACCTCACCGAATGCCGGCCGTGGTATCTAGCCTTTCAAATGACGAGAGTTGTGTGCATCTGTCGGAATTATCTAGACCACTCCAAATAACTTTCTCTCCGGAAGCAAAAAATGTATCAATCAAATGTTGTTTAGCTGACAGGAGAACATTAATCGGCATGATTATCTTTCTTGTACCTTTATTCGTCACGAAGATGTGTACAGTGTGAATAGTAGTACATCTTTTTCAAATAACATCCTACATTTTTATTCGGTAATCTACTTCCTCCCCTCAAGAGCTATTCAAAAACGTATCACAATGTACCGTTCGCGTAAACATGACATTATTAAAAACATAACACAAAACTGACTTTGACTGTACTGTACTAACACACAGTGCAGCTATCAGTGGTAACGTGACGGATCCACTTTCTGGAGTTGACGCAAATAAATCGAAACACATGGAAATTCACACCGGCCCTTACTATTCTGCTAGCTTACATTCTCCATCGATATAAGTAGCTTTTCTACCACCTCCTCTTTGCCGTACATTGTATTCACACACACCTTCATCTGAAGTCGGTCGACTGAATGACCCGCATGTATTTTCCTTTTGTTTTCGTTTGTTTACTACCAGGTCTAGCTAGTGGGCGAATTACGTTACCACGGGTACTTACACTGTGTGCTAATACAGGGGAGTCAATGTCAGTTGTGTGTTCTGTTTTTAATAACGTCATGATTACGTGAATAGTGTGACACGCCTTTGAATAGATCTTGCGAAAAGGAAACAGACTATCAAATAAAAAATATAGGATACTGCTTAAAAAAGACGTACTGCTGCTCATATCTTCGTAACGAAGAAGTTCACGAGTAAGACAATCATACTGATTAATATTCTCCTGGTAGCTAAACAATCTTTCTACATCTACATCTACATATCTACACATATACTCCGCTAGCCATCAAGCGGTGTGTGGCGGAGGGCACAATTCGCGCCAGTCATATTTCCCCCCCTCTGTTCCACTCGCGGACCGCGAGAGGGAAAAACGACTCTCTGAACGCCTCAGTACGAGCTCTTATTTCCCTTATCTTTGCTACACACATTTCTTTTTTTTATTTTTCTTCGTCAAAAAGCTATCCTGCAGGGCTGTCCACAAATCAGTAAGAGTACGAGGGAGTGGAGATCTCTTCCGAACAGCACGTTGCAAGGCATCGCAGATATGCTCAATAATGTTCATGTCTGGGGAGTCTGGTGTTCAGCGGAAGTGTTTAAACTTAGGAGAGTGTTTCTGGAGCCACTCTGTAGCAATTCTGAACGTGTGGGGTGTCACATTGTCCTGCTGGATTTGTCCAAGTCCGTCGGAATGCACAACGGCCATGAATTGATGCGGGTGATAAGACAGGATGCTTACAAACGTGTCATGTGTCAGAGCCGTATCTAGACATACTAGGTGTCCCATATCACACCAACTGCACACGCCCCACGCCATTAAAGAGCCTCCACCAGCCTGAACATTCCGCCGCTGACATGCAGGGTCTATGGATTCATGAGGTTGCCTCCATACCCATACACGTCCATCGTCTTGATACAATTTGAAATGAGTATCATCCGACCAGGCAACATGTTTCCAATCATAGACAGTACAATGTCGGTGTTGACGGGCCCAGGCGAGGCGTAAATCTTTGTGTCGTGCAGTTATCAAGGGTACACGAGTGGGCCTTCGGCTCCGAAAGCCCGTGTCGATGCTGTTTCGTTGAATGGTTAGCACGCTGATACTTGGTGATGGCTCAGCATTAAAATCGGCAGCAATCTGCGGAAGAGTTACGCTTCTGCCACGTTGAACGATTTCGCTTCAATCGTCGTTAGTCCTATTCTCGCAGGATCTTTTTTCGGCCACAGCGATGTCGGAGATATGATGTTTTACCGGATTTCTGATATTCACAGTACACTCGTGAAATGATCGTACGGGAAAATCCCCACTTCATCGCTCCTCGGAGATGCTGTGCCTCATCGCTCGTGCGCCGACTATAACACCACGTTCAAGATCACTTAAATCTTGATAACCTGCCATTTTAGCAGCAGTAACCGATTTGTCAGCTGTGCCACTTGTTTTTCTTTATTGGATTTCGATTCCCCCAGAGAGAGAGGGGGTGGGGGGCCGGACTGGCAGCAGCTCAATATGCCGCTCTGCAGCCTACAGAAAAGGTAAAAAAACAGAATTTGGAGTTATGAGAACAATAAAAGCAGGCGATAAAACGTGAATTGTTAAAAGATGCGAAGAAAATATAAAAACAAACGGTTGGTGATGCTGAATAAAACACATAGTAAATAGACAGGCACAATTAAAAAACGCGGCGACAGTCTGGTTTGTGTTCGCACTAGATAAAAAAACACAACTACGACAATATGGTGGCTGTTTGCAACACTTACAGGGGACACACAACACTGAACACTCACTTAAAACAGCACTATAGAGGCGACATGGCGGCAGGTGGGGGGAGGGAGGACCCGGACCAATGAGGGGAATAAAAGTGGGGGAGGAGAGGAAAAGGAAAAAAGGGGGAGCCGAGGGTAGGTGGGGAAAAACAGGATGGAAGGAGGGGGAGAGGGAGCCCAGGAAAAGGACAGAGGAAGGGAGGGGGAGGTGGGGATCAGAGTTGATAGGAGGGATAAATGGAGGGAGAGAGGGAATCATTTGGGAGGGGGAGTTGATGGAAGCCACCTTGGGAAAAGAGATGAAGGGTGTAGAGGTGGAGGGTAGGGGGGACACAACGGTGAAGGCACAGCAGAGGGTGGGGGCTGGAGAGGAGAGGAGCAACCAGGGGATGAGGGGGATGAAGTCAGCGGGAGGTGTAGAGGATGCAGATATGTTCAAGGAAAAGGAGCAGATAGGGGAAAGGGATCAGGTTGTAGAGGATCTGTGTGGGGGACAGGATGTGTGTATGGAAGGCGAGGCAGAGTGCATGGCGCTTGAAGATCTGGAGGGACTTATAGAATTTGGGGAGGGGGGTGGAGATCCTGGTGGGACTGGCATAACAGAGGATGGGACGGATTAAGGATTTATAGGTGTGAAGGATGGTAGAGGGGTTCAACCCCCATGTCCGGCCAGAGAGGAGTTTGGGGAGTCAGATGCAGTAGTAGGCTTTGGATTGGATAGAGCAGAGGTGAAGGATCCAGGTGAGGTGACGGTCAATGGTGTGGCCAAGATAGGTGAGGGTGGGGGAGAAGTGGACAGGATGGGGGCAGATGGTAAGGGAAAAATCAAGGAGCCGGAAGGAGCGAGTGGTGCGACCTACGATGATTGCCTATGTCTTCGGAAGGATTGATTTTCAGGAGCCACTGGTTACACAATGCGGCAAATAGATCAAGGTGATTCTGGAGAAGGCGTCGGGACCGCTGAAAGGTAGGGATGAGGGCAAGGAAGGCGGTGGCATTGGCATACTACAGGAAGTGTACTGCAAGAAGGGGGGGGGTTGGGGCTTATTTGCCATGTACTGGAGGTAGAGGAGAGTGCAGAGGACATAGCCCTGGGGCACACCGGCGGAGGGGTAGAAGGTGCAGGCATCGGCGTTATGGATGGTAACATAGGAGGGGTGACGGGAGAGGAAGGAGGCAAACAGATGGACGTAGTTGACAGGAAGGGTGTAGGTCTGGAGTTTAAATGGGAGACCGGGATGCCAGACACAGTCGTAGGCCTTTTTGAAGTCGAGGGAGACAAAAATGGTGGAGCGATAGGAGTTAAGGTGGAGGGAAAGGAGATGAGTGAGGTGTAGGAGTTGATCATTGGCAGAGAAGGAAGGTCGAAAGCCACATTGGGTGTTGGGTAATGAACGAGTTCAGATTCTTACAATAATAGAAATGGGCCGTAGGAAGCTTTAGTGAACAGTCTTTGCAGTAATAATTGTATACTGCTGCCAAAAGCAGTGGACCTTATTGTCGTAAATTGCTGTGTATAATTCATATATTGGTATGCAAAACTTAAGGACGAAAGTAACTTTCGCCTGATATGTGACTGTCAAGCAGCATAGTTCGATGAATCGTGGACTACACATAGAAACAACTGCTGGAGAATAGTAAAGGAGATAACTGAAAGAAATACACAATGAGATGAACAGAAATGACATCAAACAATAATTACAGTAAAGTCACAGCCATTTATGTTGATCTCTGGACATTACAAAAGCCAGGACATGGTTCTTAATAGGGTGTGTGATCACCACCGACGGCAATGTATGTTCTGAAACGTGCTTCCATGCTGGCCACGGGGCTACTTAGTAGTTGTTCCACTAGTGTGATTGACAACTGCTGATGGTCGTTGGTGCATGTTTCCATGCCACAGTACGTCTCCCCAACGCATCCCACACGTGCTCGGTTGGATTTAAGTCGGTAGAATGGGTAGGCTGGTCCATTCGTCAAACATCCATCGTTCCAAGAGCTCCTCCGCCTGCGTTGTTAGATGTCATCGCGCACGGCCAGCGATAAAAATGAGGTGAGGGCCGAGTGCACCCCTCAAAGGACGCACATAGGGTAGGTGTACAGCGTCACAATGATGTAGATCGGTTAGTGTACCGTCTTCTAAGATCATGGTCAGTACGCCCATGGAAACTGTGACACCATAACACCTGTACCAACAGAACGATCATGTTCGACAGTGCTGGGTGCACCCTCATGTGGCTAAAGGTGGAAACACGTAATGCACCCAGAAACACTCTCGAGCATGATCGTTTTGGTGGTCCACGTATTATGGTGTGGAGAGCTGTAATGTTGCATGGGCGTACTGATTTGCAAATCTTTGAACACGGTACGCTCGCCGCTCAACGTTATTCTGACATTGTATTCATCTCCATCTACATTTACATCTACATACATACTCCGCAATCCACCATACGCTGCGTGGCGGAGAGTACCTCGTACCACAACTAGCATCTTCTCTCCCTGTTCCACTCCCAAACAGAACGAGGGAAAAATGACTGCCTATATGCCTCTGTACGAGCCCTAATCTTTCTTTCTCTCTTATCTTATCTTTGTGGTCTTTCCGCGAAATACACTCCTGGAAATGGAAAAAAGAACACATTGACACCGGTGTGTCAGACCCACCATACTTGCTCCGGACACTGCGAGAGGGCTGTACAAGCAATGATCACACGCACGGCACAGCGGACACACCAGGAACCGCGGTGTTGGTCGTCGAATGGCGCTAGCTGCGCGGCATTTGTGCACCGCCGCCGTCAGTGTCAGCCAGTTTGCCGTGGCATACGGAGCTCCATCGCAGTCTTTAACACTGGTAGCATGCCGCGACAGCGTGGACGTGAACCGTATGTGCAGTTGACGGACTTTGAGCGAGGGCGTATAGTGGGCATGCGGGAGGCCGGGTGGACGTACCGCCGAATTGCTCAACACGTGGGGCGTGAGGTCTCCACAGTACATCGATGTTGTCGCCAGTGGTCGGCGGAAGGTGCACGTGCCCGTCGACCTGGGACCGGACCGCAGCGACGCACGGATGCACGCCAAGACCGTAGGATCCTACGCAGTGCCGTAGGGGACCGCACCACCACTTCCCAGCAAATTAGGGACACTGTTGCTCCTGGGGTATCGGCGAAGACCATTCGCAACCGTCTCCATGAAGCTGGGCTACGGTCCCGCACACCGTTAGGCCGTCTTCCGCTCACGCCCCAACATCGTGCAGCCCGCCTCCAGTGGTGTCGCGACAGGCGTGAATGGAGGGACGAATGGAGACGTGTCGTCTTCAGCGATGAGAGTCGCTTCTGCCTTGGTGCCAATGATGGTCGTATGCGTGTTTGGCGCCGTGCAGGTGAGCGCCACAATCAGGACTGCATACGACCGAGGCACACAGGGCTAACACCCGGCATCATGGTGTGGGGAGCGATCTCCTACACTGGGCGTACACCACTGGTGACCGTCGAGGGGACACTGAATAGTGCACGGTACATCCAAACCGTCATCGAACCCATCGTTCTACCATTCCTAGACCGGCAAGGGAACTTGCTGTTCCAACAGGACAATGCACGTCCGCATGTATCCCGTGCCACCCAACGTGCTCTAGAAGGTGTAAGTCAACTACCCTGGCCAGCAAGATCTCCGGATCTGTTCCCCATTGAGCATGTTTGGGACTGGATGAAGCGTCGTCTCACGCGGTCTGCACGTCCAGCACGAACGCTGGTCCAACTGAGGCGCCAGGTGGAAATGGCATGGCAAGCCGTTCCACAGGACTACATCCAGCATCTCTACGATCGTCTCCATGGGAGAATAGCAGCCTGCATTGCTGCGAAAGGTGGATATACACTGTACTAGTGCCGACATTGTGCATGCTCTGTTGCCTGTGTCTATGTGCCTGTGGTTCTGTCAGTGTGATCATGTGATGTATCTGACCCCAGGAATGTGTCAATAAAGTTTCTCCTTCCTGGGACAATGAATTCACGGTGTTCTTATTTCAATTTCCAGGAGTGTATAAGTTGGCGGCGTACTGCAGTCAGCCTCAAATGCCGGTTCTCTAAATTTCCTCAGTAGCGATTCACGAAAAGAACGCCTCCTTTCCTCCAGAGACTCCCACCCGAGTTCCTGAAGCATTTCCGTAACACTCGCGTGATGATCAAACCTACCAGTAACAAATCTAGCAGTCCGCCTCTGAATTGCTTCTATGTACTCCCCCAATCCGACCTGATAGGGATCCCAAACGCTCGAGCAGTACTCAAGAACAGGTCGTATTAGTGTTTTATAAGCGGTCTTCTTTACAGATGAACCACATCTTCCCAAAATTCTACCAATGAACCGAAGACGACTATCCGTCTTCCCCACAACTGCCATTACATGCTTGTCCCACTCCTTATCGCTCTGCAATGTTACGCTCAAATATTTATTCGACGTGACTGTGTCAAGCGCTACACTTCTAATGGAGTATTCAAACATTACGGGATTCTTTTTCCTATTCATCTGCATTAATTTACATTTATCTATATTTAGAGTTAGCTGCCATTGTTTATACCAATTAAAAATACCTCCCTTTTTAGAAGTAATTTGTTTCTGACTTCATGTTTATGGATGACAGTTCGCGACCGCATCGGTTAGCGCAGGTGTAGGAACTTTTCGAACGAGAGAATACACGGCGAATAGACTGGCCTGCCTGTCCCTCGACTGAGATCCTATCGAGCACGTGTGGTGTGCTTTGGACAGACTTATTACAGGACGTACACGTGTACCGAAGACTATCCAGCAGTTTTCAACCGCGATAGTGGAGGAACGGAACGCTCTACCGCAGGAACTCATCACATCCCCTAATAAGAATGATCTCCGGCCTTTTGTAACGTCCAGGGGACCATCAGAAATGGCTGTGGCTTCAGTGTAATTGTTGTCTTTGAATAAAAGTGTAATTTCTGTTCGTCTCATTGTGTATTTCTTTCAGTTGTCTTCTGTAGCATATTATAGCAGTTCTTTCTACGTACAGTCCAAGTTTGAACGATCTGTGTAAATTGACAGTACCACATCGTGCAAAAGTTACTTTTGTCCTTAGACATTGCTCACCAGTGTATAATCCGAGAGGAAAGTGACACGCTCTTTGTAGACAGACCTGCAGCAGTGTTCAACAGTTCTGAATCCGGTCTAAAAACTACATTCGTCCAGCTCTGTTGTCATGCCGGTGTCTCGTTTCCAGTAATCCTTCTGGAATTCCACTGACGTCGTAGTCACGAGATTAAATCCGTCTAAAGCGCTCGCTCTGTGTACACACGGTTAAATCAGTCTCAAGGCGAGAAGACGATATGATGCAACAGGTTCGTTGCAAGATTTGGCAGCACTGCTGCCCAGTAGTCCCAGGCAGATATGTCCAGCCCCAGTGGTGCAGTTCTGAAAGCCATTTTCATGTAACAACTTGAGCTCCTAAAAGACAAAACTTTGAATAGAATTTACCATAAAATGACAATTTGGGAAGCAATAATATGATATATAATTTTTTTTATTTAATAGTCTTGATCTTAAAGTTTTTTAAACAGAGTTACCTGTTTCGGTTGTACAATAGCTATCTTCAGAATTTCTCGTTCTGCACCACAGAAACAAGTTATAACCATGTAAAAAGTAGTATTATTTTTACATGGTTGTGACTTGTTGCTGTGCAACAGAATGAGAGATTTTGAAGATGGTTGCTGCGTAAACAAACCGATAATTCTTTTCAAAAACTTTGCGATCAAGACAAATAAAAAGCTTTGTTTGCTAGAAGTTTCAGTCTCGCTGATCAGAGTAGCTGAGGATCAGAGTGGCTGAAACTGGTAACAAATAAAGATTTTGGTATCGGTAGCTCATAATGTGACATAAATATGCCTTCCTTTGGGTGTGGGAGAGTGTTTAAACGGTTATTTACAGACAGTGCTCGATAATATCTGCGATATCGATTTGCATTGGCAACTTCGGTGTGGCAACGCAATCACTTACCTATACACGCCCGGGTTCTCGGGTTCGATTCCCGGCGGGGTCAGGGATTTTCTCTGCCTCGTGATGACTGGGTGTTGTGTGCTGTCCTTAGGTTAGTTAGGTTTAAGTAGTTCTAAGTTCTAGGGGACTGATGACCATAGATGTTGAGTCCCATAGTGCTCAGAGCCATTTGAACCATTTTGAACTTACCTATAACGAAATCCTCAATACGCTTACATTCCTGTATGAATTATATAATTTTTACATATTTTTGGACATTCTGTCCAAGAATAAAGATGTCAGGTTGAACAGCTTTGCACCTGAAACATCCTGGAAGATTAAAACTGTGTGCTGGACAGCTCACACTCCGCTGCAGAGTGAAAATCTCATTCTGGAACTTTGCACCTATCGATCATAGTATGTACGTCATCGTATCATTTGCTTCATGCCTACACAGCGCTAGCAGGCACAACGTTACGAACGAAGACACATTAAGTGTTCTGTTTGATTATAATTTCAGCATTCTGTATGTATTTCATGGTAATATACAAGTATAATGGTTTATCAGTCAAACATGTTGTTCTCACTTCTTGAAGTGATGCATTTCCATGTTATATTCCATACAATCAGCCACGAGTGTTTTCCTCCACACATTTCCTTATCCCGTGCCAATGGTCTTGCCGCATTGGTAACACCGGTTCTCGTCAGATCACCGAAGATAAGCGCTGTCGGGCTTGGTTAGCACTTCGATGGTTGACCATCTGGGTCTGCCAAGCGCTGATGGCAAGTGGGGTGCACTCGGTCCTTGTGAGGATAACGGAGGAGCTACTTGTTTGAGAAGTAGCGGCTCCGGTCACAAAAACTGACAACGGTTGGCAGAATAGTGTGCTGACCACACGTCCCTCGATATCCGCATCCAGTGAGGCCTGTCAGTTGAGGATCACACGGCGGTCGGTCAGTACCGTTGAGCCCTTCGAGGTCTGCTTGGGCAGGGACTTTTCCTGATCCCTATTCTCCTTTGTGTAAGACGTAGTGAAATCAAAACGAAACACATGGAAAATAAGCAAGTAAACGGTTTATTAATTAAAAAGAAGTCACAATAAAGGATAATACATTTATTTCACTGTGAAATAAGACGATCAGTGCCTTAATTGGAAAATATTTGCGGTTGTCTACGAAATCATGTTTGTACCCAGGCGGGCACCTCTTCATCCGGAGCAAATTGACGGCACCAAATGTCTTTTTTCAGGGCTCCAAAAATATGGATATCGCATGGGGAGATATCGGCACTGTATGGAGAGTGTGTAAGGGCTTCCCAGCGAAACTTTTGCAGCGTGCTCGAAAGAACGTTGACAGCATGTGAGCCCTAAGGAAAGCTCTTATACACCCTCCGTACTGTCCGATTTGTACGTAAGAGATTTCCTTGTTTTTGGAGCCCTAAATAAAGACATTCGTGGTCGTCGATTTGCTTCTGACGGAGAAGAGCACTCCTAGGTACAATCGTGGTTGCATAGGCAACCGCAAATATTTTCCCATGGGGGCCCTGACCGTCTTGTCCCGCAGTGGGACGAATGTATTAAAAGTTATGGCGATTACTTTTGAATAATAAACACTATACTTACTTTTTTCCATCTGTGTCGTTTTCATCTCACTGTCCGTTATATTAAGGATCTATCGCCACCCGAGACTATTCCTCTCTTCCTGCCTTCCCAACATCCACTCCAATACCTTTTCCGTAGATACTACCCAACGGACCCATATACTTATACCCACACCTTACTACCGCTCTTAAAGTTTTACATCTCCAAAAACAGACTTTTTTCCCATTGCACGTCCTTCAATTTTTAATGTAAGTGCAGAGCCCTTTTTTCTAAGGTCACAGTTTCTACAACTTGTTGTAAATGCATTATTATTATTGTTTTTATTTTTCCTTTCAGCTTTTTCCATTTTAATGTAAAAATCTAAGAAAACCTGGTTTCTTTTATATAAAACCTTTACACCATAAATGGTTCTACAAACTTTAAAATCATTTGCAAATATTTTTCACCTTTTAATATATTGTTTTACAGTTATTGTTAAATAGGCCGTTTCTCGCATTATTTTTTGCTGTCAAGGTACCTTCAGCACAAGGGGATACAAAGAGCCTAAAACTAATGAAAACATATAGCATTATTAACAGTGGCTGTTTGCAGTTTGTTTCTTTGGAAGAATCAACCTTTTTTTTCTAAATTCCTATATTAATTTGTCATGCTACTGCAGAACAACTTGAAAATAACTGCATGTCGAAGTTGATGCGGAATAAAGTGGTTACCATTCTTCAAAACTTCATTTGGCAAAGCAGTTATCATTTCATTAATCGTTGCCTTCCCTCCTTCCTTTCTTTTTCTTGATCGTGCTAATCAGTTTTAGTCACAATGAAAGCAGACATCCAATTAAGACTTTGTGGGATGGTCTCTAGGAGTCAGAAACATTCAGTCTGATTCAAATCAGGTTAGTCGATAAGAAGTGCTTCCTTTTTTGTGGAATTATTGCGTTATAGAATACTATCAGACATGAAATGTACACGTCCGGTGGAACTAATAAGGGTTACTGAGCATATGTGAAGAAGAGCAGCACTAACGAACACTTGCTTGTTTGAGTCGCTGGAGAATGTTCCACAAGCACTGTAAAAGTCTGAACCAGCAGAAAAATTCTCGTGACAAAGAGTTTTCAGGGTGAAATGCGTGAATGTTCTTGTGCTTACTGTGTATTACTCTCTCAAGGATCGTGAAAATAAAGTCAGGCTAATAACAGCTAGCTCAGAAGCATACAATCAGTCAACCTTCCAATGTGCCACAAATGAACAGAAGCAAGGAAACAAGGAAGTTTGGAGTTTAACGTCGCACCCGTGACAAGGCCATTAGAAGTGGGACTGAAACTCTGAATGCAGAAGGTTAAGGAAGAAAATCAGCCTTCACGTTGTTTAAAGTATCATCCTGGTCTTTACCTTAACTGATTCAGGGAAACCACGGAAAATCTATACCCGCACGGCTGGAGGGGGACATGAAACCCACTTCTTCCGAATTCGAGTTCAGTGTCTAACCACTTCGCTGCTCGCTCGGTCCGTAAAGAGAAGGAAACGTATCCTTGACATATAGTACAAGAATCATTACCCACTTCGTACATTGCTGTATTGTATAGCCAAAAATATGTAGATACCTGTTGGTGATCGTTCAAAATTTTCATCCCTGGTGTTGGTAACGCTTGACATCTCTTTCTTTACCATTATGGCGTTTAAGTCTTTCCACAAAGTTCAGATATATCGAAAGAATTGATCGATACCAGCCGACATTCCAGTTCAGCCTATATATGACAATGGGATTCAGGTCACGCCTTTCTGTAAGTCAGTCCAGCAAATTCATCTAGTTTTCTTCGATACGCGATATTGCGAGCTTAGGCTCGTAGACCGCAGCATTATCAGGCTGACGACTGGTCCAAATTGATACGAAAGTTTAGGTAGCACGATATAGAGTAAAAGTGATGAAATGAAATAGCAATTCTGACACCGCCCACAATCAGTCATTGAAATGAATTCAATGACTACGAGTGAAAATTTGCGCTGGGCTGGGACTCGGGCATGAATTTCCCGCTTTATGGCAAGCGATCGCCTTAACTGCTTCGGCTACCCGAGCACATTTCTCATCCAACCCAAATTCCCAATTTGTGACACACTAATTTCGTAGCGCCCCCTGTCCACCATACTCAGTGCTCGCAGCCTCACACTCATCGCCGCAAGACTTCGGGAGACATTTTCCAGGTGCACAGAAGTTATCATAATAGCCATCAGGGCGCATACATTTACATACGTGTGGTGTCTGTTTCTTTCGGACATGTCCCGCTGCGGCACAAATTTTCACTTGTCGCTATTGAACTCATTTCAATGCCCAATTGCAGTAGATATCAGAATTTCTATTTCATTTCATCATGTACTCGTATACACTGATCAGCCAGAGCATTATGACTACTTATCTGATAGCCAGTATGTCTATCTTTGGCACGGATAACAGTGGTGACGTGTCGTGGCATGGAAGTAATGCGGCCTTGGCAGGAGGCTGGTGGGAATTGGGGACACATCGGCGCACACAAATCACCTAATGCCCGCAAATTCCGGGGAAGGGGGGGGGGGGGGGCGATGAGATCTGACACCACGTTCAGTCACATCCCAGATGTTTTCGATCGAGTTCAGATCGGGTGAGTTGGGGGGCCAGTGCATCAATTGGAACTCACCAGTGGGTGTTCTTCGAACTACGCCGTCATATTCCTGGCCTTGTGACATGGTGCATTGTCTTGTTGAAAAATGCCACAGCCGTCGGGAAACATGATCGTCATGAAGTAGTGCACATGCTCTTTGACGGGTGGGGTAGCCGCGCGGTCTGGGGAGTCTTGTCACAGTCTGCGTGGCTTCCTCCATCGGACGTTCGAGTCCTCCCTCGGTCATGGGCGTGTATGTTGTCCTTAGCATAAGTTAGTTTAAGTGGTGCGTAAGCTTCTCATGAGACCTTACCACAAATTTCCAATAAATTTTACATGCTCTTCAATCAGTGTTCAATACTCTTTGGCCGTCATGGTGCGTCGCAAGAGCTCTACAGGATCCATGGATACCCACGTGAATGTTCCCCAGTGCGTAATGGAGACGCCGCCACTTGTCTCTGTCCCGCAGTACAGGAATCAAGGAGCTGTAGCCCTGGAAGACGACGGATTCGCGTCCTCCCATCGGCATGATGAAGAAGACATCAGGATTCGTCAGACCATGCAGCGCTCTGCCACTGCGCCAACGTTCAGTGCCGTTGGTCATGTGCACATTTCAGTCGTAGTTGCCGACGTGGTGGTGTTAACATTGGCGCATGCATGCGTCGTCGGCTGCAGAGGCCCATCGTTAGGAGTGTTCGGAGCACTGTGTGTTCATGCACACTTGTACCCTGCCCAGCATAGAAGTCTGAAGTCAGTTCCGTCATAGTTCGCCGCCTGTCCTGCCTTACCAGTCTGCCTAGCCTATGACGTCGGGCATCGGTAGTGAGCGGTGGCCGCCCAACCAAAGGACGTCTGGACGTGCTTTCACCTTGGTTTGCTGAAGACACTCACCACAGCACTCCTCGAACACACGACAAGTGGTACAGTTTCCGAAATACTCGTGCCGGCTCTCCAGACCATCACAGTCTACTCTCAGATCGATCGTGCATCTTCCCCATTCCACACCAGGGCAGTGCACTGACTGATGCCACATAAACTGTGTGTGTGTTTGAGTAGCAGTCATTCCTCGCCAGGTGACGCACCTATCGTCTGGACAGGTTTATATCGACAGTAGATCATACAGTTCTTGCTGATCAATGTACGTACGGCTGCGAGACCAAGAGTGGCGCCTGATCTTTCGTATATGTATGAAAAACGGACACCACATATATTCAATGTAAAAGATTTTACAAAGCACCTGTTTTCGTCATGCCGTCCGCGAGAACTAATGGTCCCAACTGAAGGGAGGCAAGAAAGCTCTAGACTCTTGCATCACCTTTAGCGAATATAACTATCGCTATAACACAGATACTTTTTCTACCATTTCATCGGTCTTCTGACTGATTTGATGTGGCCCTCCACGATGTCTCTTATGTGTGAACATCTTCACCTCGGAGTCGCACTTCCACTCAACGTCCTCAGTTATTTGTAGCTTTTATCCTCTACAGCTTCCTCTGGTGCCGTGGAAGTTATTCCTTGATGTCTTTGCGTATGTCGTACCATTCTGTCCCTTCTTCTTATAAGTTTTTTACACAAATTCCTTTCCACTCTGATTCCTTATTTTTTATCTTTCAGTCCACCTCATTTTCAAGATCCTCCCATACCACCACATCTCAAACGGTTTGATTCTCAGTCCGTAATCCGTTTGGATAAAGTGCTGGAATAACATTCGCAGATATTTGTTCTTCACATTATTTAGGTGCTAAACGAGCTTTTTAAGTATACTCTTGGCGACGTGGCTGCTGGATGCCGCTTGAATGTATAGAGATCGAAATATCTTGACACATAGTATTTCAGTGACCATTAACTCCCCGTGTCGCCAGATGAAGGGCATTTAACACAGCACTGTCTGCTAGTTACCGTTGGCAGTGACTACACACGAGTCAATAACAGTCGGTCTTATTCGATTTTTATCGATTCAACTGCTCTCATCAACATGTGTATAGCCTGGCACCAGCCAAGCTCCTACACTCTCGTCTGACTGTCGTCTCACGTAGGGTGAACACTCCTCGAAGACTTCCATTGCTCCACCACACATTGGTGCACAACTTCAAGCGACGCTGGACATTTGTTTTTACGATCGATGGCTTCTGAATAGCTGCACTGCCATAAAATCCTAGTTCTTTTACCTTTCGGCCGATCGTTCTGTCACTCACCATTGTTCCTAAATTGCCACTGATGTTCTCAGAAATAGTTAACAAGAAACTTTTGACGACTGGTTCGTGAAATACGCTTTAGAGTTCTTATATCACTTCTTAGGAGTGCTCGACTGATGTTAGCCTCTGACGTTTTCATGATGTTACCACTTAGCAATAAACCTAGGGTTATGAACTCCCTCTGGCGGAATGCCCGAAATAGGGGCCTGCTGGAATTCGTCAAAAGCTCCCTGTTGAGCTGTTCTAACAGAAAATATTTTTACGATATTGACGCCGTCAGCTTGAACTCATATACTCCCAGATATACAACGTGTCGTCAGACAGAGAACATGTGTGATGTTAGGTGTCACATAGAATAAAATTAATGTAATGGTAATACCTTCATACATATTCTGCACAATACCTTTCGGAGTTAAGCTGTATGGAAGTCACCACCACCTTATCTGCTGTTTACTAATGCAGAATTATCGCTCTTGAGCTGCAAAGGTGCCGTAATACAAACCACACATTCGAAATCCAGACAGTTCAATGATGACGTATAGGAGCTAGCATTTGGTCACATATCAAGTTTATGCCTGAATGCAGACGCGGGAGGCTGCCTCCATAACTGAACGCAAGCTCTGTGGATGTGTATTGTTGCGGACTCTGAATTATTTCAGTGTGTGTAGGATCTTAGTAGCACGTTGACGAGAGCGACACGTAAATTTTCATGAGTTTCTGACTTAAAAATTGGCTATACGTATCCGAATTTCGTTATTTCGTAATGATAGCACTCATAGACGCTAACTTTCATGAGATGGGTGCTCGAGGAATTAGATGATTTTAGCAAGCTTCTCCGGCTGGTTTCCATATTTTGAGAGATTAATTGTGACGTCATTCATAATCAGTGAGAATAATACAGAGTGCCAGCAGAGTAATTCGAAATTGAAATTAACAGACCATTATATAAAGTTCAACGTATGTACAGTTGACGTTAGTTTGCTTACTCTTTGGGCAAAGACATCTATTTCCGGTAGTTTGGGAACCGATCGTCGAGCAAATATCAATACAGCTTCTCTAAGTTGATTTTCTTGGGCACTGAATGCTCAAGAGTATATAAAGAGCCTGCACTTCAGTTAATGAACGTTTTTAATGAATAATATGGATTTCACTTGAATTTTTCTGCTGTGCTGCAAAGTGAAGTCACTGGGCGATGTAGAGGGCACTGTTGTCATCGCATTGGCCGAGGTGGACCGGTACCCGCCGCCCGTAACGAGTCTTCCATTGAAGTTGGTGTGAGGCGCACTGACCGACATGGCGTTTGCACTTCATTGTTTCAGCGACGCGGTCATAGAATGTCGTTGGGATCCTCCTCTGGATTTTGGGCCGGTTGCTGTTCGAAGTCATCTGGTTTACTAACTCAATCCCGTCGACACCACATTCGCCGCTTACAGTGCCGCCTTAAGTAGCGGTTCGTTATCTTAACATTTTGTTGATGGAATCTTGTTCATCTCCTTAGGTCTCTAATTAATCTGTTGCCCTAGCTGATTTTATAATACGGTTATTTGTTGACATGAAATCCGAGTCCTTGTCATTGAGATAATGTTATTATTCTATAGTTTATATTTTAAACCTTGCTAAATGAATTTTGATTTCTTAAATATCCTTGGGTGACAGAAGAAATATTGAATTTAATTGATGAAAGAAGAAAATATAAAAATGCAGTAAATGAAGCAGGCAAAAAGGAATACAAACATCACAAAAATGAGATCGACAGGAAGTGCAAAATGGCTAAACAGGCATGGCTAGAGGACAAATGGAACGATGTAGAGGCTTATCTCACGAGGGATAGATACTGCCTACAGGAAAATTAAAGAGACCTTTGGAGAAAGGAGAACCACTTATATGAATATCAAGAGCTCAGATGGAAACCCAGTTCTAGGCAATGAAAGGAAAGCAGGAAGGTGGAAGGAGTATATAGAGGGTCTATACAAGGGCGATGTACTTGAGGGCAATCTTATAGAAATGGAAGAGGATGTAGATGAAGATGAAATGGGAGATATCATACTGCGTGAAGAGTTTGATAGAGCACTGAAAGACCTAAGTCGAAACAAGGCCCCGGGAGTAGACAACATTCCATTAGAACTACTGACAGCCTTAGGAGAGCCAGTCCTGACAAAACTCTACCATCTGGTGAGCAAAATGTATGAGACAGGCGAAATACCCTCAGACTTCAAGAAGAATATAATAATTCCAATTCCAAAGAAAGCAGTCGTTGACAGATGTGAAAATTACCGAACTATCAGTTTAATAAGTCACAGCTGCAAAATACTAACGCGAATTCTTTACAGACGAATGGAAAAACTAGTAGAAGCCGACCTCGGGGAAGATCAGTTTGGATTCCGTAGAAATATGGGAACACGTGAGGCAATACTGACCCTACGACTCATTTTAGAAGCTAGATTAAGAAAAGGCAAACCTACGTTTCTAGCATTTGTAGACTTCGAGAAAGCTTTTGACAATGTTGACTGGAATACTCTCTTTCAAATTCTGAAGGTGGCAGGTGTAAAATACAGGGAGCGAAAGGCTATTTACAATTTGTACAGAAACCAGATGGCAGTTATAAGAGTCAAGAGGGGCATGAAAGGGAAGGAGTGGTTGGGAAGGGAGTGAGACAGGGTTGTAGCCTCTCCCCGATGTTATTCAATCTGTATATTGAGCAAGCAGTAAAAGAAACAAAAGAAAAATTCGGAGTAGGTATTAAAATCCATGGAGAAGAAATAAAAACTTTGAGGTTCGCCGATGACATTGTAATTCTATCAGAGACAGCAAAGGACTTGGAGAAGCAGTTGAACGGAATGGACAGTGTTTTGAAAGGAGGGTATAAGATGAACATCAACAAAAGCGAAACGGGGATAATGGAATGTAGTCGAATTAAGTCGGGTGATGCTGAGGGAATTAGATTAGGAAATGAGACACTTAAAATAGTAAAGGAGTTTTGCTATTTGGGGAGCAAAATAACTGATGATGGTCGAAGTAGAGAGGATATAAAATGTAGACTGGCAATGGCAAGGAAAGCGTTTCTGAAGAAGAGAAATTTGTTAACATTGAGTATTGATTTAAGTGTCAGGAAGTCGTTTCTGAAAGTATTTGTATGGAGTGTAGCCATGTATGGAAGTGAAACATGGACGATAAATAGTTTATACAAGAAGAGAATAGAAGCTTTCGAAATGTGGTGCTACAGAAGAACGCTGAAGATTAGATGGATAGATCACATAACTAATGAGGAAGTATTGAATACAATTGGGGAGAAGAGGAGTTTGTGGCACAACTTGACTAGAAGAAGGGATCGGTTGGTAGGACATATTCTGAGGCATCAAGGGATCACCAATTTAGTATTGGAGGGCAGAGTGGAGGGTAAAAATCATAGAGGCAGACCAAGAGATGAATACACTAAGCAGATTCAGAAGGATGTAGGCTGCACTACGTACTGGGAGATGAAGAAGCTTGCACAGGATAGAGTAGCATGGAGAGCTGCATCAAACCAGTCTCAGGACTGAAGACCACAACAACAACAACAACAAATGATTTTAATGTCATAGTTAATTCAAACGAACTTGTCTCTCTCAGAATTATATATTTGATTTGTTTAACTGTTGAATTCTGAATTTCGAGCAAATAGGGCTGGCCAGTGTAATTAAAATATAGAGTGCAATGTTAAATAAATCAGTTGCGAATTATTGTAAAACATATTGACGCAGTGAGCCCAGTTCTGCCACTGGCTTTCTTCACTATATCGACCAGCAGAAACTCTGACATCTGTCGCAATCAGGAACTGAAATGAATTCAATGATTACAAGTGACATTACGAGGGGAGAGTCCGCTAAGTATTGTACGTGTATGCAGAACATTTGGTTGTGTTCGTGTGTGTGTGCGTGTGTGTAAAGCTGCCGTAATGTGGCCGAGCAAGGTGAGCTAGTCTGCGCGCTGGACAGCACAGCTGGACCCCACACGGCCATGGCAGGAGTTGGGCAACAGGGAATTGGACAGCAGGTAACGACGACTCGGCGACTTTGAAATTCGGAGTGGAAGGGACAGAGGGTGTGTCGCAGTATGCTTGGCAAGGCGAAACTAGATGGCATATTAACTGAGTGTGTTAAAACTGAAACCTAATATATTCACTGAAAATTCCCAAACTGCTTGTAGACTTGTTACAGAAAATCTAAAGACGTCATCTGATTTGTGACAGTGGGACGAGCTCGCTAAAATTATTGTGGTATCGATTGCTATGATGCCACTGCTTAGGTTGGCACTACGACAGACACCGACGACAGCGCCCTCTAGCCGGCGCTGCAGAGCTCTACGAGCATCGCTTCATATTCTTCCCATTTCATCAGGTGCAGTGTCCGCCCCCGGCAGCTGAGTGATCAGCGCGACAGACTGTCAATCCTAAGGGCCCGGCTGGGTCGGAGATTTTCTCCGCTCAGGGACTGGGTGTTGTGTTGTCCTTATCATCATCATTTCATCCCCATCGACGCGCAAGTCGCCGAAGTGGCATCAAATCGAAAGACTTGCACCAGGCGAGCGGTCTACCAGACGGGAGGCGCTCGTCACACGACATCAGGTGCAGTCAGCCAGGAGACTTCGCTTCAACTTCGCAACACCTTGCAAGTTATGTAATATGTTTGCATATGTTTATCCACTAGTAAAGGTGCTTTAACTGTATTGGCCGTACCGACGTAATTTTTCTTTTCCTGTCCCTACCCACGCGCCGCCTCCCAGCCGGGATACAAAAATTATTACCATATTTATAAAATTATTATTAACGTTTGACACTAAAATTGTTTATAATACCATTAATTGATGAAACAAGCTCACAATATGTGCATGACATCCACTGTTATCTACCTGTTGATGTCAGCTAAGGGATGAACAAGTCTGTATTATTTTTGAACAAATAAGGAAATAGTTATAAATTATTTGGTAAATAATCTCAAAAGGGGTGCCTAAGCCATGCTTTCTCCACATGTACACAACTGATTATCGCCACAGTAAGAATGTGATACTACTACCCTATCAATTCATATGTTTATTGAATGATATCCTGATAACTTTATGTATATACAGGGTGAGTCACCTAACGTTACCGCTGGATATATTTCGTAAACCACATCAAATACTGACGAACCGATTCCACAGACCGAACGTGAGGAGAGGGGCTAGTGTAATTGTTTAATACACACTCGTAAACACGGTCGTCATCGTAAACATGTCCCTGTAGATGCTGCTAGCCGACCGTGGCTGCGTTTGTTACAACACGCAACTGAACGTCGGAGGTTTCAAGCGTCAACTTTAGGTTAAGATATCTCCGGATGTAATTAACATTTTACAATGCAACAAACGGCACTGATTACGTATTTGTTTATATGTTCAGATGTGCTAACAAAACTAACGGGGTTCCATTTAAAAACGTAGGTTTGTATTAAAAAACATACTTCCATGCATTCTTTTATGGTTTGTATTAACCAATTACACTAGCCCCTCTCCTCACGTTCGGTCTGTGGAATCGATTCGTCAGTATTTGATGTGGTTTACGAAATATATCCAGCGGTAATGTTAGGTGACTCATCCTGTATAAGATTGTCATTTGACCAATGTAGGACTGTTGCGGTAATGTGTGTAAAGATGTTGTACTGACTAGCATTTGTTGCAGCTCCGAAAACGCAAAGAAAATAAATAAAGCTGGTTGTTAATGCTAAGCATAGGGAAAATGCTGAAAGTCGACGTCGTAAAATTTAATCAAGAGTGTTTACTGCGTATATTTTAAATTGTGGAAATATTAAATTACACCTGATTTCATGAATGGTGGTCAGATTGAAAGACACAACACTGACTAAAACGAAGATGATGTGACCAAGGTTTTAAATAGGCATGCCAGACAGAGCCAGAGCGCAGTTGGACTGGTAAGGTAAGGTATTTTCTGGCAACAGAGCCGCTTGGATGTAAGTGTGTTAATTCAGACTTAAAAATATTTTGATGTCCACCAGTTCAGGACTTAGAATATTTTTGAAACTCTAAATGCTGGTTTTGAAACTCTAAATGCTGGTGAGCTTAAAGTCACTGACCAGTTAGTGGTGATTGAATTATTCCGACTGCTGTAAAATTTGTTGATCTTTAAAGACTTGTATACAGCAGTTGAACCTTAAAATTATCGCTGCAGATTTTAGTAATGTTGTTGATGGGCTCCAAGCGTTTAGTCCTCACTTGCTACTGTCTGCGAAATGCTCTGCTTGCACCACAAATTAACCATTCAGTGGTATTTTGATTCAATATTATGTTAAGTTATTAATCTATGTGAGGCCACCAATCGTATTTAAACTTGCGTATGATTATTTGAACAAACATATAGTCAACAAAACCTACCTGTTGTAGCCAACCTTATTATCCTAGGGGAGCGTTTCTCAATATTTTCCGTTGATGATCGCGTTCCATTTATTTATTTAGTTATTTCACTGTCACCTTTGCTAATCAGAGTACTTCATGAATGTTCCGTGTTTCTATGAGGGCTTAAAGCAACAGTGAGTGACCCAACCCCTTTTGACTACATGAGCCATATTAAAAATATAGGTTCGTGCATTCGTCCTCTGCTGGTTAGGTAGCAAATTATTGACAATGACTGGGTATTAATTTCATTTTATTATTGGCAACCCACAGCGAAGTTTCAAGAGCTCATCCCCAATGACGTGGCTGCAGCAAGCATCTGTGATATCAGAGTAGAAAACGAAGTTTTTACCTTTTGAGCAATATTTTCAGCCTAAAGTACAAGACGTACTCTAATATACCCAGCAGTTTTGTGGAAATATTTGCCCGAACCCACTCTATGAGACTGGAATAACAACAAACATTATAGGAACTTCCTGTACAAAAAATACAAACAAAATTCACGTTTCCCAGAACATCACTCGATACTCCTTCTGGAAATAATTTGTATTCTATGGCCACTTACTCTGCTTGTCCTACGCTCTTTTTCAACGAATTCAGTGTGGCACATTTTAAGGCCTCGTCCATAAACACTGATGTGAGTACTTAACCTTTCGTTGTCTTAGGAAAGGTACCAAACACGTACACAGCTACTGCTTCCAGTATGTGGTGCAGAATTGAATTAATCTTTTGTGATTTTGTTCCTTGATTAGGATGCTGATTTCTGTAATGCCTCAAATGATTTTAAGACAAAGTGTATTCTGTTAGATGTCTCGTTAAGAATATTATTTAAAAGCTTTCACTCTCTTCTTGTACACGTTTCACTTCCAATTTAATGCTACATTCCAGACAATTACTTTAATAAAAGATGTCCTGACAAATACATTAATACTGATGTTAATATAACTCTCTTCTTAAAAATCCTTTACTTACTATTGCCATTCTGAATTTTATGTTCTCTGAACTTATGCCACTCTGTACATCTTCCGCTGCCTGTAGTGTCCCGTTACCTAATCTACACTGAAGAACCAAAGAAACTGGTACACCTGCCTAATACCGTGTAGGCCCCATGAGTACATAGAAGTGTCGCAACACGACGTGACATGGACTCGATTAATGTCTGAAGTAATGCTGGAGGGAATTGACACCATGAGTCCTGCAGGGCTGTCCATAAATCCGTAAGAGTAAGAAGGGGGTGGAGATCTCTTCTGAACAGCACGTTACAAGGCATCCCACATATGCACAATAATGTTCATGCATGGGAGTCTGGTGGCCAGTGGTAGTATTTAAACACAGAAAAGTGTTCCTGGAGCCACTCTGTAGTAATTTTGGACGTGTTGGGCGTCGCATTGCCCTGCTGGAATTGTCCAAGTGCGCCTGAATGCGCAATGGACATGAATGGATGCAGGTGATCAGACAGTATGTTTACGTACGTGTCACCTGTCAGAGTCGCATCTAGTTTTAGTATGAGTCCCATATTACTCCAACTACACACGCCCCACACCATTACACAGCCCCCACCAGCTTGGACAGTCCGTTGTTGACATGCAGGGTCCATGGATTCATGAGGTTGTCTCCATACTCGTACACGTCCACCCGCTCGATACAATTTGAAACGAGACTCGTCCGACCAGGCAACGTGTTTCCAGTCATCAACAGTCCAATGTCGATGTTGACGGGCCCAGGCGAGGCGCAAAGCTTTGTGTCGTGCACTCATCAAGGATACACGAGTGGGCCTTCGCCTCCGAAAGCCCATATCGATGATGTTTCGCTGAATGGTTTGCACGCTGGCACTTGTTGTCGGTGTAGCACTGAAATCTGTAGAAATTTACGGAAGGGTTGCACTTCTGTCACTTTGAACGATTCTCTTCAATCGTCGTTGATTCCGTTCCTGCACGATCTTTTTCCGGCCGCATCGATGTCGGAGATGTCATGTTATACCGGATTCCTGATATTAACGGTACACTCGTTAAATGTTTGTAGGTGAAAATCCCCACATCATCGCTACCTGGAAGATGCTGTGTCCCGTCGCTCATGAGCCGATTGTAACACCACGTTCAAACTCACTTAAATCTTGATAAACTGTCATTGTAGCAGCAGTAACCGATCTAACAACTGCTACAGACACTTGTTGTCTTACATAAGCGTTGCCGACCTCAGCGCCGTATTCTGCCTGGTTACATATCTCTGTGTTTGAATACGCATGCCCATACCAGTATCTTTGGCGCTTCAATGTAATTCTCTTAGCATCACCTGATTTAATTCGACTAAATTTCCTTACCCTTGTTTTACTTGTGTTGATGTTTATTTTAGAACCTCTTGTTAAGATACTTGTCCATTCTGTTCAACTGATCTTCCAAGTCCTTTGACATCTCTGACAGAATTATGATTAAAGTTTTTATTTTTTTCCCAGAATTTTAATTACTTTTCCGAAAATATCCTTTTTTCCTTTACTGCTTGCTCTTCTTGCTCTTCTTAACACATAGCATAGGCTACCACCCTGCCTCACTCCCTTCTCTATTACTTCCTCCGTTCCACACCCTTGTTGTAGATAATCTTTCACGTTCTGTATTTCACCCCTGATGATTTCAGAAGTTCAAAGAGTCTATTCCAAACATGACTGTCAGAAGCTTCACGTCTCTGTAGCCGAAGGTGCTCACCCACGCCTGTGTGGTGGCATTCGACTTTGATGTGAGCCGCTTCGAATCCTGGTGACGGATTAAATTTTCACTGACAAAATTTGGCCGGCAAGGGCAGGAGAAGCGGTGGCGTAAAGCACCTGATCACCATACTTTGCGGCAACCTCTCCATCGTGTCGTATGAAGTAAGGATGTGTGACACTGTTGACGGTGATCCGTCCATCGGATGAGGACGCCCAGCTCGGCAGCGCCCATGTGCTATTCGTGAGGAAGAGACTATGTGGTGGCAATGGGTTTCACACACTACCTTTTCTCATTATCAGCTTACAATACGCTGTACAACCGCATCCATTACACTCACCTACACTCAACAAATACATGTAAGAAACAATTCTTACAATTCCGCAGGGAACGGGACCAATGTGCGCGGATCAAAGACACCCTCTCCGCTAGGCTGCGGAACTTACCTCGTTGGATATCACAGGCAACAGTGGTCTACGACACTTACATTGTCACAGGTGAAACATACATATGAGACACGATCTAACTCTATTTAAATAAAATATCCCGCGCTGACGTCCCTCATTTTCTTTACTTTTGGCGTCTGCTTTTCTGACGGCAGTTACCTTGTACTTAACCCAAGCCACACCCCCCACTGCTCCCGTGCTGCAACTGACTTTCATTCTGCTGTCCAATCTAATCGGATGTGAGTAAGAACTGAAGATGGTCTGTGAATGTAGCCACTCGTGGTCGACCTCTTCATCATCTTGTTTGAGTAACTCCTGTTGCCTGAAAACAAGCACACAGTTGTGAATTTACATCTTGTTCATTTCAGTGGTATTTACTATTTCATATTGTGTTTGACCAGCGTCTTTCCAGCTCCTTGCTATAAAGCCCAGTAACGGATTGCTTGAGGATTGGCGTTGGAACGAGGACTACCATCAAACGACAACGACTCGTGGAGGCAATGTGTGGGACAAACGTAACCTGTTTCCTAACGTGTTACAGGGTTACACTCCAAACGGTCCCACAAACAATATTTACTCCAAGGATGTCTCGAATGACCTCTCTAATATTTTCGACCAGCGTATATGCGGTAAGAATTGCTCCTGCCGATCGACGAGATATGCGCCGGGGCATTCCAGAACGAAAAGAACCATAATTGCATTTTTTGTTTTATCCGTTTCTGAATTCTTTTGGAGGTTCCTATTATTACCCCACTGTGAATTTAGAAACATTTCGGCTACGGAATGACAAGAAAACTACCGGGCTTGTTCTCAACGAATGACCCACCTAAGCACCACACTCTTACTTCACTCGATAAATAGAAGTTTTTTGCTTCCGAGAACTTCCTGCGGCGTCGTCTAAATTAGCACGCGTATATTTAGTCACAGAATATGTGCAGTTAATTGGTCGCTCACGGTTTCCTTCACGACGCCTTAACAGGCAGCGTCACTATTTCACCACGATGTGAAAGGTCTTGTAACGCCATTTTCGCATACCTCATCCTTCAGATTCATTAATTAAATCGCTAGAGCAAAGTCAAATACACTGTGTAATGTCTCTTGCAGCGGTCTCTCCGCGATATTTTCAGAAATTTTATAAATTATATAACTCAGTAAATATCTCGAAATATCTCTTCTTGTCTTACCGATTATCAGTGCAAAGTAGTTTCAAGCCCAATTATTCCTTGGAGCGTCCATTTACTCCATGGAATAGCTTCTCTGCTATCTATGTTTTCTCTTAGGAAAAGAATGGGGGACTTCTTGCCGATTAGTCGTGAAAGAAGGATGTATATGTATGTATTGTTGAGCTAGTCGCCATCTTGATGAGATTCTGTATGAGAAGGAATTTAATACATGAACTAAATTAAAGTAAGTGTGTTCGCGTATTATTTAACTGATTATTATTGACAGTGTCTGCTTACTACGCTGTGTTGCACGCGATCAGTGGGGAACGTCTGATTTACACTGGACGAACCTGCCGTTTTGTATACTCAAGATATCCAGTTACTTCAAACAAATAGGCTAACACGGTCTTACCAGCAGATCTCCGGTCTTCCCCATGTGATCACCGAAAGTTAATAATTAATACAAATGTTTCCAGGAGATCGACTGACAATTTTCGTCGCACCGAGACTTCGAAATTGCTTCACTGCCTTATGGAATTTAAGTTAAGCTCAATTTTATCAGGATAGAACAGTATTGAACTGTGTGAATGTGATAAGCCAGCTTTGTCAATGAAAATTCCCTTAATATACGCATGTTTTTACTATCCTGATCAGTGAAGCTAAATCAGGCCGGTGTGAGAGAGGTTTTAAATTTTAGATTCACACAAAAAATATATTAAATTTGGCGACCGTGACAGGACGTTGTTGAATTTTATGTTGCATGTGCACGAGAGAAAAGAAGACGAGGCCTGTTCCAGAAGTCACACTTTCGCCACAACCTACGAGAACGTCGCTCAGGCCAGACAATATACAATTAAATTTTTGTAGATAGAAATTTATAATAACTATTTAAATGTCTATCGGTTTGAATCAGATTGATTGGGTTGAACTTTAGATAGGAAGTGTTTATTTGAAGTGAGTATTATGCAAAGTTTAGGTCAGTGACATTATTAACTCAGATGCGAGTGACTTTATATATTTGTTGTTCTGTGTATTAATGGTTCTTACTAGGGCGGCTTATAAAATGGCAATGCAACAGCAGAGCGAATCACAACAGCCCTCAGCAGTTTCTGAGGTTAGTGAAACATTAGACGCTAGCTTAACTGAAGTAGTGCCTAGCGGCAGCATTAGTCAGGCCCCAAGACAAAGCTTAAGTGTTTCGATGTCATCTGAGCAGGACGAAATAAACCCATTGACTGTAATCATGCAGCAGGTAACACTTTAGCCAAAAATGTAACAGACTTAACTAAAGCGCAAATAGAGACTAAAAGGGAATTAACTAAAGCGCAAATAGAGACTAAAAGGGAATTAACTAAAGCGCAAATAGAGATTAAAAGGGAAATGAATGAACAATTAGCAGCCAATCAAGTGAAAGTCCAGGAGCAATTAGAAGCTAATCAAGCGGAATTAAATAATAAATTAGTAGAGAGTTTTCAGAAACTTGATGATAAATTAAATAAAACGGCGGAAGAATTGAAAATTTAGAATGAAGAGACAGAATTAAAATTAGCTGCTCAAATTGAGCAAGTCACTCAGCAGTGTAATGAAAATGCGAAGAAGTTACGCCTAGAGCTAACTGAGTATGTTGCTACTAAGCTTGATACTATTAAAGAGCAGGTCGAGTCAATCCCACAGATAGTTCAAGCACAAGAACAGATGCAATGTTCTATCGCGGTAATTCCGGTATTAGTTGAAGTTCAAGATGAATTAAAGCAACAAGTAAATGAGATGTCAGCAGATATGCAGGATTTGAGACAATCACAAGACAAGATCGCGAAGGACATCCAAAATTTGGATAAATCCATAAATAACATAAAGGAGAGGCAAGACGAAGTTGATCATAAGGTAAACATTCTCGCGGGGAAATTCTCGCAGTTAAGTTTAGAAAGACAAAGCATTTGTTCAGACAATATTAAACATACGGTCAGAGCAGCTATGCAATCCATGACTGAGAGTTCCGAAGAAAATTTATGCAATAAAGGGCTTCGAGATGCCAAAGAACAATTCGAAGATACGCTGCTTCGAAACAGTGAAACAGCTTGACTGAGAGTTTCGAAGAAAATTTATGTAATAAAGGGTTTCGAGAAGCCAAAGAACAACTAGGCGAAGATACGCTGTTTCGAAACAGTGAAACAGGCTGTGTTTTGTTATCCAATAAACCTACGCATTTTATAAACCTATACATTTATCATCCTGAAAGTCTACTGTATAAGTATGTCCATATAAACACAAATGAGGTGCGAGAGTGCTAATCACTTCGCAGAAAGTATGAAACTATCACTTGGGAGTCTTGGCAGTTTCGCATTTCCTGCAGCAAATGCGCTGCTTTCGTGTTGTGTGACTTACACAAATGAGGTGCGAGAGCGCTAATCATTTCGCAGAAAGTATGAAACTATCACTTGGGAGTCTTGGCAGTTTCGTATTTCCTGCAGCAAATGCGCTGCTTTCGTGTTGAGTGACTTCCATACTTTTCAATTGGCTGAGGACAGCCATAGCTGAAGACAGAAGAACCACCACGAACGGAACCGGAGGTGGGAGCAAACTGCAGAAACAACGAATATGCTACTGGGATTCCCACATTCCGTTAGCATGGGTAATATACCCATCCTGCTAATTTCCATGCACACAAAGGGAATCATTGTGGATAATAGGCACAGTGACAATAGACTCACAGATAACACCAAATAATTCGAATAAATAACAAAATATAACAGAAAAAATTTTGCCTTTCAAGGTGTTTCGAACCGTTACGATAAAGTCACCATGTTTCCCAGCCCTTCCCGTTCACCACTGCACTATCAGTGATATGTCAAACAGATTGCTTGCAATTATACCTAGATCAAATTTATGTATATATCTAATAACTGTCACTGTACGCCTTTTTTTATTCAGAATGTTGTAGGCTTACTTGCGTTTCTTAATACGATTACTGTACATGAAAAGAGAAGCGTATGTTATAAAAAAAATTGTAATTTAACCGAATTATTTTTAATGTGAATAGTATGCGTTGTTTCATTGTTTGGTTAGTGTTTATAAAGCAGATGTTACGCCATTTCGAATAGGACAGTCAGCTAGAAACGAAGCTTTATTTTCGGATATCTTAAGCTTCATTCTATTGCTTGTCAATAATATTTCGCCACTCTTGAAAGTGTTTCATTAAGTGTTATGTTGTGTTTCAGTGTCTGTGCCGAGCGCGAATCTCGTACGACACAGAGCGGAATGAAACATCACTGTTTCGATACAATTAGTCCGTTCCAAGCGCAGGTGGACTGAAACAGCCTTATTTTGAAACAACGATACAGTTTCTGTGTCTGGCTCGAGATCGAATCTGGTGCGGTTATCCGAGACAGGGGCGGAATGAAACACCACTGTTTCGAAACAGTGAACCACAGCCGTTCCGAAACACTGAAACAGCTCCACGTATCGATACACTGTATCGAAACATAGAAACAGTGGCCAAGTCTGTTTGTGTTCCACTCAAGGAAATGAACCCATAACAAGATCTATCAATGAAGCTACATTATTTACCCGACCAAGTACAGACAGGGACATTAATGCACACGTTCGTTTTTGCAATCAACATCAATCACAACACTATGAGGGTAGTCATAATGACTGTAATTGTAAAAGCAATACTGAGGAGAAAATGTTGAAACAACGTCAATTCCAGATCTACAGCCCAGACAAGAAAATTGTTCATCCCGTAGTGTTTATAAGAAGTTTTAGGGGAGTATTGCCAAAAAATTGGAGTGAGTGGCAAAAGGTTAGTTTCGTGACCGGTTATATTCAGGGGTCAGGAGCTACATGGGCATCTGATATGATATCAACTTGGGACACATATGAAGATTTTGAACGAGCATTTTTATCGAAATACTGGTCTGAAGGAGTACAAGAACGTTTAAGGCAGGAGATATTATACCCGGAACCTTTTTCCTTTTCACGTGGGTCTTTAAAGAAATACTTTGAGAAATATATAAACAAATCGCGGTATTGGGATAAGCCTATGCCTCTTCAAGACGTGATTGGCAGATTAAAACCTCGACTTCAGGCCAGCATCAGAAATAGAATGCTGTATATTAATGAGCATGACCTTGACTCTTTCATGACTACGCTTGACACTATAGATATGATCGAGGAAGATGAACATCGGCCAAGACAACCGGTTATGCAGAGGAGAGCGATTGAGGCGCCAAACGCAAACCGGAACGGAAACGGATTTAATAATTATTATACTAGGAATAGTCAGAGATTCAACGGAAACAATTGCAACGGAAATGGAAATTTCAATAACTGTGCAGATTCAGAGACAATCGAACAGGTCGCAGATACAACCCAATGTTTGGAAATGCAAGAGATTATCAGAACCAGCAGTCTTCAAATAATAATAATGCGTACAGAAATTCTGACCCTCGATTTGAAGCAAATAACACAACCAGTCATCAACAACAACCAGTCATAACAGAAGTAGTAGATGAGTCAAGAGGAAATAATAATCGACATTTAAACTGAAGAGGGCCGCTTTATGCTCCGTAAAGTCGGCCGGGGAATACAAAAGGGGCAAACCTGTCTTAAACGAAATTAATTCCGTGGCAATGTTGAGATATAATGAAGGCAAATTAATGACAGATGAATTGACGAGAGACTTAGAGGCTTGTGTAGTCGAAGATAAAAGGGTTCCTGTGTCTGAGATCATCACAGAAGTGGGAGGAATTTTAACCAATGTAGTATTGGACACAGCTTCATCTACAGACGTAGTATCCGGAACTTTGTTTCGCAGAATTATTAAAATTAAGAAAATCCCTGTCCTACCAGTACAAAATTGCCGAGTAATAGGTGCAGTGGGGGCAAAATCCCGGAACGTCAAGATACAAACGCTTATAGAGATAAAATTGGGAAATGTAGCTAAACAATGCACATTCCTTGTAGTGGAAAAGTTGTTAGTAGCTTGTATTCTTGGCATTGGAACTTTGCAAGCCTGCAGTTGCAAATTGGACTTGATAGAAGGAAAGGTGCATTTTAAAATCGAAGATCAATTTGTTACACTGATCTTACTGAGAAAGGAGGCAATGTATGAGCGATATTTCCGTGGTGCTGCTGTGCAGTTGATTTGTGCTGAAAAGAATAATATGTGCCGACTACCGATCAAGTCAATTCAAGAAGAGGATTTCAGACAAACAGTCGAACAGAAGATTGCTGAGTCAGATTGCCTAACGGATAGTCAGAGGGAACAATTATTCAATATATTAACAGAATATGAGTCAGTTTTCGATGAAAATCCCGGAATTATTAGAGGATATGTTTGTACATTACAGATTAAGCCCCATAAGACATTTTGCCGCGCACACTATCCCATTCCCTGGCGATTAAAACAACAAGTTCAGGAAGAGATACAAAAAATGTTAAACTGGAATCTTATTGAACCGTCGAACAGCCCATATTGTTCTCCATTGCTTGTTGTACCAAAGCCAGGAGGAAAAGTTCGATTGGTATTAGATGCAAGGGAAATTAACAAAATTATAGTACCTGTGCGCACACATCCGGAGAACATCGATGAGTTAATACAGAAATTTCAAGATGTATCGTATTTAACCAGTATTGATTTGAGAAGTTCGTTCTGGCAAGTCCAGTTAGACAAGGACTCAAGAAAATATACTGCTTTTATATATGGAGGGAGAAGCTATCAGCTCAAGGTCGTTCCGTTTGGTCTCAATATCAGCTCTGGAGTTTTTATTTCTGCGTTGGACTATGCCCTAGGACCAGAACTACGTAGTCGAATAACAATTTTTGTGGACGATCTATTAATTGCCTCTAAAACTTGGGAGGAACATGTACAACTTATTAGGAGGATTCTTGCTGTGTTCAAACAAACTGGTATAACTGCAAATCTAAAAAAAATCCCAATTTTCTCTACAGAGAATTAAATTCTTCGGACATATGATTAATGCAAAAGGCATTCTTCCAACAGAAGCGAAGATTAGTGCGATAAAAAATTTTCCAACTCCAAGAAACGGAAGACAACTGAAAGGCTTTATAGGCTTGGCTTCATTTTTTCGTCGATTTATTAAAACTCAAGCAATGAACTCTGAAGCACTAAACCGGCTCCTGAGGAAAGATGTACCATGGCAATGGTCTAATGATTGTGAAAAGGCTTTTTGTGGACATTGACTATATAATAACAGATCAGGAATTCAGGAAGGCTGTGAGGGACACACGTGTACTCAGGGGATTCTTTGATGACACTGATCATTATTTAATCTGCAGTGAAATTGGGATTGTGAGGCCGAAAGTGCAGGAGGTCAGGTCCATTTGTAGGAGGATAAGAGTGGAGAAACTTCAGGATAAGGAAATCAGGCACAAGTACATAACAGCGATCTCAAAAGGTACCAGTTAGTTGAATGTAGTCAATTACAGTCATTGGAAAAGGAATGGACAAGGTACAGGGACACAGTACTAGAAGTGGCTAAAGAATGTCTTGGAACAGTAGTGTGTAAAAGTAGGATGAAGCAAACAGCTTGGTGGAATGATACAGTCAAGGCAGCCTGTAAAAGGAAAAAGAAGACGTATCAAAAATGGTTACAAACCAGAACCCAGGTAGACAGAGAAAGTTATGTTGAAGAAAGAAACAAAGCCAAACAGATAATTGCAGCATCCAAGAAGAAATCGTGGGAAGACTTTGGAAACAGGTTGGAGACTATGGGTCAAGCTGCTGGAAAACCATTCTGGAGTGTAATTAGCAGTCTTCGAAAGGGATGTAAGAAGGAAATGACAAGTATTTTGGACAGGTCAGGAAAACTGCTGGTGAATCCTGTGGATGCCTTGGGCAGATGGAGGGAATATTTTGAAGAGTTGCTCAATGTAGGTGAAAATGCGATCAGTAATGTTTCAGATTTCGAGGTAGAATGGGATAGGAATGATGATGAAAATAGGATCACATTTGAGGAAGTGGAAAAAATGGTCAATAGATTGCAGTGCAATAATGCGGCTGAGGTGGATGAAATTAAGTCGGAACTCATCAAATACAGTGGAATGTCAGGTCTTAAGTGGCTACACAGGATAATTGAAATGGCCTGGGAGTCGGGACAGGTTCCATCAGACTGGACAAAAGCAGTAATCACACCAATCTTTAAACATGGAAACAGAAAAGATTGTAACAACTATAGAGGTATCTCTTTAATCAGCGTTGTGGGTAAAATCTTCTCAGGTATTGTTGAAAGGAAAGTGCGAGTATTAGTTGAGGACCAGTTGGATGAAAATCAGTGTGGGTTTAGGCCTCTTAGAGGTTGTCAGGACCAGATCTTTAGCTTACGGCAAATAATGGAGAAGTGTTATGAGTGGAACAGGGAATTGTATCTGTGCTTTATAGATCTAGAAAAGGCGTATGACCGGGTTCCTAGGAGGAAGTTATTGTCTGTTCTACAAGATTATGGAATGGGAGGCAAACTTTTGCAAGCAATTAAAGGTCTTTACATAGATAGTCAGGCAGCAGTTAGAGTTGACGGTAAATTGAGTTCATGGTTCAGAGTAGTTTCAGGGGTAAGACAAGGCTGCAACCTGTCTCCACTGTTGTTCATATTATTTATGGATCATATGTTGAAAACAATAGACTGGCTGGGTGAGATTAAGATATGTGAACACAAAATAAGCAGTCTTGCATATGCGGATGACTTAGTTGTGATGTCAGATTAGATTGAAAGTTTGCAAAGTAATATTTCAGAGTTAGATCAGAAATGTAAGGACTATGGTATGAAGATTAGCATCTCCAAAACGAAAGTAATGTCAGTGGGAAAGAAATATAAACGGATTGAGTGCCAAATAGGAGGAACAAAGTTAGAACAGGTGGACGGTTTCAAGTACTTAGGATGCATATTCTCACAGGATGGCAACATAGTGAAAGAACTGGAAGCGAGGTGTAGCAAAGCTAATGCAGTGAGCGCCCAGCTACGATCTACTCTCTTCTGCAAGAAGGAAGTAAGTACCAAGACTAAGTTATCTGTGCACCGTTCAATCTTTCGACCAACTTTGTTGTATGGGAGCGAAAGCTGGGTGGATTCAGGTTACCTTATCAACAAGGTTGAGGTTACGGATATGAAAGTAGCTAGGATGATTGCAGGTACTAGTAGGTGGGAACAATGGCAGGAGGGTGTCCACAATGAGGAAATCAAAGAAAAACTGGGAATGAACTGTATAGATGTAGCAGTCAGGGCGAACAGGCTTAGATGGTGGGGTCATGTTACACGCATGGGAGAAGCAAGGTTACCCAAGAGGCTCATGGACTCAGCAGTAGAGGGTAGGAGGAGTCGGGGCAGACCGAGGAGAAGGTACCTGGATTCGGTTAAGAATGATTTTGAAGTAATAGGTTTAACATCAGAAGAGGCACCAATGTTAGCACTGAATAGGGGATCATGGAGGAACTGTATAAGGGGGGCTATGCTCCAGACTGAACGCTGAAAGGCATAATCAGTCTTAAATGATGATGATGATGATGATGATGAAGGATCAACTGATAAATGCTGCGTTATTATACAACCCTGATATGAATGTCGGATTCTGTTTAGCCACTGATTCATCAGATGTCGGATTAGGATCTTGTTTATTTCAAATTAGGTACATCGATGGTGTAAAAACCTTTTGTCCAATTGCATTTGCTAGCAGAGTTTTATCCACCTGTGAAAGAGCATATACCACTACGGAATTGGAAGCTTTAGCAGTTATTTGGTCTTTGAAAAGGTTTAATTATTATGTATATGGCTCAAGGATAGCCATTTATTGTGACCACCAATCACTAGCCATTTTACAAACTTGTAAGTTGCTGCATCCTCGCTTGTCAAGGTGGACGCTGGCGCTGCAAGAATATCAGTTTCAAATTATTCATGTAGCCGGAAAGGAAATATTATAGCTGACGCGTTGTCAAGATCTCCAGAAGGAATAACACCTGAACTGGATGTAAATAATAAGGCAGAATTTCCAGTGCTTCTTCTTCAAGAAAATAATTACAAGTTATATTCATTTATGTAAGACAATGGCTCAGCTTCAGAAGAAGGATCGACGATGGAATGCTATAATACGACAATTCAATCAACAAAATCCTATGGTCAATTTGGAATACTACTGGCTTGTGAATAATATTTTATTTTTTAAATCTGGGAAGGCTGAGAATCCAAAGTGGTGTGTCTGCATACCCGAAGAATATGAAGAACGATTAATTTGGTTTACACATTTGACCTGGGGTCATGTTGGTGTTGTAAAGTGTGCTAATAAGATTAGATATTATTGTTACTTCCCAAATATAAGGCGAAAAGTGCACAAAGTCATACAGAAATGTATTCTCTGTCAAAAGGCAAAGCCGGACAACAAGGGAAATAAAATTGCGCTTCACTCAATAATACCTGAAGCACCAAGATCACTTATATCATGTGATATTTGTGGACCACTTCCTAGAGCCAGAGGTGGTGTTAAGTACATTATTGGATTCTGTGATGTGTTTACAAAATATGTTAAACTATATCCTATAAAATCAGCAACTGCAAGAGCTGCCGCAGTAAAGTTTGTAAATGACTACATTCCTCATGCAGGGATTCCAAAATCTATAATCTCCGACAATGCGAAGATATTTACTGGATATTTATGGAGAAAATTAGTATCACAACTAGGAATAAAACAGATATTTACATCTTGCTATCATCCACAAGGGAATTTAATTGAACGGGTTTTTCGAGAACTAAACAGATTCATGAGAACGTGCTGTCATGATAAACAAACTACCTGGATAAACTATTTGACCGAGTTTGAGCAGATTTATAATAATTTACCTCATAGTTCTACAAACTTTACCCCGAATGAACTGATGTTCAGAGATAACGAAAGAAACTTTTGGGTAGATAACTTGCCTAAACTCGAGGACACCAAAATGTCACGGGAAGAAAAAATTCGCAATGCTCTCATTAATATTACGGAGAAAGCAAGACAGCGAAAGGAAATCCATGACAGAAACATCAAACGGATTCAGACTTTCAATATCGGACAGAAAATTCTTTTAAGAAGACACATCAAGTCATCAAGGTTGAAGAAGACCATCAGAAATTGGAATCTAATTTATACAGGTCCATATATAATAGTTGATATACCGAATCCTGGTGCGTATTTATTAGCATATCCGGATTCTGGAAGAATAAAAGGATTATTTCCCCATGTAGACCTAAAGAGGTACTTTTAAGGAAAGTGTTTCAAATTAAATGGAAAGTCTGTATGAAGTATTTGGGTGTTAAAAATAAATAAATAAAAATGAAGTGCGAAGGACAGTATGCCTCAGCTACTGCGATAGGTTAAATGACAGCATGCCAAGCATCTGTGATAGTTTAATGAACAGTAAGCGATTGCTTCTGTGATAGTATAGGAATATTTAGAAAAGTAAGTGGAACTGTAGCTATTGCTGCTGTGAAGACTTACGGATTATCTGTCTACAGGATGATCACCAAAGAAGCTTGTGCGTGTGAAATAATATACATTCAGGGAGTGTTAATCTCCAGTGAGAATAAGTTTACTGAAACTATATGGTCGAATACGGCGCTTGCGTGTGAAGTTAGTGTTTGTAAACTGACAGTTCACTGGAGAACAAATGAACCGCGTTAGGAAATTAGAATCGATTGCTACTGTCCACAGATATAAAGACTCGCTGGTTTTTTTTTTTTTTTTTTTTTTTTTTTGGCGCGAGCTAAATCCTATTCAAGAGAATTTAATTAACCAGCTTAGTGTGTGTTTATAAAATTAGAGTTAATAAGAAAGTTCTTCATTGAATTTATAATAATGTGTCATTTTCCAGTTGGATTTGTTTATTGTTATATTGCATTCATATATGTTCATGAGGAAATGCGGCATTTGGAGTATAAAAGAGAAAAATTAATTTCAGCTGGAGAGGTCATGCAGCAAGACTTAATTAAACGTTCTCTTTCAGCAAAATTTCATTTTAATCATGTATGAGTAAGATATAATTTTTTTTGGAAATTGTCTCAAATAAAGTTTTTAACATTCTGACATGCTATCCACATTCGTACTTGAAACCAAATTAGGAAAGATTCAGATCTACTTCCACCTGGAAAAGCCAACGAAAAATAAATAAATAAATAAATAATTAAAACCAGGATTAGAACCTTTCGGCTTACTCAAGAAGATGGATGAAATTATCCATATTTTCAAAATTGTTTTCCGATCTGGAGTTGTGATATTGTGCAACTACAGTATCGATTAAGACACCTAGGTGTGGAAAGTATAAGACGAATGGATTTTCCCATTCCTCAGATAGAAGATTGGATGGATCAGGTCCATATTTGAGTTCAAAATGAATCTGGAAAATTTCGACTAACCATTCTCTTCCAGGAATCTTTAATAAATAGTTGACCATTCCTTAGACGAATTTCGATTGTTTCATGCCACAATCCTGAGTACCTGTTCCTGAGGTTCCTTCTGGCCTCTCAAATCCGTTACGTCACCTGTCCGGTACGCCAATGCGACGCCTGTCCTCCGTGCCGTGTCCAATGTTCCTGTTCGATCAGTTTCACCGCAGTTCAGCAAGACATCGATGAAGAAAATTTTTCAGAAGATTGTAAAAAAAATAAAAAAATTGCATGTGTAAAGTTTTTTTTGGCTATGAGGCAGATTTTATCTTTCCTATGAATTCTAGATAACTCTCAAATTTCTCAATTATTCTGTCTTTCCTATCATCTGTGGTACCTAGTTGGGGTCTAAGCCTCCAGGTTTTCCGGGGTTTCCCTGTGAAGGCCAGTTCCTGAATAGGTAGACCTGATTAACAACTATATAAGTCCATCTTCCCTGGTTGTGTACGTGGGATGCGGGTATGCCCCAGTGCACGTGAAAGCAACAACTAGGTATCTAGGTAACGAAGATACCAAATCTCTTTCAATTCTTGTAATCAAAAAATTCTTACTAACTTCTTAAAATTTATAGGAACGTATGTTCCACAAATTCTAACGAGTTAGCTAAGCCAATAGTTAGCTCGCAAAGTGGATACATATCAACTTTGCTCGCTGCGAGGGGCGATGTAATGTCTCTTGCAGCGGTCTCTCCGCGATATTTTCAGAAATTTTATAAATTATATAACTCAGTAAATATCTCGAAATATCTCTTCTTATCTTACCGATTATCAATGCAAAGTAGTTTCAAGCCCAATTATTCCTTGGAGCGTCCATTTACTTCATGGAATAGCTTCTCTGCTATCTATGTTTTCTCTTAGGAAAAGAATAGGGGACTTCTTGCCGATTAGTCGTGAAAGAAGGATGTATATGTATGTATTGTTGAGCTAGTCGCCATCTTGATGAGATTCTGTATGAGAAGGAATTTAATACATGAACTAAACTAAAGTAAGTGTGTTCGCGTATTATTTAACTGATTGTTATTGACAGTGTCTGCTTACTACGCTGTGTTGCACGCGATCAGTGGGGAACGTCTGATTTACACTGGACGAACCTGCCGTTTTGTATGCTCAAGATATCCAGTTACTTCAAATAAATTGGCTAACACGGTCTTACCAGCAGATCTCCGGTCTTCCCCATGTGATCACCGAAAGTCAATAATTAATACAAATGTTTCCAGGAGATCGACTGACAATTTTCGTCGCACCGAGACTTCGAAATTGCTTCACTGCCTTATGGAATTTAAGTTAAGCTCAATTTTATCAGGATAGAACAGTATTGAACTGTGTGAATGTGATAAGCCAGCTTTGTCAATGAAAATTCCCTTAATATACGCATGTTTTTACTATCCTGATCAGTGAAGCTAAATCAGGCCGGTGTGAGAGAGGTTTTAAATTTTAGATTCACACAAAAAATATATTAAAACTGCTCGACAAAGTGAGGGAATTACTCGGAAGGGAAGGGGTAAACTAAATGGAAGTTCTCGGGCTGAGAGGGTATGTGTTGTCGTTTCGTTAATTAGTTGTTAGAATTACATGTTCCACAAAGCGTCGGAGCAATATCTTTTATCGAAATGATGTGGAGCGAGTTAGTTTACTGGATATGCATTCGTCATTAATGTTAACATTAATGAACATATTATTATTTAGTCCTACTCACGCAACTGCCCTTAAAAATGAGTGTTTTTTAGAGATAGCAGATTTTAAATAAATATTCGTCCATGGAATAGAAAGAGAGGTCCAGGAGAAATGATTTTAGGTTAGATTTAAAACTTGCTTTTCTATCCGTCAGACATTGTATGTTATTAGACAAATGATCGAAAACTTTGTTGCTCTATATCAAATTCTTTACCGAGTTACTGTCAGCTTTAATAATGGAAAATAAAGGCAATTTTTAGTGTGTTGTTATACTATTGTTCTCAAATTGCTTTTGTTTAATTAGCGGAGGTATGTACTGTCATGGTGCAGTTAAAATGCCTATCTCTTTGAAGAGGTACCTACATGGCGACTGCAGGTAAAAACCACATATTATTCTTACTTTTGTTTAGTCAGTAATATGCTTGTTCCAATTTAAGATTTTATCAATATATACACTCAAAAATTAGGAGCATTCTATCCTTTTAATCAACCCCTGTTGATGAGCTATATGAATGATTGGTAAGACACTATTTGTTGCACAGAACTGAATATAGTGAGTTTTCTTAAAATTTACGGACAGTGCATTTGCAGAGAACCACTTAATAATTTTTTAAAAAACTTTATTAACAATCTCTTCTGTTGCGTTCTCTCTAATGGGAATTGTTATGACCCTAGTACTGTTTGTAAAAAGTACCAGCTATGCTTCTTGAATAGTAAGTGACTTACCTCCAGTCACAAAAACTTTCTCTCCTTCCAACATAGCTTTTGCGTTCTGCGAGTTAACTAAGATTCGCAGAAGAGCTTCTGTGGAGTTTGGGAGGTAGGAGACTAGGTACTGGCAGAATTAAAACTGTGAGGGCGGATCACTAGTCGTGTTTGAGTAGCTCAGCCAGCAGAGCACAAGAGACACACACCCTGCCCTCCAATGAGCTTCTACTTGGCACCACTAAAGCAGCAACAGGGCGACAGGCTCGTAGGTATCTTTGAAGTAACCGCTCTGTAACTGTTGCTGTGTCACTGTGATGCCAAGTGCTGCTCAGATTGCTGCTGCAGATGCAGTACGATGCGACAGAGCCATACGCCGAACAAGATGGTGTTTCCTTTTGCTAGTGCCACGGGGTCGTCCAGAGACTGGTCTTTTTGCAGCCGTTCATTCTCGTGATCAATGCTGCCAGCAATCATGTACAGTAGCTTCATTCCTGCCAAGTCTTTCTGAAATGTTAGAGAAGGAAACTGCACGACGGATGATGCTGGAATGATTTCTTCCTAACAGTAATTGAAAACACAAAAACAAAAAACTGACCACTGGAAGCTCATCCATCAAATTGGCTGAGACAGGCATTGATACTTAGTAGTAGACATACGTTTTACCAACTCAATTAATGAAGAGATAATTAAAGTCACTGGATCACCGAAAAGTTGTAACTATTATGATTATTCTAAGATCTCAACCAAAGTGCTGAACTCTTGTGTTGAATTACTAGCTCCCCCTTTCAGTTGCCTTTGTAATAAGTTGATAGGGTGGATATACTGTATTTCCTGAAAGACTTCAGCGAGCGCTAGTTACCCGGGTGTCGAAACAGAAGTAAGCAAGGATCCTCTAATTATAGACCCATTTCCCTTCTCTTCTTCTTGTATTCTCAAAAATACGCTGACGGAAAAAAATCGTAGCACCGAGAAGGAATTGTACGACATAGAGGAAAATTGGCAGGCGCGTTTCTGCACCTGAAAGATGATGTCTGTTCGGATTTACTTCCAGTCTGATGGGAGTGGCGGTAGGAGCGCCACTGTAAGGATGCAAATACGGTTTGATTTAAATACGCGCTGTAACGGCCGTAAGTGTTACCTTTGATATTGGACGTGGTGAATTGATGTAGGTTAAGAATGCCTTTAAGGCGACCTAGATGGCAATGTCAACACCTCACTGAGTTTAAATGAGGTCCAGTAATAGGGTTACGAGAAACTGATGTTCCTTCTGCGATATTGTCCGCCCCTGGTAGCTGAGTGGTCAGCGCGACGGAATGTCATACCTAACGGCCCGGGTTCGATTCCCGGCTGGGTCGGAGATTTTCTCCGCTCAGGGACTGGGTGTTGTGTTGTCCTTATCATCATCATTTCATCCCCATCGACACTCAAGTCGCTGAAGTGGCGTCAGTTAGAATTTTGCACCAGGCGAATGATCTATCCGACGGGAAGCCCTACCCACACGGCATTTCCATTTCTGCGTTATTGCAGAGAAACTTGGCAGGGATGTAGCCACTTTATATGATTGCTGGCGGCGGTGGTCATAAGAAAGTACGGTCTCAAGAAGGCCGGGTTCCGGACGGCTACATGGCTCTACCGAGAGGGAAGACCATAGCTTTCGGCGTATGGCTCTGGCACATCGTACTACACTTGTAGCAGTAATTTGAGCGGCACTTGGCACCAAAGTGACACAACGAACTTCAAGGACAGCTCCGAGCCAGTCGCCCTGTAGCGTGTATGCTACTGATTCCAAACCACAACCATCTGACAGTGGTGTCCAGCGAGAGCCCATTGGAGAACAGAATGAATGTCTGTTGTGGTGTCTGATGAAAGTGGATTCTGCCTCAGCGCCAATAATGGCCGTGTGTTGGTTAGAAGGAGGCCAGATGAGGACCTGCACCCAACCCGTCCGTGGCCAAGACACACTGGAACTACACCTACAGTTATCGTCTGCGGTGAGATTTTTCATAACAGCAAGAGCATTCTCGTGGTTATCCCACATACCCTGACAGTAAAATTGTACGTCAATCTGGTGAATCGATCTATCGTCCTGCCATTCGTGATCAGCGTTCTAGCGGTTGTTTCTCGACGGGATGACGCTCCCCCACAGACTGATGTTGTAATCGAACGTGCTCTATAGAGTGTCGACATGTTGCCTTGCCTGCTGGATCACCAGATCTGCGTTTATTCGAGCACGTGTGAGACATCATCTGACGACTTCACTGCCATCCACTAACAGCATTAACCGTCCATGTATTGATTGTCCAAATGCGACAGGCATGGAACTCCAACCGACAAACTGACATCCAGCACTTGCACAGCACAATGCATGTACGTCTGCATGCTTGCATTCAGCATTCTGACGGTTACACCTGTTATTAATGCACCAGCATTTCACATTTGCAATAGATTATCTCGCCCTTACATTAACCTGTGATCTTGCAATGTGAATCGCTTAAATTTGTCACTTAGACAAATGTATTCCCGAAACTTCATTACTCTGCATTAATTATATTCTGGTGTTGCGATTTTTTTCCCTCAGTGTATTTGAGAAGACAGATTATAACAGAATACTCTAACACTTTTTCGGCAATAATGTTTCAACAATCTCTCAGTTTGTTTTTCTCAGCGCTACACTACTGATAAAAGAATATATGCCCTCACAAACTCAGTTCTGTTAGAATTAAACAATAAAACTTGAATTGTTGGTGTCATCCTGTATTTACTGTGCTCCAACAGTCCTATCGTCCATACAGAGAACTCCCCTGCACTCGTGGTCGGGAGGCTCTTACACTCGAAGGAGAGTTCCAGCGACATGTTGGCAGTTCTGTACAAGCTAAACGGCATCGGGACTAGCACATTTTACTCCCTAAACTAAAGGAATGCATATAAACACCATAAAATACAGTAAAACATTCGTTAGGCTTTCACCAAAATACCCCACGTACCCAGCCTTACAAAGTGATACGTCCTCCGCCGGCTGTTGTGGCTGAGCGGTTCTAGGCGCTTCAGTCCGGAACTGCGCTGCTGCTACACTCGCAGGTTCGAATCCTGCCTCGGGCTTGGATATGTGTGATGCCCTTACGTTAGTTAGGTTTAAGTAGTTCTAAGACTAGGGGACTGATGAACTCAGATGTTAAGTCCCATAGTGCTCAGAGCGATTTGAACATCCTCTCTAAAACCTGCCTAAAGCTAATTAATGTGTGTCGTACTTGGAAATAACTTTCGCCAGCGCAACTCACCCCAATTTTCGTCATTCCATGGATCCCCACACCAATGAACGCACATACAGACATATATTTCACCGCCACACCAAACTTCTAGCACTTCCATAGCACTTTACAAACAGAAATAATGACACTAATAACACCGGAAGATGTAGTCCTTATCAAAAAGCGCAAGACTGCGCCTGCTCACAATGGCATTACAGTATGATACTTCAATGGCTGTCCCTGAACCACGAAACCTTTGTTTGCACTTACATTACCACTCTTTAAACGGCTCCATTACCCAAAATTGTGACAATAATCAAAGTAGTATTTTGCCTATGACCTAATACACTGCCTTCTCAAATCTCTCCCTACCGTCTCATCTTCATCGACAGAATTCCTTAACACCTAACAACACAACTATTCCCAACGCCCAATGCGACTTTTGTCCTAACTACTTCGTTGATGGCTAACACTAACACGTTGTTTCTCATCATCTAAATAAACGAAAATTCGTCATTCTTGTTTCCTTTGGCATCCAGGGAAAACTTTAAGCTGGTATGGTAGTTTGGTCTGCTCTTCAAGCTACAGAGCTATGCGTTCCCAATTGAATAAACTATGAGATCAAAAGTATCCGGACACCCACAAAAACGTACGTTCTTCATATTGTGTGCATTGTACTGCCCCCTAATGCCAGGTATTCCGTATCAGCGACATCAGTATTCATGAGAGAGCAGAATGGGGCGCTCCACGGAACTCACGGACTTCGAACGTAGTGAGGTTGATTGGGTGTCACTTGTGTCATACGTCTGTACGCGAGATTTCCACATTGATAAACATTCCTAGGTCCACTGTTTCCGATTATAGTTAAGTGGAAACGTGTAAGGACACGTACAGCACAAAAGCGTACAGGCCGACCGCGTCTCTTGGCTGACAGAGGCTGCCGACAGTTGAAGAGGGTCGTAATTTGTAATAGGCAGACATCTATCCAGACCATTACACAGGAATTCCAGACTGCATCAGGATCAACTGCAAGTACTATGACAGGCGGCAGGTGAGGAAAGTTGGATTTCAAGGTCGAGCGGCTGCTCATAAGCCACACATCACGCCGGTAAATGCCAAACGAGGTCTCGTTTGGTTTAAGGAGCGTAAACATCGGACGATTGAACACTGGTAAAACGCTGTGTGGAATAACGAATCACGGTACACAATGTGGCGATCCGATGGCAGGGTGTGGGTATGGCGCGTGCCCGGTGAGCGTCATCTGCCAGCGTGCATAGTGCCAACAGTAAAATTCAGAGGCGGTGGTGTTATGGTGTAGTCATGCTTTTCATGGAGGAGGCTTGCACCCCGTGTTGTTTTGCGTGGCACTATCACAGCACGGACCTACACCGATGTTTTAATCATCTTCTTGCTTCCCTCTGCTGAAGAGCAATTCGGGGATGGCGATTGCATCTTTCAACACGATCGAGCACCTGTTCATAATGCACGGCCTATGGCGGAGTGATTACACGGCAATAATATCCCTGGAATGGACTGGCCTGCACAGAGTCCCGGCCTGAATCCTACAGAACACCTTTGGGATGTTTTGGAACGCCGACATCGTGCCAGGCCTCACCGACCGACATCGATACCTCTTCCCAGTGCAGCACTCCGTGAAGAATGGGCTGCCATTCCCCAAAAAACCTTCCAGCACCTGATTGAACGCATGATTACGAGACTGTAAGCTGCCATCAAGACTAAGGATTAGGCAACACCATATTGAACTCCAGCATTACCGATGATATGCGCCACGAGCTTGTAAGTCATTTTCAGTCAGGTGTCCGGATACTTTTGATCACATAGTGTAGTATCCTTTCTCCACCATCACCCTGTATATGTCACAACTAACCACTACTGCACCGTCATCCTTAACCTTGCAGTTGGCGTGCCTTAACGATACATAATGTTCCTGCTATTCTATTTCTAGTATCAAGACTAGAAAGTAAAATTTAATATTTGCCAACGACAAAGGAACTGGAAGATCTGTATGTAATGGATAGTGTCTTCAAAGAGGGTATAAGTTGAATATCGACAGAGTAAAACAAGGGAAATGGAGTGTATCTAATAAAATTAGATAATGTTGAGAAAATTAAATTAATAAATGAGATACTGAAAATAGTAGACTAATTGTCCTTCTTGGGCAGGAAGTGTCATTGTCAGAATTATAGAGGAAATTAAATGTAAATGGGCAATATCAAGAAAATTGTTTCTGAAAAAAGCAGTTACGTTATTATTGTTACAGATTTTTGCTCTTAAGGCAGTGTTTAACTTGAATGTTACATGATTATTCAGTTTTTTCGTGTATGCTTCTTCTTTTTATGTTCCCAAAATCTATTCGTTCGTTACCTTTTTTCCTGTTTCCTTTGTTGTATCACATTTTCTCTGTTTTCTTCCTTTCCTTTTTTATATTTCGTGTTCAAAGTTCAGGGTTATAAATACAAAATCAGATAGGGGTAAAACAGGAGTAGATTTAATAACGAATAAGAAAATGAGAATGCTAATAAGCCACTATGAACAGTATAGCGAACGCATTTTTGTAGCCAAGATAGACATGAGATCAGCACCAAACACAGTAGTGCAGGTTCATATGCCAACTAGTTCTGCATATTATGAAGAGATTGGAAAACTGTATGATCAGATAAAAAAAATTATTCAGGTGGTTAAGCAAGACGAAAATTTAATAGGGATGGGGGACTGGACTCATAGTAGGGAAAGGAAGAGAAGGAAAAGTACTAGGTATATGTGAACTGGAGGAAAGAAACGAAGGAGGAAGCCGCCTCATAGAAGTTTGCACAGAGCGCAGGGAGGTGTACTTGAAGACAATTACAGAAAAGGAAGAGGGCGTAAGTGAAGACGAGATGGGAGATATGATATTGCAAGTTGAGTTTGACAGAAACTGAAAGATCTAAGTCGAAACTAGGCCCTGGGATTAGATAACGTCACGTCAGAACTACCGATAGCCTTGGGAGAGCCAGCCATAATAAAACTTTTTCGTCTGGTGTACAAGATGTATGACACAGGAGAAATGCCCTCAGACCTCAAGAAGAAATAAATGATTCCAATCCGAATTCTTTACAGAAGAATGGAAATTCTGGTAGAAGCCGACCTCGTGAAGATCAGTTTGTATTTCGAGAAATGCAGGATGACGCGAGGCAATATTGACCCTACGACTTCTCTTGGAAGAAAGGTTAAGGAAGCAGTAAAGGAAACCAAAGACAAAATTTGGAGTAGAAATTAAAGTCCAGGGAGAAGAAATAAAAATTTTGAGGTTTGCCGATGACACTGTAATTCCGTTAGAGACAGAAAATGGCTTGGAAGAGCAGTTGAACGGAATGGACAGTGTCTTGAAAGGAGGATTTGAGATTAACATCAACAAAAGCTATACAAGTACAATATTATGCAGTCAAATTAAATCAGGCAATGCTGAGGGAATTAGTAAGCAACGATACACTTAAGGCAGAAGATGAGTTTTGCTGTTTGGGCAGTAAAATAACTGATGATGGACAAAGCAGAGGGGATATAAAATATAAACTGGCAATGGCAAGAGAAGTGTTTCTGAAGAAGAGAAATTTGTTAACATCGAACATAGATTTAAGTGCTAGAAAGTCTTTTCTGAAAGTATTTATGTGGAATGGAAGTGAAGCATGAACGATAAACAGATTAGACAAAAAGAGAGCAGAGGCTTTTGAAATATGGTGCCACAGAAGAATGGCGAAGATAAAGTGGGAAGATAATGGAAATAATGAGGAGGTACTGAACAAAATTGGAGAGATAAGAAATTTGCAGCACAACCCAACTAGAAGAAGGGATTGGTTGATAGGACACATTGTGAGGCATCAAGGGATCACCAATTTAATACTAGAGGGAAGTGTGGGGGGTAAAAATCGAAGGGGGAGACAAAGAGATGAATACACTAGGCAGATTCAGAATGATTTAGGTTGCAATGGTTACTCGGATTTTAAGTTCAAGTGTTTGCTGTCTGTGTGATGCCTGATGATCCGATTGCTGTCGTTTCTGATGCATAGAGTGCTTCTGATTGTACAGTTGTACTGTAGTGCCTGAGTTTTGTCTGTCTCGAAACGTTTCTTTTATTGTAGTGTGTCCATGTCAGTTTGTACGCTTTCCATTCGTTCTATGTTGGATCCTGGATGCCTAGTTTGACCTTCCTATTTGTATATATCCCCCTAGCTACTTGAATTTTTTTCACACTTTTATCCATTCCGTATTTTGTGTTCATGGCTTGTGTGTTGTTGACCCTTATTTCCATGTACTGCGTTTTCTCGTATGATATCTGTAGACCTGTTTGGGCAGAGACTTATGTAAGTATTCCAGTGCTTCTTGTAATATTTGTCTATTGTCGATGAGTATTGCCAGGTCATCTGCAAATGCCAGACTTTCTTGATTGTCCCGTTTACACTTGTTCTTTCTAACTCAGCCCCTCTTGCTTCTTCTTCTCATTGTTTGATAATTTTGTCTATTCCTTATTCTTCTAGTGTGTCAAAGGGAGTCTGCCTGTTTATCGATTCAAGGCCTTCTTAAAGTCCACAATGTTGTTTGTCTGTCTGGTTTTCAAGAGTGCACACACGTTCCAAATCTATTCAGTACAGGATCTTTCTGTTCTGAAGAGCCTGGTTGATATGCACCTACCTCTGCATCAACTTGTTACTCTAGTTTATTGAGTAATGTTTTGGAGAGATTTTGTACCAGGTAATAATAAGATACCTCTGTAATTACTGGGGTCTACCTTGTTGACTCTTTTGTGAAGTGGATGAATCGATGCACATTTCACTTCCTCTGGAATTTTCTCTGTATTTCATATTTCTGTGACAGCTTATGAATTTTCTTTGTGATGGTTGGGTCTTTGGGTTTCCATATCTCGAAAATTTGGATGTCTTATCCTGAGTCTCTATTGTTTTTGGTTGTTTTATATTCCCCTCTCTTTTTGTGGCTGTAAGCGTTTTCCAATCTAGACTTGATATTGTTTTCGTGGAGTGTAATTTGTCTTTAGACTTCTCCCAGTCGAGAAGTTATTCAAAATATTTTTTAAAGAATTTTGCAGCTTCCTTTACTATTGATTTCTAGATATCAATGCCTTCTTTCGAAGTAAAAATTTGGATGCACGTAACCCTTTATATTTTCCCTGAATATTCTGTAGAAATTTGTCTTGTTATTTCTCTTTAAGTCTTCCGCCAGTTCATGTAGCCTACTTTTGTTGAATGCTCTTTGCACACTTCTAATATATTTCGACGATTGTTTCTGGTCCTTGTAGAAATCCTGCCATGTTACTGCTAAACTTCTTCCATGGCTGGATTCTATGTTCAGTGGCCTGATCACAAGTTGCGTTCCTCCTTTTATGTTTGCCTGTCATTGGAGGTTGACCCCAAAGCATTGCATTCTGAATATCTTTGCGAGATCTGCCCAATTTTCTGTTGTATTTTGATTAATTTCTTCAATAATTTTGTCTTTATTTGTCTTCAAGTATTCCGGGTCGTCTTAGATTTAGTCCTGTGATGTCTTTCTGTTTTTTCGAACTGGCATAATCTTCACTTGTAGCAAGCGATGGTCGGGCTCTAAGAATCCTTTGCGTCTTCTCACTTTCATAATTTGTCTTGTATTTTTCTTTATTATGGCTACGCGGTCTATTTGGAATTCTCCCCATACGTATTTGAAAATTTTCCGTGTTGTGAGTTTTCATCTTGGCTTCTGAAATTTCGTTGACATAATTTTTAAGTTAAAATTTTGACAGTAATGCATCATATGTTCTCCATTATTGTTCGTAAGTCTGTGTGCTGTGTATGTGCCTCTGATTTGCTTGTTGTTTCTTCCTGTTGCGATCGTTTGTCGATGAATGTCGGTTGATGATTGTATGTTTTGTCTCTGATCTGAGGGTCATTGCGGAGATTCTTTCTGATATAGAGTAATATATTACTGTAGAACATAAAATTCGAGCGTAAGATATATTTTCTGAAAGTGTTTATGTGGGGTGTAGCCTTATATAGAAGTTCAACGTCAATGGTAACATTAACAGATATGTGATGCTACAGATATGTGATGCTACAGAAGACAGGCAGACCGAATAACCAATGAATAGGTACTGCATTGAAGGAGGGAGAAAATAAATAAATTTATAGGGCTACATTTACATCTATGCATTAATATACATTCTGCACGCAACTTAACGGCGTGTGACCCGGCGTACTACTACAGCTTCCTCCCTTTCCTGTCCCAAAAACGAACAGTGAAACACGTATGTAACGCAGCAGCGATGGTGAGGCACGTTAAAATCCTTGACCAGAGAGCCTATTATCGTGGTTAGTCTGCGCTTGACCGCGCGAGTGTTGCGAGCAGTACAGTAGTAGTCGTCGTGGAGTACGCTAGTAGTCGTCATGCAGAGCAGTCGGTCAGTAGTAGCAGCCCAGTGCAGTTATGTGATGTAGTCTGTCGGCAGTAGTGGTCTAGTCCTGTCACGGTCGCGAGCGGGACGCAGTCGGCGAGCGTCGACATGGCATTCTGGTCAAGATGCTGAATGAGGTATATTGTTAATTAAGGTAATCATCAGATAATGTAAAGTTTATTTATTGTAATTAATTTCCAACAAATGCCCCAATAATAATTTTTATTTCAAAGCAATTTTTAACAAAAAATTCGTTTTAATTACGATTTCCTTTATTTCCCTTAAAGAAAAGTTTCAGTTAAATTAAAAAAAAAAAGTATGTTATTTGCAATGCAGTTCCTCCAAGCCGTAGCTAACAATAAGAGTAGAAATATGACAAGCAGTTTCAATGAGGTAAGAAATTAATTCTGATTTTTGCACAAGGGCCAAAGACCGATATTTCGGTTTAATTGAGTTATCATTATCACTGAGATTTTCTTATCACTGAATTGACTTTCATTTTTTTGTGAGGAACTTATACTTGGGTCAGATTGCTAATTTTTGTTTAATTGTCATTGTCAGTAGATTTCATTGCGGGAGGTTACACTTGGCTCCCATTTATTATTTTTTTTTTTTCATTTAAATATTTCTGTGGGCACGATATTGCTTCATGGCTCCATTTCTATATAATATTGTCTTTTAAAATTTTCGTGGGGAGGTTACACTTGGCGACACCCAGTCCAGGATCGAATTTCGTTGAGAATCTTTTGAACAACAGTCAGATATCTGCTCTTATTTGCTTAGATATAATTAGGATTTGGCGCAACGCTTTTACTAATCTTGGGACTTTCTTTCTACAGGTCAACGGCAATTCGTTGCTCTGTTGTATTTGTGTGTTGCTTTTGCATTGTGCTTATTTATTTTGTGAATAATTTTGACTATTGTAAAAATGCCGCGAAAGACTGTGAATAGTGTATCGCGAGGTATTATGAACGAAATTACCGACTTCAACAACGAGACCGATAGTAATTGTGACACGCAGTGTAATGATGACAATCCTGCGTTCACTGACAATCAGTGCGTACCAACCATTAATAATGATGTAGACCTTAATGATGAACAAACGAACTCGATTGTGTCTGTTAATTTGACGACAATTGATGACGCGGAGCGGTCTATAGTAATGAGCGCTGCCGAGCTTAACACACCCGATTTAGAAAATTCAAATAATGTACAGACAAATTTTTCGAATGAAAATGGTCAATGTACTGAAAGTAGGACGGATCTATCTAATTCCGAAATAGCGACGCACGGTATACATTCGATAAGCAGACCTTTTTGTGAGTCTCAGAATAACCAAATGGTTACGGAAAATGAGACAATTTCAGATCCAGCATTAATTAGCACAGAGAACAGAAATGCTAATTTTTTATCGGATCCAATTATGGCATTTTTGCTACACAATTTCAAACAACTTAGTGACCAGGTCAGACAACAGAGGGAAGAAAACAAACAAGATAACGAAAATCTCAAACAGCACTTAAATGAAAAACTTGACAATAATGACGAAAATTTCAAACAACTTAGTGAGCAGAACAAACAGTTAAATGAAAAATTAGACGACAATTCCAGACAGCTTAGTGAACAAATTAGAGTCTTTGCCGCGCAGTGCCATGACACTAAGGAACAGTTGCGCGTGGAAATTGAGGCTTGTTCAAAAAAAAGTAGCGAAGAAATTAGGTCTGTTGCTCAGGAATTAAGGAAAATGCAAACAGCCGCAACAGAAACACTCAGAGACGAAATTAGCGGAGTCGCTAAACAATGCTCTGAAAAGGCTACACAATTACGTGACGAGTTTAGAACAATGACTGCAGAACTTTCGCGCGCAATGGATGAAAAGATAGACGCGAAATTCGACCAACAGAACTCTCAAATTGACGAACGCTTTAATCTTCACATACAAAATAGTGATACGCGTTTCCGCAAATTTATTCAGGATCAAAACAAAGTAAAACGACAAGTCATGGAAACAATCACTGCACAAAGACAAACGTAAAATGTTCGCGAAAGCGAAGACATATGTAGACAATAATATTACTACAGTGTCCGACAAAATTAATACCATAGAACAGTTGAATGCGGAATTACGTGATGAAATTTCTGATCTTAAATCAAAAACAGATACACACACAGTAAATATTCAAACAGTGACAGACAGATTCGAACAATTAGAACTAACACAAGATTGCGATGTCATCAAAGCTGATGTTAAAAAACTGAGCGAAACTACGCGTAAGTTGCAAAAACAGATTAATGCGTCCGATTCTAAAACCGATGATCAGGCAAAAATACTGACTGAAAAATATGATGAATTAGCCAGTCGTATTGATGCTATTGAAAGTAATAATGATAATAAATCAGACGATACTGCACCGGTTTCATTTAACCAAACACCTGAATTTCAAAATCTACAACAGACAGTCAATGAGATCGATTCAGCTAATCACTCGTTACGGAGAAATTTGTCAAATTTACAGCAAGAGGTAATAGATATGAAAAATATTTCAGTTAATAACTCAACACAGCAGACGCCACTTTGCGAACATTTGTCTGACTCACGCAGCGTGTATAATGTGAGCAATTTACAGCAACTACGCGACTTAAAATCCGAAAAGCCACGCGACTTAAAATCTGAAAAGCTACGTAACTTGAAGTACGAAATGACACAGACAAACAAATTCTCACACAAACCCGAACGTGTTCTCAAATTCAGTGGCGAGAACGTTGATAATAAGCAGTTTGCATTTGTAAGAAAATGTAAGGAATTTAATAATGACAGCGTACAGGTACGCGCTTTGCACTGTATACGACAATTTATCTTTGTACATTCACCGCTATTACCTGTAATGCAGAAACTAGCTTTGAACCAGAGGCGACAATTTGCTATTGTATTTTCATCAGCATTACGTATTATGCAGAAACTGGAATTAGCAAGAATACAGCGATTTACTTTTGGAATTTTACCGCTATTGCTTGCAACGCAAAAGCTAAAATTTATTTGCAGTGCGTAATAGACCTCAGGGGATTCATTACGCTTTAATGAATATGTGCCGTAGCGAGCATAGGGCCCCGAGCTGGAGTAGTGCTGTTTCACCTTTAGTTTTCTGCACTGCTGCCTTCTCTTCTACTATCCTTTATATCTATCAAAACTGCTCTTTAACTATTGCTCTATTTAGGATTAAGAATATGTAAAGAAAGCGCGATAAGACAAATTTTTACGGAAAGTGACAACATTCTTTAGGCACTCCAAAACCAGCGTAATTTTAATTACAGATAAAATCGTAATCATCAGTATGTACAAAATTATTAGTAACAGGAACCACATTTTTGTAACAATAGATGTTTTTTCACCACAATAGCATGAAAGTCAGCCGCTTAGCATACGTAATCAACAATGCAGTCTACATGGTCAACCTAACTTTTAATGTTTCGCCGCGTGGACGTATAGTCCCTGGTCCAACAAATAGTAACGCACGGCAGCAAGGAAATAACTACGTACAGATAACACACTATTTCAACTCGTATCGCAATGCGCCGTATAGAAATTACTATCATGACAGACGTAAAAAAAATGATGAGCACAATTTTCAGCGTACATTTAATAAGAGTCGATCTTATGAGCAGCAACAACATCAGCAACAACAAATAATCATGAATGGAACAGACAATAGGTGTCATCCATAGCGTAACACGTCAGTAAGAAATAACAGAACAGTTCATATAGTGGATATGCCACAGCATCCTCCCGTAAAATAAATAACGGCACGTACGATAGAATTTGACCACATACAGTACAGGTTGCATATTCCAGTAACATAAGCAATAATTTTGACTCGCAGATTCTTGTTCACGAAAAATGTTATTAATTTTGACGCCATCCGACACACGTTTGCATGAAAAATATTATCACGACGTACGTAGACGACATTCTTATTGCAGAAGCTAACTGGTCTGAACACAATCTGATTCTTGAACAACTGTTACAAACTTTTCATGCACAAGGACTTACAGTTATCCTTAGTAAATCGCACTTTGGCAAAACTTCTATAAAATTTCTTGGACACGTAATTTCAGCAGAAGGCATTGCACCTGATCCGGAAAAACTTCAAGCTCTACATGACATTACTGTTCCTACGACGAAGAAACAACTACGCAGTTTTTTGGGCTTAATTAACTTTTTTCGTAAATTTATTCATCACTCTGCTTTAGACACACCCAGATTATGCCAATTAACAGGTAAAAACAGTATTTGGTCTTGGGATAAGCAAGCACATTCTGAATTTGTGAACCTGAAACATGCTTTGTTGAATGCTCCACTTTTATCGCACCCAGATCTTACTAGAAATTTTTCCATTGCCACTGACAGTTCCAACACCGCTTTAGGCGTACATATTTTCCAGGAAATTGAAGATGGTTCAATAGTAATTAAAAACATCGCATTTGCAAGTCGCATTCTGTCACCTGCTGAACGAAATTATTCTGTTACAGAACTTGAAACATTATGTGTTGTATGGGCTTTCACGAGATTTAGGCACTTTCTTTATGGCAGACATACCACCGTCTACACAGACCACAGAGCGATACAATTTCTACTTTCGGCTAAATTCACTCACGACAGATTAAGCAGATGGAAACTTTATTTACAGGAATTTAATTTTACAATAGTTCACATTCCCGGCACACAAAATGTTATAGCAGACGCACTATCGCGTTCTCTCGGCAACAATCAGCAAGACGTAGCAACCAACTTCTGCAAAACAAATTTCAGTGTCACGTACATTCAGCAAGTTGCATTTGAAAACTTTATTTCATCGTCATTACAGGACATAGCACAAGAACAAAATAAAGACAACGTGTGGAAAGAAATTAAACACCTTTGGCAAGACAAGAATAATGTTACGATTAGAAACCATTACACTGTACGCAATGACATTCTGTTTCGTCGCTCTCATCCTGACAGCAGCAATTGGTTATTATGCATTCCTGACGAGCTGATTAACAAATTAATTTGGTACACTCATTTAAGTTACGCACATTACGGAGCAGGAAAATGTTTTCTTATACTGAGACAGAACTGTTATTTTACCAACATGGAGAAACGTATACGACGAGTTTTAGCGTCTTGTAAAATTTGCCAGAAAGCTAAATCAGACACCACTTCACATATTCCTCCATTATATCCCATTGTACCTGTTAAATTAAGACGCATGGCCGCTGTAGACATTTTTGGTCCAATTCCGAGAACTAACAGAGGTTTTTGCTACATCTTTGTCGCTGTTGAGCTCACTTCAAAATTTGTTACTTTCACTCCATTACGCAAAGCTACTGCTAAAACTGTTTCGAAAGCATTTGTAAAACATTTTCTATTTCATGTAGGGCATGTGATGAAAGTAATTTCTGACAATGGATCTCAATTTCGTTCTGGTACATGGACACGTATGTTCGGGCTAGAAACATTTCTCCGATTTATATATCCAAGTACCATGCTTCTTCGAACCCTTGTGAGCGGTTAATGAAAGAAATTGGTAAGCTGTGCCGAATATACTGCCACAAAAGACATATTGATTGGGATACACACATACTCTCATTCCAAGATGTAATTAATTCCATTCCAAATGAATCCACTATGCTATCTCCGTCTGTTATATTGAAAAACGTTGAACCACCAAACAAAATTAAAGAATTAGTAAACATCCCTAAATGTCGTCGACTAAGACACCACGAAATAATTGACATTGCGCTGAACAACATCAAACGTGCCGCAGAGCGCCGGAGAAGACAACAAAAACAGGTTTGTACACGCCGCGACTTTCACGTTGGACAGAAGATATTAGTACGTACACACTATTTATCCAGTAAATTAAAAGGTAAGTGCAGTAAATTTGAACTTCTATACGCAGGTACATATCGGATTCGCAGCATCCCTCACCCCAATGTTGTACACGTCGAAACTTGGAGAACCAGAAAATCGAAAGGCAACCACCATTGGTCAAATATTAAACCGTTTATTGAATGAAACCACTTCATGATTCAACACACTATGATGCCATTTACCAATGCAATTATATTCACATGACTAATTACTGATGATTATCGTATTTTTTCTTGGCAAGTGCCCGACAAGGTAAGGTTAGCAGGTCGCTTTTCTTGTCGTTACACATCAGACCATGAACATTTTCCATTTTTTTTGTGTATCTGATTGTACTCCAGTTTTGTTTGTATGCACTGTGAAATAGTTAAGATATAACACACCAGTTGACTTTGACATTTTTTTTACCCTATGATATCTCAACATCGTGACTGTTTTACATTTTCTTTTGCTGCTGTATTGTGATATTCTCTGTACATTTTGCATCTGAACACTGTCAATGTCTTTGACATATTACGTTTTCTGTCATGTTATGCTGTATGGTTAATTATGTCACCATAAACTAGTCATTGTTTAGTGTGTATATGATTTAAATGCAGGACATTAATCTTTGTTCATCAATTTCAGAAAGAAATGATGCGTGTAAGAAATAAATTCAACAGAAATGGGAATTTCACCTACGGAATAAACGAAAGAAGATGCAATAACTTTATGAGGAAGAGTAAATGGATCAGGATTAACAAACATTAACAAGAATATACTATACTCATCGTAGAATAGCAGTCTTAACTAATTTTTTCTTTCAGAATACAAGGTGATTGATGCAGGCTGTCAGACAGAACTACACATCTTAGTTTTAGTGATGAAATATGCTAGAGATAAGGAATAGTTATGTAATGAGTAATGAAGTGATTTTTTTGCAGATGATAATGAATGCTGATGAATAATGATGAAGAATATGCTGTTATGAATAATGAAGTTTTTCTTTACAGGTGATGATAATAATGAAGTTATGTATTTAGGCTATGTAGTTGTTTAAGTATTTGTTGCAGTTTGTTTTGACAGCAGGTGTTATATTGCATAGTAGGATGACGGAAAGTTTTGGAAAGGAAGGCTATGGAACACATTTTTTATACACATTTCACTACCTGTTAATTCGAAGTTCACTACTTTTCAGCATAGTATGCGTTTCTTCTTTCAGGTCAATAATCCATTTTGTATTTTTTCCAGGAGAAGTTTTTCATGATACTTACTAAACCTGTTACTTATTATACCTGTTCTAGTACTTGCATTTTTATTTTTTACCCGTTTGTGTTTATCATTTATAAATGTGATCACATATACTGCCTTGTTACATAATCTTGCTACAGCTGACTCATGACGAATGACGTTACCTATCCTCATTTGCAGCAATAGGTCAAAAGCAAATAGTGTTATGCCTCAGCAATTAATTATCGATCCCAACGCAATGCATTGCTAACAAAAAAATGTATTAACAGTCCCAAATAGTGATACCAGTTCGAGAAAGTTCTGAGTAATGCTGAACAGCAATGAATAATATGTCACTTGGAAAATGATTAATTAATTATGCTATGCTTTGTAATTGGAAAGGAATGTGATTGTTTCATAATGCTTTGTAATTAGGAGAAGGCTAATAATTCTTACTATATTCAAATGACAAATGATTAATTACGCTTTGTAACTGGAAAAGAATGCGATTGTTTCATAATGTTTTGTAATTAGGAGAAGGCTAATGATTAATACTATATTGGAATGACAAATGATTAGTTAACTATGCTATACTTTGTAACTGGAAAAGAATGTGATTGTTTCATAATGCTTTGTAATTAGGAGAAGGCTAATAATTCTTACTATATTCAAATGACAAATGATTAATTACGCTTTGTAACTGGAAAAGAATGTGATTGTTTGATAATGCTTTGTAATTAGAAAAAAAGCTAATGATTCTTACTATATTGAAATGACAAGTGATTAATTATGCTTTGTAACTGGACAAGAATGAGATTACTATTGGAATGACAAATGATTAATTAACTATGCTATACTTTGTAACTGGAAAAGAATGCGATTATTTAATAATGCTTTGTAACTAGGAAAAGAAGGCTACTGATTCTATGTAAAACAATTAATGAACATTTTTCTGTAATACTACATACATGGTACAGAAATGTTCAATAACTGGGCTATGAATGCCGCAAACTACTAATGAAGAATGGTATGTGACTTAATGTCCTTCACCTTATGAGCTAACTACCCTTAATTACTGCAATGTCCATTTGTCCTGTCTATCCTAGTGATCATGGAGCACTATCTTTGGTTTTGCACTAATTCTACGTTGGTGTGCCTTGTAAGAGCGTGGTGTTGACACGACATGCTGTCCACCACCGTGAGCGATGAAGACGTTATTATGGTCCCACTGTTTGGTGTACCTAATGTACTGCCAAAATGAAAACATGGAACATTACTACGACAGTTCAGTGTCTTGGCTACGCTGATAAATTCTGATGGGAAAAGAACTTCAAATTGTGTCACTTGGTGTTGTACTGCTGTGGAAAGATATGGACTTTCAGAACAGCTGTGTGCAATCTAAAGTGCTACAACCATGATGCAATCCTTCCCTTTCCCGTCCTAATTCTTGTCACATAGTGAAAATCATTTTTTTTGCTAACATCATTTATGTTCATGGGTTATACATTTTTTTTCGATTCGCTGAACTCCAGTGTGAGTACACTTATGGCACTTGTCGACTTTTTTGCCATTATGTTTATTTATTGCGAAAATGCTAAAGACATTTTTTTGATTTGTTCTGAAGTACAGTATATGTGCACTCTTGTCTTTTATATTGTATATACATTATTATTTTGATGATATGTTCTGAACTACAGTGCATGTGCACTTATGTTAGGTGTTAATATGTTTTCTACTGAACTTCAGTGCCTGTGCACTTTTCTCATTTTTCAATATGATTTGTACTCATTCTGTATATTCAATACTTCAGTGCGTATGCACTTATGTCATTTATTACTCATTGTATATACATTTCGTCATTTGCTGATATGTTCTCAACTCCAGTGCGAGTACACTCATGTCACTTATCAACATGATTTTCTGCCATTCTGTTTATTTGTTCTGAAAATGCTAAAGAATTTTTTCAGTGCGTGTGCACTTCGTTATCTGTCAAATAATTTTTATATACATTTTTCTGATTTGCTACTATGTTTTGTACTCACATTTTGTCTTTGTCTGATATATTTTGTACTTGGTGCGTGTGCACCACATTTAATTTATGTACTACATTTGAATATTCTGTAAATTGTAAAAATTGATTAATTAAAAAACAAAAAATTTCTTGCGATGGCAAGTCCAAATGACTCACCATCGCTGCCAAATTTTTGCCCCCCCAGTGGAGGGTTATGAAACACGTATGTAACGTAGCAGCGATGGTGAGGCACGTTAAAATCTTTGACCAGAGAGCCTATTATCGTGGTTAGTCTGCGCTTGGCCGCGCGAGTGTTGCGAGCAGTACAGTAGTAGTCGTCGTGGAGTCAGTAGTAGCAGCCCAGTGCAGTTATGTGATGTAGTCTGTCGGCAGTAGTGGTCTAGTCCTGTCACGGTCGCGAGCGGGACGCAGTCGGCGAGCGTCGACATGGCATTCTGGTCAAGATGCTGAATGAGGTATATTGTTAATTAAGGTGATCATCAGATAATGTAAAGTTTATTTATTGTAATTAATTTCCAACAAATGCCCCAATAATAATTTTGATTTCAAAGCAATTTTTAACAAAAAAAATCATTTTAATTACGATTTCCTTTATTTCCCTTAAAGAAAAGTTTCAGTTAAATTAAAAAAAAAATATATTATTTGCAATGCAGTTCCTCCAAGCCGTAGCTAACAATAAGAGTAGAAATTTGACAAGCAGTTTCAATGAGGTAGGAAATTAATTCTGATTTTTGCACAAGGGCCAAAGACCGATATTTCGGTTTAATTGAGTTATCATTATCACTGAGATTTTCTTATCACTGAATTGACTTTCATTTTTTTGTGAGGAACTTATACTTGGGTCAGATTGCTAATTTTTGTTTAATTGTCATTGTCAGTAGATTTCATTGCGGGAGGTTACACTTGGCTCCCATTTATTATTTTTTTTTCATTTAAATATTTCTGTGGGCACGATATTGCTTCATGGCTCCATTTCTATATAATATTGTCTTTTAAAATTTTTGTGGGGAGGTTACAACAGTGCGCAGGGAGAGCTATTGTTTGTGTGTTCCAATCGTAGATTGAAGGGCAATATTCAACCATCGATCGAACGAGACTCTTATGATCTACCTTTTTTGTGGGTAGACTGGACTTTCTGAGGATTCTTCCAACGAATCTTTAAACTCCACTGGAGACTTGAAAGCGAATTAAAAATCTTCAGTTCGGACGAAATATTACATGTTTCGAGAATAACTTGCTTGGTTTCTTGTTTTCCGCTACCATGCCAACTCTGAATATCTGAAGCGCGACAATATTAATCGCACTAACAAACAGGACTTCGTAAAATTATATAACAAGCAGGTCATGAATGAATATCATTGGTCAACAGCCATTTTGCATCTGGGATGTGATACATCAACTAGTATGTGTTTTGGTGTGTAGAATCAGAATATACCTTTCAAAATGTTTTAGTACGTACCATTTTTGAGTTTTTAAAGGTTTTTTTTATTTTTCGTATTCAGTATTTCGCTTTTTGCTGTTCTTCCGTTTTGACGTTTTCTTCCGTTTTGACGTTTAATTGTTTGTTTTTGATTTGCAGAGGAGAGCTAGAAGATCTACAAATAGTCAGTAAATGGTTGGTGTGGTAATCCAGTAGTGTCAAAGAGATCCACAGTGAGTGTTTCCTGTGAAAGATAGTGCAAACTTTCTGTGTTTAAAATTTACACTAAGAAAAACGAGAACTAGTAAATCTCGTTGGTGTCTAAACCACCCTGACAACTTTTGTTATGTGTGTGGGAAATTCACTCCAAAAGTCCAAAGAAAGCCAATAACTGATTTAGTTAAAGAGGCATATAAATTGTATTTTGATTATCCTGTTGGTGACCAAGGTAAAAATTTTGCACCTCATATTGCCTGCATAACCTGTACTACAACTTTAACCGAGTGGTTGAAAAGAAAACGTCGAGGCATGCCATTCGCTGTTCCAATGGTGTGGTGTGAGCCTAATGACCATTATTCAGACTGTTACTTCTGTCTTACAAATGTTTCGGGACATTCAAGCAAAACTAAACAAAAAATAAAGTATCCAAATGTATCTTCAGTGCATTTGCCTGTGCCCCATGATGAGGGGTAGCCTGTTCCTGTCTGTAACTTGAAACCCACGGTACCAGACACCCTGTCAAGTGAATCAGAAAGTATTGAATGTATAGAAGAGTACTGCCCTCAATATCATGACGGTTCGCCTCAGCTCTTTAATGAAAAGGAATTGAACGATTTGGTTCACGATCTAAAACTTTCGAAACAGCAAGCTGAACTCTTGGGGTCGAGACTGCAACAGTGGAATCTTCTAGCTCCAGGAACAAAAATTTCCTGTTTCAGATCAAGAGGTGCTTCCTTCGCTCAATATTTCGATACGCAGAATTCAATGTGTGTATGTAGGGATGTCAATGGCCTGATGATGCAGCTAGGTGTACATCATAATACACGGGAGTGGCCACTCTAGTAAAACCAGCTTGAAGCAGTACTACTGCATAACGGCAATGTATTTCCATCGGTACCTTTGGCTTATGCAGTAGACATGAAAGAAACTTATGAAACCATGGCTTTGCTGCTAGAGACAGTTAAATATAAGGATCATGAATGGCAGCTTTTCTGTGATTTAAAAGTTGTTGCACTCCTTACAGGTTTACAGGCTGGATTCACGAAATACTGCTGCTTTTTGTGCGTCTGAGAATCCGTGACACCAAGAACCACTATACAGTCAAGGAGTGGCCTATAAGGAAGTCATATGTTCGTGGAAACGTAAATGTGAACAATAGCCCATTGGTTGAGCCCGATAAAATCATTTTGCCTCCCCTTCATATCAAGTCGGGCCTTATCAAGAACTCTGTAAAAGCTCTGGATAAAAAAGATGAGGCCTTCAATCACTTAAAAGAAAAGTTTCCCAAATTAAGTGAGGCATAGCTGAAAGAGGGTATATTTGTTGGACCACAAATAAGAAAACTGCTGAAAGATCCAACCTTTGATACCAAACTCAGAGATATCCAATTAGCTGCTTGGTCTTCTTTTAAAGCAATTGTGAATGGCATTTTGAGTAAAAGAAAAGACGAAAACTATGTTACCATTGCGAATGATCTGTTGGACAACTATAAGAACAGGGAGTATAGAATGTCGCTTTTTACTTACTCACTTTGATTTCTTCCCGGAAAACTTGGGAGCCGCAAGCGATGAGCATGGTGAACGCATTCACCAAGACATTCTTACCACGGAACACCGTTACCAAGGCCATTGGAACCCTTCGATGATGGGTGACTACTGCTGGTGTCTTGTTAGGGAGAGTGATGAAACGACAAACAAAAGAAGAGCTCCCTCGTCGCATTTTTCAAAAACCAAAGACGATTAAAGGGGAAAATATCTTCTGAATTAATTTGGACCTTTTATTGGCATCATGGCCATGTATACATACGAAATAGTATTGATTTCAAACATTCTGATTGTGTATTTTTGTTTGACCTAATTGTGTCAATTTTCGCTATTACCATTTTTTATTCTGCTTTGTATGTAGGAAATGTGACGTCGTAGAAAAAAACTGATTTTACCAGTGTATTCAGCACCCCAAAATTAGGTAAATCCACTCATTTGTAAACCAGATGCTGAAAAAAGTTTAATTTGTTAACTAATGTTATTACAGTTCGTAGCGATCTTTGTGAGATAGCCCGTAATGGTGGTTAACAGACGTCTCCCATGCAGATCATGTGCGTTCATACATCACGAGTCACCGCGTTTCCACTTCTCAGTAACATATCGGAGAGATTAATGGTAATAAACAATAAGACATGAGTCAACATTTAAACGGAATAAATAAGTATTCTCATTTACATGAGCTTGCAGCGATGCATATATCTTAACAGACCCAGGCCAGGAGGAGAAAAGTTGAAGAGGGAAGTGACAGGTAAAGAATAAAGATGAACATTAATTTTACAAATATGGTCTTGCCAGTCATTCTATTCCTCCGAAGTTTAACTGACACCATTTTTATGATTTTACAGTTGAGACCATAAGTTCTTTTCTTATTACAGATAACATATTCGATAGGTATACTATTAAATACGTTCTAAAAAGAAATAAATTTCTTTTAACTAGGAAGTAAAGAAAAAATACTATTATGTCTCTACAATCTCAATCTGGTATCTAACTTTCCTACGATTTATTTTATGTGGTCATTCCGCTTTTAATCGCTGCGAATGAAAACTCCCAGGTATTTAACTGATGTTGTTTCCACTCAAATTTTAGCACTCTTGCGATTTCCGTTCATTTACGAGTAACAGACTAAATTTCTTCATGCTTAGAGTCAACAGTTAATCCTTGCACCAAGCGTCGATCCTCTGCACGTCTTCTTGCATTTCTCTTTAACTTTCTACCGTTGTGACTTCTCTATATACAAGTATATATAGTCCCCCATCAACCTCATTGAGCCTCCGTGGTTATTACACATATTTTTAATAGTAATTGTCTGCAGTTGAGTGCGCCCTGATTTGAAACTTCCTTGCTGATTAAAACTGTTTGCCAGACTGAGACATGAACCTGGGATCTTTGCCTATCGTAGGCATGTGCTCTGCCGACTGAGCTATCCAAGCAACATTCACGACCTGCCCTCAGAGCTTTAATTCCACCATTACCGCTTTTACTGTCTTGCACACTTCACAGAAGTTCTCCCGCAAACCTTGTGGGACGAGCACTCGTGGATGAAAGGATACTGCGGAAACATTGCTTAGCCACAGCGTGGGGGATTGTTTCCAGGATGATCAATCTGCTACGGTTTGTGCCCTGATTTCAGCAACTCCGTCGTTAGAGCACTTACTTGCAGAGGGCAGAGGTCCAGGTTCTCGTCCTGGTCGGGCACACAGATTTAATTCATCGGGAAATTTAAACTCAGCGCACACTCCTCTAAAGAGTGAAAATTTATTCTGGAAATAACCCTCCCCCCCCCCCCCCCCCAAGGCTGTGGCTAAATAATGTCTCCATAATACCCTTTCTTCCAGGAGTGCTAGTCCCTTAAGGTATGTGGAAGTTTGGAAGGTAGTAAACGAGGTTCTGACGGGAGCAAAGTCGTGAGTGTCGATCGTGAGTTTTCCTTGGATAGCTCAGACAGTAGAGCATTTTCCCGCTGAAGGCAAAAATCCCAGGTTCGAAAAAAAATGGTTCAAATGGCTCTGAGCACTATGGGACTTAACATGTGAGGTCATCAGTCCCTTAGAACTTAGAACTACTTAAACTTAACTAACCTAAGGACATCACACACATTCATGCCCGATGCAGGATTCGAACCTGCAACCGTAGCGGTCGCGCAGTTCCAGACTGAAGCGCCTAGAACCGCTCGGCCACATCGGTCGGCTCCCAGGTTCGATTTCCGATCCGACACACAGTTGTAATCTGCCAGAAAGTTCAAGGAATTGCTAATTTGGAAAGGAACGAAAGTACGAGGAGGAGCTGTAAAGGGAGACCAAGGCTTGCATACAGAATCAGGTTCAGACGCAGATGTAAGATGCAGCAGTAGTGCATATGTGAAAAAGCTTGCACAAGATATACTACTACTATTACCACTACTACTATTACTACTACTACTACTAATAATAATAATAATGTGGAGGGCTTCACTCAATCGGTCGTCTCACCGGTGATTACAACACGAGAATAGAGTAGACGTAGCTCCACGCACGACCGCTTTTGGGAAAAGAAGCGAAAGTCGCATTTGTGCAGTTTATCTGCTGGCAGGTAGGAAGGGCTCGGTGTGACTGAGCTGCAGTGCCTGGCGCGCACGTTGCCGGTAAGGTACGTTCTCCAGAGGTTATCTCGCGGAGGGCCGAGCTCACGTGACAAAGTGTTTTAGTAGCGACGTCACACAGAGCGCTAAGTAACCTTATTTAGCGTGTCAGTGCACACGTGCGTATCACGCAACGCGCTCGGTGCTGGAAGCGCCGCTCACTCTTATTAATATCAGACGCTGAGTGGAGGAGGCCCAGTCGAGACCAGTCGGCAGCAGCAGAGGCGCCGTCTCGCAGGTAAGCGACCCGGTGGGCTGTAGGGCAGTGGTTCCCACCCCTTTTAAGGATACGAGAAACTTTTTTAGCTCCGTATGTTTCGAAAATCAGTACCTATTTGTTTCACGCACTATTTCTTTTGCGTATATCTTACAGTTTTGTAGAAATCATAGTAATATAAGCAATTTGCAAGAATTTTGCATATTTTAGGACATATTATGTTTATGAAAAACAATAATTAAAATAGCGATGCACAAGATTTTCTAAAATACTTCAACAGATTCAGGTACCATTTAATACGCATGCCGGCCGGAGTGGCCGTGCGGTTCTAGGCGCTACAGTCTGGAACCGCGTGACCGCTACGGTCGCAGGTTCGAATCCTGCCTCGGGCATGGATGTGTGTGACGTCCTTAGGTTAGTTAGGTTTAGGTAGTTCTAAGTTCTAGGAGACTGGTGACCACAGCAGTTAAGTCCCATAGTGCACAGAGCCAATACGCATGTGAAGGAGACTAAATTTTTACCAGATATATATGACATGGTGACTGAGATACTAAACCTAGTTATTTTAGCACGTTAACTATATTAAACAAATTAAAAATTACCATATTTTATTTTATAATAAATTTTTAGAATATTTTCCCTAGTTAAAATTTTATTTCTGTACAATGAACCAGCAATAAGGTTAAGGTTTGTTTCATAGGTGTAAACAACTGCAAGTTACAGGAAAGAGATTGGTGGAATGCTTTATCTACTCGAGGCGATATATGTACCTACATTCTGAAAAGTACTACCTCTCCATTTTCTAGCTTCCTTTTGCCATTCGTTTGATTACTTATTAGTTCATTGACGAATGTATATTAATTATATTTATGTCCACAGACTTCAGCAAACATAACTATTAAATTCTTTTTCTTGTATGAGGTTACTAGAGAGATAAATACATTTTACATGAATGAATATATAATTGCTTGGAATAAATTATGCCTGTCTTGCAATAGAGTTCTACATTTAATTCATCATTATGTGCAAAATTCTGGAGGTACTATGATATCGCTTTATAACCAATTATTGGTTATCGAAGTATCTTCTTTGATAAAAGAAGTAGCGAAAGTAACTGCCTGAAAGTAAATGAACAGCAAACTATTAGGAAGGGTTTCAGGTACACTACAAACAGAGACATTGCCCTCACAAAAATTTGAATCATATATGAAGAACAGATACATAGTTTACTCCCAACAGTGTGGACTGCTTTGTTTCTAAACTAGTTTCCCATGGATTTTATTTTATCGAATTTCTTGATGTGTGGCATTGTTAGTACTTATTGCACACAAATGAACATCTGTACTCACAAAAATCTGCGTTACTTAGGTAACAGACTTTCAGTAGGACGTAAAAGTAACACTTCATCAAAGCGAAAACAAACAGGAACAAAGAGGGTAATTTACAGATGGTGGAAACTAGTAGCGTTACCAACAAATACAATACATCCCAAACAGGAACGCTGGTAGCCAAATTTTCTACTTGTTTTACGAAATACTAATGGTTTTCTCTAAATTAAATAACGGGAGGAAGGCAATGGTAACGACACGACCGTGCCTATAAAATGTAATATATAGCGGTCGGTTTTCATCCTATACCCAATAAAGTATATATCAGTTTACTCAGGAAAGACTATAGAATTTAATGAAGTGATAAAAATTAATTTTTCCATCACTCAGAAGTACCCTATGTCCTTAAGACCATTACTCCTGTGACCTATAAGTTTTTATCTAGAATTCCACCCCTCTCCATACCATCATCAATATCAGCGTCTAACTTAAGTTTAGAATGAAAAAGAATTTCCTTTCGACACTGCTATTTTCAAAATGGCGAAAGATTAATGATTTTTAGTTTTGTGGTTGTTTTCTTAAACCACGTACTAATGAGACCATGAGACAATTGGTACTGCTACCCTGCAATAACATTTTTTTATATAGTATGTTGAAGCAATTATCAGTGCACAGCAAGTGCATCGTCAGGAAACACAGCTAGCTGCCCACATTGAGGATAGATGATTGTTACAAAACATGATTTATCTGCACCAATCCTCTCCCTACCGACACTTGCTTCACCCCCCCCCCTCCCTCCCCTCCCCGCCCATAATTAAAATTGACCATGTTAAAATGCGTGCACAACACTTATTGTTTGTAAGCCACTTGATTCCTGGATTCCTTACTTCTAAATTATTAGAAAATGGAGGACTTCAGGCTATTAACGCTTTGTGTATGACAATTGCCACTAATATTATTATTAATGTTATTATTATTATGTGTAAGTGCTACAGCGGTGTAGAATTCATTGCGTAGTTACTTTTGAGTTGTTCTGTCAATTAGTTCCTTTATTAGTTGTGAAGTGAATAATGAAGCAATTCCTGGTCCATTGCGGGAACTACATCCAAATCAGAGAAGTCATTTTCATTAATTACTTAAGAATATACACGTAAAAAGGATGTAAGTAGAGAGTGGAATACGTGCGGAAGATGTCGTTCACACATTTCTTTCACAAGCAGGGGCGTCCACCACATTGTGTAACGTGCTATTGTAATTTCAGTCTTGCGGCCATTATCAAATAGAAATAATTGCGCTTTAGCACAGATGAAAACCCGAAGGTCGTCTGACATTATATGCATGTCATCATCACATCGGTAACTTAGATCTGTAATTTTACCATTCTTAACATCTTTTACTTGAATCACATCAGACGACCACTCCTGTACATTGCTGCACGAGTCGTTACGTATACAGTGTACACGGGCTGTGGTTTAAGGTGTTCGATGTAAAAGATGTTAACAACGGTAAACTACAGATCCAACTGCGGATATGGCGATGACATGGGTATATGTAGGATTATTTTTGTGTTTTAACGTGTGAAAAACCACAATTTTTTCCACTTGTTAATGGACACATGGCATAAATTGCAATAGTGTGTTGTGCAAATCAATAATTTTAGGGTCAATGGCGAACAAGATATCCTTGTATCCTTTACAAAAGTTCAGTGAACAGATTAGGACGTTATCGAGTATCGGATCAGACTTGTGACTGGACTGAGGAATTTCTAACAAACAGAACTCAAAACGTTCTTCTTAACGAGACGAAACAGACAGAATTTCGGAAGTACCCCAAGGGAGTGTATAGGGCCGTTACTGTTTACAGTACATACAGATTATCTGCTGGATGAGGTCGGAAACTCCAGTCCGTTACTCGTAGACGATATCTATGTTACTGAGCGACGGTCCTGGGACTCGGTCCCAGCTGTAGTTTACGTATCTAACGGCTTGTATTCAATATTTCAAGTAGTTATTGACAGAGTTTAAGAATTTAAAATACTGTAATAAATTTAAAAATTTAAAATGCTGTAATAATTATTAAAATGGTATAATAAGCCTATGTTAGAAGTTTAAGACAGTAAAACAAGTATTACAGTTAGGAAATATGTGTTTTCTTGGGGCAGCGTAACTGACAGCACGCAAATCCCCGGACTTTATTCGTAATTGCGAATGAGAGAGCCTAATGACTACCAGTAAACTTTACACGTAATTTTACACATTTACGAAACTTTTTCTGGCTAATTCCCTTCACATAATGATGAAAGGGAAAAAGGTTGATCGCTTACTACTTTTTCGATGTTCAGGCAGTAAAACTTCGGCATTAGGTACGACGTTTTAATTATTTATTCCTTTACTACCTACTCTATTAACAGCACACTTCGCAGACAGTATCCACATATACCACTGAGTGTAACTGCAAAATTATATCATTATATGACACATGGGTCAGGAGATCTGAAGTCATAAACATTGAGATGTGTGAGAAACTTGCTTTTGCTCACAATGGGGCGCAAATTACCCTGACAATATTAATCCACTGTTTCATAAAGAGACCATTTAGCGACTCGCAACAAACGCCAAACAGAATTTCAGATCTTTTTTACACTTTTTCTCGCTTACATACTTAGAATTAAATATTTAACACATTAAATCATTTGGAAAGTAATCAGACGCTTGAAGCTGTTTTACACATGGAAGTTCGATTCTGCGACGCCAGAAGAGTAATGAAATACAAGAAGATCTGCGGAGTTGGCCCTAAAGTAAATAAATGTAACGTATTGCGCATAAATAGGCGAAGATTTATTTATGCAAAATACATTACATTTATTTACGTTCAGAATCAACTACCAGCCCCCACCCCAACCACCGAGCCTCCGCAGGTCTTTTTGCATTCCACCAATCACCTGGCGTCGCAAAGAGAGAAGAGCTCCAATAATACTCTGTTGTGGTATTGGTGTTAAAATACTGCAAACAGTATTAACCGTAAGATACGTAACATTAACAGAGTAAAGTTGACTGACCACATAAGACAAATTGTGGGAAAAGAAGACGCCAGGCTGCATCTACATTCATACTCGTAAACCGCAGCGAAGTGCATGCCGGAGGGTACTTCGTATTGCACCAGTTATTAGGGCTTCTTCCCATTGTACTCATGTATAGGGGAATGATTGTTTGGACGCCTCCGTGCGCGCCGTAGTTAGTCTAATCTTGTCTTCGCGACCCTACGGGAGTGACAGGTAGGGGGTTGTAGCATGTGTTTGTTATTGTCGTAAGACTGGTTTGATGCACCTCTCCACTCTGATGTATCCGCACAAACCTCATCTCTGTATTACTACTGCAGCCAACATCCATTTTAGCCTCGTTACCGTATTAAAGTGTTGGTTGCCATTTACAATTTTCACCCCCACTCACTTACCTGTATTGCCAAACTGACGGTTCCTTGATGTCTCAGGATGTCTCCTGTCAACCGACCCCCTCTTACAATCAGATTTTGACATAAATTTCTTTTTTCCTCACTTCGATTTAGTGCCCTCTTATTAGTTATTCGATCTACACATCCAATCTTACGCAGTTTCTGTAGCGGTACTCATGACTTCTATTCTCTTCTAGTCTGAACTGTTTATAGTCCAGTTCTCACTTCTATGCAAGGATACACTCCAGTCAAATACCTTCAGAAAAGAGTGCTTAACATTTAAATTTATATTCGACGTTTACACATTTCTCTTTTTTAATAAGCTTTTCTTGACAATGCAAGTCTGCTGTTTTTTGTAATCTCTGCTTAGGGCATCGTCAATTATTTAAATGTCTCCGTGATGTTCTCCCATGGGTCAAACAAACCTTTCGTGCCGTCCTTCTTTCTTTCCGTTCAATATTCACTCTTTGTCTTATGCGGTGCGGGCCTCACATACGTGAGCAGTATTGTAGGATGGGTCGCACGAGAGTTTTGTAAGCAATCTCCTTTGTAGATTAAGCACATTATCCTGATATTCTACCAATGAAGCGAAATCTGTCACCAGCTTTGCCAACGACTGAGTCTATGCGATCGTTCCACTTTATCTCCCTGCGAATTGATAAGCCTCTTGTTTCACTTATTTTAAATGGAAATGTAATTCAGCCACGACAAAAGTGGTTTATACAACATTTGTAAGACCGATCCTTGAGTACTGCTCATCAGTCTGAGACGATTTCCAAGTTGTATTAATAGCACAGATAGACAAGATCCAACTAGGAGTGGCTAATTACCGTAACGGTAGTGTCTGGTGAGCGCGAAAACATTATGGAAATGATCAAAAGATTACAGTGGCGGTTTCTATAAGACGCTTAGTGCACTGTTGAAATTCCGATAGCGTGCATTTCTAGAAGAAACGGCCAACACAGTACCTCCTCCCACATATCTCGCGAAATGGCCACGATGATAAAAATCAATCATACTAACGCTTTTCGATAATTTTTCTTCTCATTCGGGAGTGAAACAGGAAAGGTGGGAAATTATGCCAGTGTCAGTAGTACCTTCAGGAGTATAGATGCAGATTAGATTGTGATTCAAATTCGTATGAGCACATTCGTATGTTTTGCAGTACAACACAGTAGCAAGTCTGTATTGAATCCTTACACAGTGCATGCTATACATTCCCATGGCCTAATCGACTATTCATTGTCCGTTGTAATGAATGGAGAGCGTTTTGAAATTCAACGTAGAACGTTATTTGTGTTATTCCCTCGTGTTCCAATTTCGTAGCCGATATTCTGAATGTTTTGGCTTTCCTTTTTCTGCCGTGTTAAAGTACGTAACTCCAAAGTAATTTTATTTTCTTTATCTTTTGTGCAATTTTCCAAAGTTTTGAGTGCTTCCACGATTTTCTCCTCTCCTCTTCATCTCAGAGTATCACTTCCAACTTACATCCTCAGTTCTTTGTTGTATGTATTCCAGTCTCTATCTTCCTCTACAGTTCTTACTCGTGACCTGTCTTCGTTTCCCTTCTTCTTGTCAGTGTTTTCCATATATTCCTTTCCTCGCCCGTTCTACAGAGAACCCACTTATTCTCAGAACTTTCTTCGTCATATTAAGGCCTATGTTTTATATCAGTAGACTTCTCTTGGTCAAGAATTTCCTTGTTGCCTTTGCTAGTCTCTTTATATGTCCTCTCTGCATCGTCTGCCATAGATTATTTCGTTTCCAAGGTATCAGATTCCCATCTACGTTGTGATCACCAGTTTTGATGTTAAGCTTCTCACTACTTCTTCTAATTACTTTCGACTTCCTTCGGTTTATTCTTAGTTCATATTCCGTACTCATTAGGCTGTTCATTCCATACAATTTTTCTTCAACTTCACTGTGGAAAATAATGTCATCAGTAAATCTTACCACTGATATCCTTTCATGCTGAATTGCAATCCCGCTGTTTAACCTCTCTTTTATATGTACCATTGTTTCTTCGATATATCGATTGGACAGTAGAGCCGAAAGACTGCATCCATGTTTTACACCCTTTTTAATCCGAGTACTTCGTTCTTGGTCTTCCAATCTCATTGTTCCCTTATGGTTGTTGTGCTTATTGTATCTTACCTGTCTTTCCCTATAGCGTACTCCTATTTTTCGCGAAATTTCGTACATTATACACCATTTTACATTGTCCAACGTTTTCTTCCATGTTGACAAATCCTATGAACGTGTCTTGATCTTTTTTCAGCTTTGCTTCCGTTATCAAATTTACAAATGTTAATATTTTTTCTCTGTTCGATGAATCTTAAAGGCATGAGCTTATCTCTCAGTCAGCACATTGGAAGGAATTTGTAGTGGTGAATAACATATGACACATAAAATTTGTTTTCAACTAGCAATCTTACTACGAAAGAGTATTATGTTACTATCAAATTATACAAAAATAGTTTGAAACGCAGAAGACAGGAAGGGGTGGAGAAGTGGAGTACCTGGACCCGGTGCAAGGTAGAACGACTGTGAAAGTCTTTCTCAGAAAGACTATGAAGTTCAAAAGAAGGTGAATTGATTTATCCGTGATAATTTAACAACTGAGTCACCCACGATGATTTAACTTTAAACTGTAATGCTCTCCACAAAAATGATCTGAGAATCCGAGAATTTCCACTCACTATTATAGAGCAACATTCTTTTAAGTACTGTTTTAAACAATTTATATACAACATGTTTCAAAAAATGCAAGTGATAACGGCAGACAAAATGCTAAGTAACTTATGAACGTTTGCTCACTGGTTTTTCAAAGAGAAATTGGACGTCAGGGATTGAACGCGTATAGCACATATTCAAATTAGTAATGTAGAAACGAGACTTTCCGTGTTTATCCTGCAATTAACACAATCCTGTTTCTTTTAACAAGAGAAGAGGATCCCGACGTGGTTTCCAGTAGAGACCGTGTCTCCAACAAATATTTGAGCACGCTTATGTCACCCACGATGTTACACAACATACGAGCTACCTCACTACGTAAGAGGAAGATCTGAGGAGGAGAAGTCCCATCAGACTCTAAAAAAGAATTAAGTGACAACATGTTCATGAGATATTCAGAGACAAATTGTCAGGAAAGAGTCTTAACCGGGCAATACTAACAGAGAAGTTACTCTGAAACTCGAACTGTGCGTTGTGAGATAAGAGGCTTAAGAATACGAGATGCTGCTTATACTACTGCTTCTTATATAGGCTGTGATCGTGTGAGAGGAATTCTGTGAAATATAGAAAACTTGTCTACGAACTAAGACTTGTGCGATACATTAAATTACGTAATTAACTTGGATGAAAAGCGATCATATTCAAGAACAGCCCGTTAACAGAAGAAACACATCGACGAGTCTGTATCACGATGCCTGAAAAGGCCCACAAGTACGGGTTGTACAGAATAACGGCTTTATTGTTGTAGCTAAGAGAAATACACTTGCATAGAGCGTTGCTGTGTGGCAACGAATGGCAGCTGGCAGGATACAACCTCACGTCTGATGGTATACTACATCCTCTGGAAGATGTCTGTTGAAAGCGCAAAAATCTGAGTAAAGTTGTTTTTATAACTTTCCAAGAGGTGTTATATTTGCAACAGTTGTTCAAAGAGGGGCCTGCCAAATTCCACGCAGACATGACACCGTCAACATAAGTTTCCGTCGCATCCGTAAGAATAAACGGGATAAAACATTAAGAACTATTCAAGCGTGAACATCGACACTGCAAGCGTCTGATACAGACTGACTACAGGGTGGCCGAGAAATGCACTGAGGCATGTTAGGTAGTTAGTCAGTTACATGTTCTATAGTTCGTCTGAACGATTCTTTTATCGAAGTGATGTGGAACGGATCACTCTGCAGGATCTCCATACATAGTTTGTGTCAACATTAAGAAACACATTGTTATTTTTAGTCCTAGTCATATGAATACACTATTTCTTTTTTACTGGCTTCAAATTTTTAAGTAGAAATACATCAGTGGAATATAAAAGAAGTTGTCTTGGATAAATTATTTTAAATTAGATTTGAAACATGCTTCGCTACCTGTCAGACATTCATGTTGTTGGGAAAATTATAAAAAATTATTGTTGCTGCATACTGAATTCCTTTCTGAGCCATTGACACCTTTAAAAATGGGTGATAAAGGTCATTTTTACCCTCTAGTGTTGTAGGTATATATATCACTCTTCTTCTCAAATTGTGATGGATTATTTATGACGACTTTCATTAGCGAGTATATGTATTGTGACGGCGCAGTTAAAACTGCTAGCTTCTTGAAGAGGTGTCTCCATGACGTCCGTGGCTGAGCACCACATTTATTCTTACGGCTCGGTTTTGTGTAATCAGTACTTTCTTTCTAAGAAACAAGTTATCCCAGAAAATTATTAAGTCCGACATTTTTGAGTGGAAATACGTATAATATGTCAGGAGATTGATACGTTTGTTTCTAAGACTAGCAATTATACGAAAAGAAAAAGTATCTGAACTTAATTGTTTGAGAAGCACAGTAATACGCTTCTCCCAGTTCAAGTATTCATCAATACGTACACCCACAAATGAGGAGCACTGTACCCTATTTAATGACTGCTATTCATGTGCTACATCAATTGTTGATATTACTCTTTCTGTTGTACAGAACTGAATTCAGTTTTTCTTTTTTTTTTTTTTTCAAAATTCAGGGAGAGTCCATTTCCAGAGAATCAATTAATAATTCTTTGGAAATTATCATTTGCTTTCTTTCTAATCGCGTTTATGATAGCACTCTACATCTACATCAACATCTACATCTAAATCTACATGGATACTCTGAAAACCACATCCAAATGCGTGGCAGAGGGTTCATCGAACCACCTTCACAATTCTCTATTATTCCAATCTCGTATAGCGCGCGGAAAGAATGAACACCTATATCTTTCCGTAGGAACTCTGATTTTCCTTATTTTATCGTGGTGATCGTTCCTCCCTATGTAGGTCGGTGTCAACAAAATATTTTCTCATTCGGAGAAGAAAGTTGGTGATTGGAATTTCGTGAGAAGATTCCGTCGCAACGAAAAACGCCTTTCTTTTAATGATTTCCAGCCCAAATCCTGTATCATTTCTGTGACACTCTCTCCAATATTTCGCGATAATACAAAACGTGCTGCCTTTCTTTGAACTTTTTCGGTGTACTCCTTGAGTCCTATCTGGTAAGGATTCCACATCGCGCAGCAGTATTCTAAAAGAGGACGGACAAGCGTAGCATAGGCAGTCTTCTTAGTAGGTCTGTTACATTTTCTAGGTGTCCTGCCAATAAAACGCAGCCTTTGGTTAGCCTTCCGCACAACATTTTCTATGCGTTCCTTCCAATTTAAGCTGTTCGAAAATGTAATACCTAGGTATTTAGTTGAATTTACGGCTTTTAGATTAGACTGATTTATCGTGTAACCGAAGTTTAACGAGTTCCTTTTAGCACTCATGTGGATGACCTCACACTTTTCGTTGTTTAGGGTCAACTGCCACTTTTCACACCATTCAGATATCTTTTCTAAATCGCTTTGCAGTTTGTTTTGATCTTCTGATGACTTTATTAGTCGATAAACGACAGCGTCATCTGCAAAAAATCGAAGACGGCTGCTAAGATAGTTTCCCAAATTGTTTATATAGATAAGGAACAGCAAAGGGGCTATAACACTACCTTGGGGAACGCCAGAAATCACTTCTGTTTTACTCGGTGACTTTCCGTCAATTACTACGAACTGTGACCTCTCTGACAGGAAATCCCAAATCCAGTCACATGACTGAGACGATATTTCATAAGCACGCAATTTCACTACGAGCCGCTTGTGTGGCACAGTGTCAAAAGCCTTCCGGAAATCCAGAAATACGGAATCGATCTGAAATCCCTTGACAATAGCACTCAACACTTCATGTGAATAAAGAGCTAGTTGTTTTTCACAGGATTGATGTTTTCTAAACCCATGTTGACTGTGTTTCAATAGACCGTTTTCTTCGAGGTAATTCATAACGTTCGAACACAATATATGTTCTAAAATCCTGCTTCATATCGACGTTAACGATATGGGCCTGCAATTTACCTTTCTTCAATACTGGTGTGACCTGTGTAACTTTCCAGTCGTTGGGTACGGATGTTTCGTCGAGCGAACGGTTGTATATTGTATTGAGCTAATGTATCAGCATACTCCGAAAGGAACCTGATTGGTATACAGTCTGGACCAGAAGACTTGCTTTTATTAACTGATTGAAACTGCTTCACTACTCCGAGGATATTTACTTCTACGTTACTCGTGTTGGCAGCTGTTCTGGATTCGAATTCTATAATATTTACTTCGTCTTCTTTTGTGAAGGCATTTTGGAAGGCTGTGTTTAGTAACTCTGCTTTGGCAGCACTGTCTTCGATAGTATCTACCGTGCAGAGAAGACATTGATTGTTTCTTGCCGCTAACATACTTCACATACGACAAGAATCTCTTTGGATTTTCTGCCAGGTTTCGAGACAAAGTTTCGTTTTGGAAACTGTTATATGCATCCCGCACTGAAGTCCGCGCTAAATTTCGAGCTTCTGTAAAAAATCGCCATTCTTGGGGATTTTGCATCTGTTTAAATTTGGCATGTTTGTTTCGTTGTTTCTGCAACAGTGTTCTAACACGTTTTGTGTACCAAGAGGATCAGCTCCGTCGTTTGTTAATTTATTTGGTATAAATCTCTCAATTGCTGCCGATACTATTTCTTTGAATTTATGCCACTTCTGGTCTACACTTACATTATTAATTTGGAACGAGTGGAGATTGTCTCTTAGGAAGGCGTCGAGTGAACTTTATCTGCTTTTCTGACTAGGTATGTTTTTCGCTTATTTTTCGAGTATTTGGGGATTACAATATTCGATATCCCTACAACTCTGTGTTCACTAATCCCTGAATCAGTTTTGATGCTCGTTATTAACTCAGGATTATTTGTTGCTAAGAGGTCAAGTGTGTTTTCACACACCAGGATTGTCTGCAAAAAGTACCAATTTTGCTTGTTGATTGTTAAGTGGAGGGTTATTCACATATATATATGGAATTGGAATGGACCTAAAATTGAGCCCTATGGGACTCCCTTTGTGACTATTCCCCAGTCACTAAAATTTTCTACCTTTCCAACATTGTCTGAATCATTCAGCACAACCTTTCGTATTGTGTTTGTTAAGTTTGATTCAAACCAGCTGCGCATAAAGCCGTTTAGTAAGGGGGTATCATGATCTACTCAGACAAATCCCTTGGATGGATCACAAGAATACCACAAAATGCCACTCCATGGATTATAAAAATGTCCAGTTAATAACTTCCACCATCCTTCCGGGTCTCTTAGATTACGGAAGCCATTGAAGTCCGTTTGACGAAAGTTTTACTTACACGCGACGGAGGTTTTAACTTGGCTAAAATGAGTAATCTGGCATTTGAAATAGTCATTTCTTGTCGATAATGGTGCCATGCGCCTCTCGTTAATGCCTAGTGTTTATAAACTAGAACATGTGATACGATATCTGTTACAAAGGATATGCTACTGGTTTTCATCTTTGTCGTCTAAGTGACATTTCTGCGGCTGTTATGGTCTGTGTCTAGATGCCCAATAGCGCAAACGATGTGTTTCAGTGAGCAGGCGGGAGCGCTGCACCGTCAATATTACGGCATAGATGGTTGGATAATTCAGCCGACATATCACGTAATTTTGTAGAATATTCCACGACCCTTTATTTTTCACACTGAGACACTGGTAAGACAATGGCATCCTGTTGGTCAGTAGTTCACATACCGATCCAGCACTCTTGATTTCCCTTAATCGCTTAAAGCAATGCAGGGGTGGTTTCCCTTCTTCCCCTACCTGAACTGGTGCTCCATTACTAATGACCTTGTTGTCGACAGGCCGTTAAATTCTGATCTTCCTTCCTTTCATTATTACTGTTACACAGGGATCCGGAATTTTTCAAGCGAGCGTCAAAATATCGTTTCTTAAGTCGTTGTCTTGAACAAAAATGCAGATACTAGCCATGTCTGCAGGTTGCGCTGTTGTATATGATCACGAACGGCACCTGTGCAGTGTCCTCAGTACGTGTCAGTCGTGGTCAGCACTGTGTTCTGTGTTGTGACTGCATTATGTCGGAGCTAAGTGAGTACGAACACTGGAAAATTGTATGGTGACCAAGGGAGCAGAAGTGTTTGATGTTTCAATAGACACCAAATCGAAGATTTATAATGCTTACAGGGAAAGCGGAAAAGCGTCAGGCACTAAAAGCGCGGATGTAAGCATTTGTTGACTGATCGTGACGGACAGTAATTGAAGAGGACTGTGACGAAAAACAGGAGAAGTACAGCACCAAAAGTCACTGCAGAACTGAATGGCACACTCGCGCGTACTGTCAGCACCAAGACAACACGGATGGAGCTCCGTAAGCAGGGAATTTCAGAATGAGCTGGAATTCCAGAACCACAGTTAGTGGTGTAAATGCCCATAATAGGAAACCGTGGTGCTGAAGCCATAAAACTTGGGAGGATGTCATTTGGTGGGATGAGTGTTGTTCCACACTGTTTCTAACTTCTGGCCGTTTGCGTCCCGAGAATCAAACACGGCAAAGGCTCGGTGATAATTTAGACAACCATATCATACTATTCCATTTGCTCCATGGTTGCTCTGCAAAGTCGCATTACTACCATGGATAATGTAACCGTTTTGGCTGGTAAGGTTCATCCCGTGATGCAATGTTTTTCTCCCCAGTGATGACGGTGTGCTCCAAGAGGACAGGACGCCTGTTCACACAGCTCGCGTCCTCCAGGACTGGTTTTGTGAGAACCAGGATCTCTCCTGGCCAACACAGTCACCAGGTCTTAATATTATTGTGGCTATGTGGTCCACTTTGTTTCTGAGCACCTCCATCATCGTTATCTGAATTTCCCACTAGTTTGCAGGAGAAGGATATGAGATTCCCTTGAAAACTAGACAGGATCTGTATTTATCCACTCCGAGACGACTGGAGGCCGTATTGAATGCCAACGGTTTATCTACGCTATGTTAGTTATGGTAATGTATTGTGTTTTTGGTGTTTTCATATTTTTGTGCACCCCCTGTAAATCCTGATGGCTACCCGCCGCTTTGAGCCATCGCCCTCCCGAATGCGAGTCCACTCCCCACTGTGCTAACTACTGCACCACCTCCATCTGTTACATTACTTGCATTTACCTCATTTCAGAAACACTTATATCCAACAATCTTGTTCATAGCTGCAGTTCAGCAACTGAAATATATTTCAACGAAGATTAAAAAGCGCAGCTGATGACTGACTTTTTTTATCTTTGTTAACTTATACCCAACATTAAGTGCTTTTCGAAAATTTGGATCAGAAATAGTATATTCGATGAAAAAAATTATCAATAATGGCCCTTCACGCGAACTGAGACCTTAATTCATTCCACTTACGAGAAAAAAATATTTCCTAGGTGTGTCGCTTTACTCTCAACTCAATAAGTAGACATCGATGTTTGTGTATGTTCACTTACGCTAAATGAGAAAGTTACCTTCAGACGAATTATTCAATAAGTTGTAGAAGGGACCCCTTGGTACAGTAGCTGCAGAAGTCTTTTATTGTATAACAACTGTACGTGGTTACGTTACTCATGAGATTCGAGTTTTCACAATTTACGATAGAGACATCAATTTGTTGTTGATTATTACCATGTCATCTTCTGATTACCAGATGAATAGTGGCAATCACTAAATGATTCACGTATGCAATATCATCTTAGTTACGATTATCTCAAATAGAAAAGAATGGTACAAATGTTTTTAACAGAGACAAATTGTCAGAATCCCTCCGCCAGATTTATATTTAAATGTCATCTGATGGAAGGCAGTGAGGGTACCTGTGAAATAATATTTTGTGTGGACATAGCTGGGTATTGTTTCCGACAAATTTACTCGATGTTTCAAGAGTACGAAATTAGACGCTAGATACAGGAGTACTTAACAATCTACAACGATTATTGAGACTTATACCACGGAACACTGTTTTCGCAATTAACTGTTAAGAATTCGCAAAATTTTGTATTCCCCCAACAGGAAGGAAAGTTAGCATACGATTTAAAGAACATACAACATTAAGCGACAGTAATCCATCCAACTCTACTGCCCACTTCAAAGATACCAACTACAAAATACCTAATATACATGAATCACTTCAAATGTTACATATTCAGGAAGGAAAAATTATGGACGTAATGAAAGAAACTGATATTTACATCGACCTATAAGACCAGTCAGACATAGTTTTAAATAAACAAAAACACCTGCATAATGAAAAATTCCTAAACAACTTTTTACCAATTCTACGACGAAGCGTCACAGAACCATAGAATCTATAACTGTCGCTGCATTCGGTGATAAATATTACTGTAATGCGGAAGATCACGCTAGCATAAAGTAGTTCGAGTCTTGTGGTTTCCAATACTGTTTCATTGAAGTACTGTGATCGATTTTATACATGTTGTTACTTTTAACTAAAGACATTGAAATATCTCGGAGAGAGACGCCCAGTGATACTACACTCGACTTTATATCCGTTACTAGCCTTTACAAATAGCTTCAGGTACATGAATATGTCACTCGCTTCACCAAAAGAAATAACTTCCATAATAAAACCTTTAAAAACAAAGCATTCTAGTGGTTACGATAAAATATCAACAAAGTTAATTAAGGCATGTTCTTGTGAGTTTAGCACAAGTTTCTAAGTTACTTGTGTAACCAGTCAGTTATAACTGGGACATTTCCTGACTGGTTAAAATATGCAGAAAGGGGATAAAGAGATACCATCAAACTACAGACTGATTTCACTTTTGACAGCATTCTCAAAAATTTTAGAAAAAGTAATGTACAGGCAGCTTCTCAACCATCTGACCACAAATAACATATTATCAAGAACACAGTTTGGATTTCTGAAGGGTTCTGATATCGAAAAGGCTATTTACACCTACAGTGAAAATGCACTTAATTCATTCAATAACAAGTTACAAGCAGCAGGTATTTTCTGTAATTTGTGAAAGGCACTCGATTGTGTGAACCTCAACATCCTTTTAAATAAATTAGAATTCTATGGTGTCAACTGGCAGCGCTGCAAAATGGTTCAAGTCATACCTCGATAACAGGAAACAAAGGGTGTCAGTACAAGGGACTAGAGAATTAACTCATCAGTCGTCATCAGAATGGGAAGAAATTACATGTGATGTCCCACAAGGATCCATCTCAGGGCCATTGCTTTTTCTTGTGTACATTAATGATCTCTCATCAGTTACACTGCCAGAATCAGAGTTCGTTTTTTTTGCAGATGAGACAAGTATTGAAACAAACAGTATGTCGAGTGTAGTTCTAGAAAGATCTGCTAATGATATTTTTTTCCACCCAGCATATGCATAAAGTATGAAGAAGAGCAGATAGAAGAGGTTGACAGTCTTAAATTCCTGGGATTACAACTTGATAATAAATTCAGTTGGGAGGAGCACACCACAGAACTGCAGAAACGCCTTAACAAATCTGTATTTGCAATTCGAGTGTTAGCAGACACAGGCGACATAAAAATGAAAAAGCTTGCATACTTTGCCTACTTTCATTCCATAACGTCATATGGTATAATATTTTGGGGTAACTCTTCAAGTCAAACAAAAGCTTTCAGAGTCCAAAAGCGTGTAATACGTATTATTTGTGGAGTAAATTCACGGACGTCCTGTAGAAACCTCTTCAAAGAACTGGGTATACTAACTACTGCCTCTCAGTATATTTACTCCTTGATGAAATTTGTCCTAAATAATATATCTCTTTTTCCAACAAACAGCTCAGTTCATACACACAATACCAGGAACAAAAATGATCTGCACAAGGACTTAAAAGCACTTACTTTAGTTCAAAAAGGGGTCCACTACTCAGGAACACTCATCTTCAATAATTTACCAGCAAACACAAAAAATTTAGTTATAAATAAAGATCAGTTTAAAAGGAGCCTGAAAGACTCACTAGTGGCCAACTCCTTCTACTCCATTGACGAATTTTTTAATAGAAACAAGTGATGTATTGTATGGATTCGTACTATTAGTATTGCTATTTCAGCTTAAAAAAGTATTGTATGTATTCATACTATTAGCATTGTTATTTCTGCTTAAAATGTATTGTATATATTCATACTATTAGTACTGTTATTTCAGCATAAAAAAAATTAACATGTTCCACATCCACGAAGATCTCCTCAACACGGATCTATGGAACGAAAAACTAATCTAATCTAATCTAATCTAAACCCCGCCTCCCCCCCAATCCCAACCCGTGCGTGGGTGGCGTGAGGGCAGCTTTGAAATCTTCATTGGGAACTCCCGTTTTTCATTGCAGATTACGATTCTACGGTAAAATCTACATACATTTTGTCTGAAGCATTTTCTTCGTTTTGCCACAGATGGTGATGTAATCGGGGGAATAGAAATGAGTACACAATCGTGATTTACGACATTCTCTCAGTGGCCCTTGAATATTCAATGGCGCGTTGGACACCACTTCCATGCGGCGAGGGTAGGACAGGCCAGTACTTTAAAACTTTTAATTGGAAAACCCTACACTGTAATACTCCGACATATCGGAGAGGGGATTACTCGACGCGCCACTGTGGCCGAGGCTCAAGGCGAACAATACTCTACTTTTCCAATTAGAGTATGTGTTCAAACGTAGCACCACGAACTTCAAAACACTTTATGATCCGATTTACAAATGATAGAAGCATGTCTGCGGCGTTTCTGATGCGGTCGACCATATCTTCACAGCCTGTTGGCACTTGCTGGTACAACTTATCTTTTAAGTATCCACAGAAAGAAACCCGACGACGGCAAATCCGGTGACCTAGCGGGTCAATTAACAAGGGCACCTCTGCCGATCCACCGACCAGTGTAAACACGGTCCTTACCTCCCTTGTTTCAATTGCCTAATGCGCTGGGCAACTGTCATGCTGAAACCACATACGTCGTCGAACGTGCAGGGCAACATCCTGCAGCAGTACCGTTCGTTAGATATTTGTATCCATTCAAAGTGTCGTCGATAAATATGGACCAATGAGTTTGTTCGCCATGACGACGTATCATACGATAACCGTCCGAGGACGTTGTGGTCAACTTGCCATAGCAAGTGGAGATTGTCCACATTCCAGTAATTCATGTTATGCTGGTTAACGCTACCATGGTTTGCGAATGTAGACTCACCGGAAAATAGTACATTAGCAAAGAACGTTGGGGTTGTTTGCACTCCTTGACGTGGCCATTCACAAAACACTATCCGAAGGAAAATCTGCGCCATTAAGTTCTTGATGCAGTGACACGTGGTATGGATGATACTTACGACGATGCAGTACGGTGACAATACCACCTACATCATGGGCTGTTGTGCACTGCCGCCAGTATAGTTATTTCATTAGCTTCTCCTTCGTTTCCTTTTGCCGGTCTGTACGCTGCCATCAGACATAAGGGTGTTCACAACCTTGTAAAAGAACGAAAGAGAGCGAACTTTCTCTGGAAAACGCTCGGCAAAATCAGCCTCAATTTTTCTTATACAGTCTTCTTAAATCAGGATCATTTCAATTTCTTCTTCTGTGTCCGCAACATTCACCGTCCACTTGCACGTCTGTTTTCCAAACGATGGGTAGGTGTGCAGGCAATAAACACTGCGGAGGTGTTGCAACTCTTCCTTGCAGCCGCGTTAATTTCGTTTCTTCTTCCGATATATCGGCTGTAGACCGTCTAGCCATCAGCAGAGTGACCCGAGTGACCGGGCTGCAGCACTTGTTCCGTCCTTTGATACCAGCGGACCGCGCCAGTGCGCGTGCGGCCACAGATACACAGGCGCCAGAGACGTGGATCGGCGGCAAGAAGGTACAACATATGCAAGAAATTAGATCTATGGCGACACGGTCGATCCACATTGTGATATCGATGAACACTGCGAGCTGAGTCTTTGTAACGTCTTTGTGAGTTTATTACAGAAAGTGTCGGATTTCATGATTTGTCCAAGCTGAAGACGCTATCTCTCTTAATTAAATTCGTCGCCAACGGAATTGCAATTGCTTCTTTCATTACTGAGTCCCGGAAAGTTGAATTAGAGGCAAAAATTCCGACGTTATCGTACACCATAGAAAGTCCAGTGTCAATACAGTAGGGACCGATGACCTAGCCAGTTTGGCCCCTTAGGGATTCACACACACATTTGTCAACACAGTGTTCTGTACCGCCGATTTATTAGGTTGTAAGAGCTGGGTGAACCTGCGGTGCTTTGTGAATCTCTCATGGACTGTAAGTGTCATCTGTGTGCTACTGCTCTCCACCAAAGACAGCAGCGGTCCTGCGTTCCGTCAAAGATGATTTGGTGCTTCGGAAGACTAGGGTTTACAAATTTACAAGTGATGATTCAAATGGCTCTAAGCACTATGGGACTTAACATCTGAGGTCATCAGTCACACATCCATGCCCGAGGCAGGATTCGAACCTGCGACCGTAGCAGCAGCTCGGTTCCGGACTGAAGCGCCTAGAACCGCTCGGTCACAGCGGCCGGCTTTTACAAGTGTGCGTGGCCGTTCATACAGCGGACTTTCTATGATTCGATGTGTAGTTTTGGCGATATTTCGATGTCTTCAGTTAAAATGAACACCCTGTATGTAAGATCTTTGTAACAAATATTTATAAGTTATTTTTAAAAAAAATTACCTACAGTCATATTTACACCAATGATGAACGATAATTAAATATAATTGAAAAGAAAGATATATATGTAGCTTAATTAACAAATTTCTTTAAAACAGTTGTAATCTTATTAGTGTAAGAACGTTAAAAACATCGATCTTATACATAAGAGCCTTACAACACCTGTTCGAAAGTGGCGTGCTCCCAACATAGGGAAAAACCTTTTCGAATTTATTTTGTGACAATTACATAGGAGAAAGGACGTACATGGCATAATATACCAATAAAAAATCGTTGATAAAGTAAGTTATAATGCACCCAGTACTTCTAGAGGTATGACTTGTAACTATGTTAAAATCACAAGTAACACTAATGTGTTCAATATAGGTATAATACTTCCATTTTAGATACTTGAAAATGGCCTCAGGCCGAAATTGTACAATCTTACATTAAATAAAGAGAACGGTGGCTAAGGGCATCACGAAATCATTCAAAAATACTTCACATACATGACACTGGACATTCTGTTCGCAGGTGACTTTATTGCTGCAGATCTAGAGCTAGTGGTAAGACTGGAAAGTCAACATGTTCGGGGAGAGAAAGGAATTTGATGTGACAGCAGCTGCCAACAATGAGCCAGAGTTCAAGATGACGATGGCACCACCCCCCGACGTCGGCGAGGACAGTAGACGTAAGTAAGAACCACATTCCTTCTCTTGCCCACTCTGTAAACTGTTTGAGTTTTTGTAACACCCACCCACAACTCCTACTACCAGACTTTAGCAAGGGGGGTTGTGTGTAAGAGTAAGAAAGACAATAAGGACTGCCTCGACGTAGCTGTAGTTCATCGGTAACTGCATTTACTCGACACAACTGACGCCGGAATGCAGTTGCAGGCTGACTTGGTTTTATTCCTTGACTCACTCATCTGTTTCAGACTTTTATAATTGTATTCTATGTGCTTACTGAAGAAGTAATGAGCTGCTCCTTTAATTCGTCTGCTAGAATGGCTACCGCCATTTAGTGTCTTGAATGACCACAAAAGTCGATATATCGCTTCTGTGGTATTCAATACAATGTTTACACGTCATAACGACGTCACATTCGGCTGACTCGGAGGGAACACTATTACCTTTTCCATGTACCCCAGAGTACCATCTCACCATGGAGGTAAAACAAGAAGGGAGATGGCACTCTAGACTTACACTGTACGTTGTTTTGAAGCGATAGGGGAAGCGGCCTGCCGCCATCTTAAATAGACTATTGTCTACGATTGCTTCTTGTTCATTATTTCTGTCGCGCGCACGCAACAGCTGTTTTAAACACTAAAAACTGCAGTGCTTTCATGAATAACATTGTGTGAGGATGACAATTTTGAACTTTTGTCTCTTCATGGATATATATTTAATAATACGAAACTTTTGGCCTCGTTAATGTAAGTTGGTTTTAAGTGATAATTTTCAATAGTCAATAAGAGAAGGATATGATGTAAAGAGGAAGCTTTCGTAATCCATCTAATTCTACTTGTATTTGTACTGATAGCAAATAAAGCTGGAACTCCGAAACAATTGCTTGTTTCCTCGCTGCTACTGCTTGTTGTCGTTACATTATCAGGTTTCAAATCGTACGTACAGCATTTTTTATGTCCATATGCACAGCATTTTTAATGTTCATGTTTGCAAAAATCTTACCTACGTGTTCCTTGTTAGCCGATTAACGTGTTCAAAATGGTTCAAATGGCTCTGAGCACTATGGGACTCAATTGCTGAGGTCATTAGCCCCCTAGAACTTAGAACTAGTCAAACCTAACTAACCTAAGGACATCACAAACATCCATGCCCGAGGCAGGATTCGAACCTGCGACCGTAGCGGTCTTGCGGTTCCAGACTGCAGCGCCTTTAACCGCACGGCCACTTCGGCCGGCGATTAACGTGTGCAATGAGGAAAGAAGCAAGGCATGCTATCGTATCTTATGGATGTCAACAAAGTGAACGATTCTTGAAATGTCAAAGAAACAGAACTGCAAAGAACTATACCTCCACGCAGAATAGAATTCTGGTTTTATTAGATTGTCACTAAAAAATAAAAATACAAGAAGTCTCACTGTAGTTTACACACCTTTTCACTTTGAAATCTTACCTATGATGCGACATTCAGTGTGTGGCCAATAATAGCGAGTTACAGGGTAAGAAAAGATATAATTTTTTTAAAACATGTTACAGCGTTATGCAATACTATAAAAGTGATTACGGGGATGGTCTCAAACGCTTAGTTCCAGTAAAATGGATATGGTCCAAATGGCTCTGAGCACTATGGGACTTAACATCTGAGGTCATCTGTCCCATAGAACTTAGAACTATTTAAACCTAACTAACCTAAGGACATCACACACATCCATGCCCGAGGCAGGATTCGAACCTGCGACCGTAGCGGTCGCGCGGTTCCAGATTGAAGCGCCTAGAAACGATCGGCCACACTGGTCGGCAGTAAAATGGATATTTTGCTATAACATGGCTCAAATGGCTCTGAGCACTATGGGACTCAACTGCTGAGGTCATTAGTCCCCTAGAACTTAGAACTAGTTAAACCTAACTAACCTAAGGACATCACAAACATCCATGCCCGAGGCAGGATTCGAACCTGCGACTGTAGCGGTCTCGCGGTTCCAGACTGCAGCGCCTTTAACCGCACGGCCACTTCGGCCGGCTGCTATAACATGTACGTAGGTAATTTTTTGGTAGTGATAGCCTATATGTGTAACAGATAGGCCTACCTTTCCAACAATAGCCTATTTCAAATGATAATTAAATCGAAACTCTTAGCTGCCGACAGGTGTTGTTGATATACATCAATGGGGACAGCTGAAAATGTGTTCTTTCGGGAACAGATACCATTTTCAAATAGCCTATTTGCTTCTTTTCGTGGAATATTTCTCGCCAGTAACTCTGTCAGTTTTTGAAGAATAACCAAACATACAAATGAACATATTGCTTGAATGGGTCCACTTACGAACGAAATGTGGTACCTCTAAACTTAAGATTACGATCGGATCGATCAACACACCTGTAAACGACGCAAGTAGGTGTAAACGCGGTGAACCTAATGTTTTGAGCTACTTAAGGTGGCGGACTGCGGCTCTATGTTTGTGACATAATGACAATTCCCTTCGTCTTTTACTGTCGTGCATCTCACTCTGCTAGTTGTACCTCTGACTCCCAAAGATGTTACAACAGTAATTCGATCTCTGACCCGTCTCTGGAGCATTGGTAATTAACTACATCAGCAAGACAGACAAACTGAGAGAGGGAGGGGTGATTGTACACTGCGAAGGATGCCTGCAAAAGGATCCTTTTAATAAGCTGCTTTTGATTAAAGTATTGCCACGTTATAGTCTATCGTTCGTACTACTGAACAATCCGAAGCATAACTTAGAACCAAATATCGTTGAAGCTTATTGTTTTCCTACAATTCCTTACGGCTACTTTTTCAGTAAACAAGATATTAAATGCACTTCTTTTCCTCTTGTATCAGCTTATGATCAGTAATTTCGTCGTTTCCACATCACCTCTGCTGTCCCAGATTGATGAATCTGACTATCTTTGACAGTAGTGGAGTTTACTGTCACTCTCAGAGGTGTACACACTCCGCTGTTAACCTACCCGTGCTCGCCTGTTTGCAAGACAGCCAAGATGCTGCGTGCTGTCAGTGGAACGGGCAGGCTGCTTTACTCCCATCCTAGCCAAGCTATGCCCAACCCAAGCAGGCTACGAGAATGTTGCTTGTATGCCCGTCTTCCCGCTATGCTAGGCTACGTAGCAGTTTATTCTGTACTCTTTCATTGCGGTGTTAACATAGGATACGGAAGTTGATGACAAGTCTTTTTTTACCCGAGTATCACAAGACGAGGCTTAATAAATACGTAATTATTTTGTGTCATTGTAGGGCAGAAAATGGTGGATATTATTTGTCATTTTTATCTTTTCGACGTATTTCGTGCTTATTTGTTTATTTCGATACGAACGGTTTTCTCTGCCCCTTCTTTCGACTATCACTGGTTGTTCTCAATTCGAGCCGTCATCAGATCACCTCTAATACATGTTTTTTATAGTAAGCAGAACCGTCTCTGAAAGTCGAGATCCCTTGCACCTAGGAATCTGGGAACGTATATTATACTGCAACGACAGCAAGGTCTTGGAAATCTGTTTTCTGTAACCTTAGCGTGTTCCAGCCAAATATGATCCCAGTTACACCAATTTTAATTACTTCTTTCAGGATGTGTACTACGTGTTTGCTGAATTCATTTCAAGTTGCTAAAATAGTTCATTCTTAATTCCCGAAATTGCATTTAAGCAAACACGAAGTTCGTTTTTCATATTATGTTAACGTAAGAAAAACATGTCTGGAAGAAGAAACTTTTCTCTCGTACTAATTCCTCTTCGCACTACTGTGGTTTTTAATAACCATTTTATTATTTATCTATTGTATTTCAATCAATGCTAGTCCTAAATTGAGAAAGCCTATATACAACTAAATGACTTCAATTCTTTACCACACATTTCCACACACTTGCCATCCACTAAGAGCCTTTGCCCTCTTTCGAAATATTTCACGAGTAACAAAACTGCTGATCAAATTTCCAAACATGTCGTAAGATACTCGAGGATCCGCAATGAGTGGTTAGTAACTTTATACACAATTTACTTCGGGATACAACTGCCATTCATTTGAAGCTGCCTCATAAAGTCACGACAGCTTTTCCTTTGATGGGCTTGGACTCTGTTTTCTGACTGGTACATATTCACTAGTTCTTTATTTCTCCTCAATCTATTTTGTTCATTTTGCTACTCCCGCCGTTATGATAAATGAGCTACAGTGAAACTACCTACGTTATCATATATCTGGTTAGTCACGTTAGATTAGTAGCGCGACTTGTTGTCAGGTGTAGCACGCTCAACGGGTCCTGTGAAGCTTGCCATGCTTGCGGAAACCCCTGCTTTAACTATTGTGCCTCAGTACACAATTAGGCCCCTACCCTCGTGTCTTTTTTGCGGCACGTTGAGTCGCTTTAATGGTTGCGGTGGAGTTAGGAGAAGGCAGGCTGAAGGAGAATTTGTACACCTCTGGTAACACTACATGTGTGTGCTCGTCTTCTGCTTGCCTCGGGCCACAAGTTGTGTGTTCTGACGTGTGTCACAAGCTCGGGCTGTACCACAGTTTATCTCTGAAGTCAGAAGAACTACAATGAAACAATTGATCTCTTTCGGATAGCCCAGATGGGAAACTAGACTTCGAAAAAACAAATTTTTACATTCGAGTCCGCCGGCCGCTGTGGCCGAGCGGTTCTAGGTGCTTCTGTCTGGAACCGCGCAACCGCTACGGTCGCAGGTTCTAAACCTGCCTCGGGCATTGATGTGTGTGATGTCCTTACGTTAGTTAGGTTTAAGTAGGTTTTAAGTTCTAGTGGACTGATGACCTCAGATGTTACGTCCCATAGTGCTCAGAGCCATTTGAACCATTCGAGTCCCAATCAAATAGATAATTTTAGTCTTTCACATATTTACATCACAACATGCAGCGCTGTGGTGTGAGAGATATTCTCGTAAGGCTCTATATCTACTGCAAAGCAACATCTCTATCGTAAGTTGTTCAAGACAGCATCTCTCGTCTATCCAATTCTCGATGCGTAATGGATTAGTTGTAACACTTATACAGTACTGCCTAAATAGGAATGAGGTCAGGTCCATGGGGAGACACACAACTACCCTCAACCCCTTGTAAAGTTCTTCAAGCCATTCTGACGAAATAAGGTGGAGCATTGTCTTGGGAGGTGCAGCTCATCTGCAACGAAATGGAGTTGAACAAATCGATGAACACAATCTGTAGGTAACTTCCACAACGTTCTTCTGTATGGTTTGACTGCTCACCACTTGTTACTCTGAACTGAACTAGCAATTTAACAGCTGCATTGTGGTCGCTCTGCCCGCTTTGACAATGCTTGATAGTCAGCCGCTGAGTGGACTAGTGGGAACACGCAAAAAAGCTCTGTAACTCAGTAATATCGGAAATAGAGTATCTCATATGCCGGACTCCCATCTGGCCACGATCAAATGTGCTGATATCTCGCATTTTGCCAATCCTGTGCCCGATTGTTATTACAGCCTGTACAAAGTCCGATGATCTCCCAGTCCACGTGACATGGTGAGCTATTCCATTGGCTTTGGTGTCTGGAGTCCAACAAGTCAGTCACCCAGTTCAGTTGCTCTGTAGCGTCGCTGAATGACGTTTCCTGACATGGATTCCTATTCAAAATATTATCTACTCATTCCCCCTCTGCAAGCCCTAGAAATTTACAGTGGGAATTTCCGATCTGTCACACCTTAGGAATACAGTCAGTGCTGACAATTCGAGTATCAGCGATGAAAAAATCGAGTGTTGATGCATGTGTATTAGAACGAAGCACTGGGCGCATGTTACTCTGTCGTAAAATGTTCTTCAAGCTATTCAGGGTGTTCGTAAATTCCCATTACAAGCTCCCGGGACTTGTAGGGGGACTGAGTACTTAATATTTTGAACAGAAACCCATGTCCGAAACGTCATCCAACGACGCTGCAGAGCGCCAAAGTTACAGACACCGAAGCCTGTTAATTTGCGTATACACAAGGTGATCCTTAATGATGTTACAGACTTTGAAGGATGATGGAGAAGGATAATAGTATCAACTTGAGGTAAGGGTCGTTGTACCGGAAACAAACGAATCGAAAGTTGTGAGCGAAAACCGTTCTGATATCCTTGACAGTGAAATATTTGTAACTGTACTGTTGTGATAGAAGTGAAGGGAATTTAACTTTCAGAGGTGATAGTATGGACCAAAACAAGAAAGGATGTCTAGTAGACATGGGCTCTAAAATGCATACCTGAGGGGCTATGAGCTGTTCTTCATCTTCACAAGTGTGAAACATATCTCCTCTATTGAACAAGTGCTCATAGATCCTAAGGTATGCATTTTAGAGCCCATGTTTACTGGACTATTTTTCTTATTTTGGTCCATACTATCACCTGTGGAAGTTGCCTACCCTAAAGTCTTAGCAACAACGATACGGTTGCATGTATTCCACTGTCAGAGGTATTAGCACGGTTTTCGCTTACAGCTCCGGTAGAGGGACCCTTAACTCAAATTGGTAATGTTATTCTTCTCCATCATTCTTGAAAGTTTGTAATATCATCACGAAATCACGCATACATATATTTATGGCGCCGGTGCCCATAGCTTTGACGCTCTGTAGTGTCGTTGAATGACATTTCCGGACATGGACTCCTTTTCAAAATATTACCTACTCATTCCCCTCTGCAAGTCCTAGAAATGTACAACGAGAATTTCCGAACACTCTGTATACGTAAACCAGGACATAGTCAAGACAGGTAACTATGACACAGAGATTATTATTAACTGATAAATATAGAATTAAAAAAGTTGCAGTTGCAACTATTTTTTTAGAACTGAAATAGGGATCGCTAGTTCTGGATAGGCAGAGATCGCTCGACTTTGGCTCTCTAATGTCTTGCATCCAGCCACTCCCAACACTGGCGATCCAGCATCATTGTGTACCGTAGCCTTTACGAAATAACTGTAAAGTTGCGCCGTGCCCAACCAGTAAGCACATGTGAAGTGCTACGAGGCAAAAGCGCCATCTCTCCCCTTCGACGGTCGTAGTGGTGGGAATCGGTGGGCCGAGTTTGTGTCCTCCACTCCCCGCCCCATGCTGATAATTCGCTCAGGACGTTGTGAACAGACCATATGTTTGTGAATGAAATAACTGTTTAATAACGACGAGATTGTTTCCTTGCCTTTGTGATTTTATTATATGATCACTCTTTCTCTTTCAGCTAAATCAGAAGTGGCGACGTCCGTGTCGGTGTCGACCATTGATCTCGTCGAAGAGAGCTCAGACACTTCCAGAGTAAAAATGTAAGTTGAGACAAAATCAGCTCTAAAGGTCTTGTACGAAATATATTATCAGAAACTTGCTCACTTCATACAAGATGCCAGGAGATACTAACTTGTCGACAGTTCTTCGATTTCAGCCTCCTCTGCAAATCCTGTCTCATACGCACACTATCAATTCGTGACGTTTAGTTCTGTGGTCCTTTTGAGCTAATGGTGATGAATAATCTACAAGAGGTCACTGGGTTTCATTCTCTCCTAACCTTCCATATCCAGAGCCATTTATAACAATACAAACATAACACACCAATGGCCAAGAATTCGCCAAAACCATCCTAACTACCCAGATGCACGCTCGGTACTCTACGTTCAAGGAAAAAGAGGAGCCGTATTTCAGTATTACACTATGCCCCGAAAACAGCGATGCAAATGGGTCACAACGTTTGTGTCGAACTAGTAACTACAGCTTGTTGGTTTCAAAAGAGTGGATAGCATCTAAAGGGCTTCTTCATTGCAGTATTTATCTCTAATTTTTGTGGAGTGTTTGAAACTTGATAACGAGTCAAACGTGTGACGGAACTGAAACAAGTATGGTTAAGTGTACCGACCATTGTCAGCTCTTGTACTGCTACGGCGCCTGCAGACTGGTCCCCTTTCATCATCAGTAAAAAGTTACTGTTTGTTTACGCGGTCATTTACAACGGGACCGCTCCTACTCGTCATCACTGATTTCCTCCAGATTTATATTATATGAATTTAGTCAGATATGAAACTGACGGAAGTGGCAGCACCGGATGGCAAGGGGCTTATAAAATACAGCATTTTTGACGCGGGTCAGACGAGGCATGAGCCACATATATTAACGTAATTTTCAGACAGCGACTGGCGCAACAGAAAGAGTGGAGGAAGGTAACCTAAAGGTTGTAGAGTCGAGTCCCTATGCGGAAACGTCTTTTATATTCAATTTTTACAATACTTGCACAAGAAATAAACAGAAATAATGCGCACACAGTTTATTAATATTTTCATAAATAGGTATGAAAAGGAAAGGGAAACATTACGAACAGCGTTATACAGAAATTTTTTGAGTTTTCTGACGAATCTCTACGTGCAGAATAAGAAATTTATTCTGTTAAATGACTTGTGGTGAGGACAAACAAATCCACACTAACATGACGATATTTTTCAAGATGAAGAAGGATTGCTATCGTGCAGTATTAAAATGATACCACCTCAAACGCACTCCGTTAGTGCAACCGTACGATGTACGTTTTTATAGTCAGCTACAGAATTTGATCGAAAAGCTTCAAAACTACTCTAGTCCGATAGGGAAAGAAAGAGAATCACATTCCGAGGAGACTGCATAAAAATACATTTCACTGAACATCGCCAGCCATCATTGCCAATATCTGTAGAAATAATGCATTATGCGTGGATTGCTAACAAACTGGGCGACGAGGGAGGAACTTTTATGAATTAAAAAAAAGTTTTTATATAAAGTTTAAAACGACCAAGCAATTGCAGAACTGGGGCCTTTATAATGTACATTAGATTACGAGAGACTTGTTGCTTCTCTCTCTCTCTCTCTCTCTCTCTCTCTGTCTTTTGATCTAACTTCATACACCAAGTTCTTATGCATACCTTACGACCCTCACTGGAAACTTATTCACATCCCAAATTTTACTTCGGTTTTCCTTTTCGCGCCGTTTTACGAGAATGGTAATAAATACAATGTATTGAGCGTTATTTCAGTTTTTTGCTGTATAACGTAAAAACTGAAAATTAAAGTTTCCGCACAGTGATTCGACCCAACAGCTCTAGGATTACCGTTCTATGTTCTTTCAGCTGCGTCAATAGATGCCTGGAAACTACGCTATATTTTCTAAACGCTTCGCCATCTGGAACTCCCACTTCTATGATTTTATTTCTTTTCCAAGTGCTGCGTACGCCATAAATTTGGACGAAATCGATGATGACGAATAGGCGCGGTCCGCTTGTTAGGTCTGTGCATCGTTATTTCATAATTTTTGATAATATAGCGTTACTATTTTAGCACGTTTTTTCTTCTTCTGTGTAGTTAATGGAAGGTTGATTGGTTGGTTGATTTGTGGGAGGGGACCAAACAGCGAGGTCATCGGCCCCGTCGGGTTAGGTAAGTATAGGGAAAGAAGTCGGTCGTGTCCTTTCAAAGGAACCATCCCGGCATTAGCCTGAAGCGAGTTCGGGAAAACACGGAAAATCTAAATCAGGATGGCCGGACGCGGGTTTGGACTGTCGTCCCCCCGAAAGCGAATCCAGTGTGCTAACCACTGCACCACCTCGCTCGGTTTAGTTTATAAGTTGCAGTTTGCATAATTTATCGTCTAATGTTCGGTATGGCTAGACAAACTATGTCAGAGACGCTTAGTTGAGAGTGCCTCAGCATTGTGTTTTTGCTGTGGAGCAACACAGTTTGAAGTCAATCCGAAGGGAGATGAACTATTGCGGACGATCAAGAAGTTCCCGTCTGAGTGCGTTTCTGTAGCGTATGTACAGCCCAGCGTGACATCTGCAAGTAGGCAAGGGGTTAGCGTGATCTTCGAACGGCAACTTTTAAATCGCCCCTTATACATCGTAGTAAATCTTAGATAATTAAGACGCTGGATTTGTATTGTAACATTTCATTTCCCCGTCGCCCATGTGTGCTAGAATCTTCGCAACTGCAGTCGCCTAAGTTAGTTTCCAGCTACAGGGAGAAGGAGGTTTCTGTTCAGCCTGAGGGCGATGGGCCGATCTTTTCCTAATACTCCCAAATGGGTTGCGGTCGGAGCCGACTAGGCTTATTTTAAGGACTGTTTTCCTTAATCCTCCTAAATACGTTGCGGTCGGAGCCGACACCCATTACGGAAAAGAAAGAATAGGCAGTCTCGGTTGCAAAATGGATATGGTTTTTCATTTATTTAATTTGTGACGTATCACAGGAGCATCATTAGACATCGAGTAAAAACACTCGAGGATCACTGGCAAGTGTACAGGAAGTCCTGCTTTCACCAATAATGACACGTCATCCAATAAAATATACAGGACACATCGACCTGTGTTTAGGCGTATTCTTGCCAGTGGTCCTCGAGTGTTTTTACCCCATGGATGTGCCCTGTATATTTTCCTGGATGACGTGCCATTTTTGGTGATTGTGGGACTCGAGTGTTTTTACTCGATGTCTGACGATACTCTTGTGAGTGTGAAACGCGTCACAAATTATACAAATGAAAAAGCATTTCCATTTTACAACCGAGACTGCGTGTTCTTTCTTGAACATCTCAAGATGTTACTGTACCATTAGCCGAAAGATGCAGCGGTGTGATTTTCATTACAGAAAAGGTTTCTGAAAACACTGTCAGGAAGCTGCCCCTCTCAGAAGGTCTGTTGATGGCAGCAGGAAATGGTCAATGGAAATGCCTACATTCTGTTCCTGATTCAGACTGGCTGGAAAGATTTAATGGAAAATAATTTCGTGGAGCGGTTTGGAGTCTACGTGACCAAGGAGTTGGTCGACAGCCTTCATGGGGTGTAGAAATCACGTGCCCGCTGAGACGGAGGGGGTGCTTTCGTAGGGTGTCTCAGAAGAAGGGAGGGGGTGATCCTTTAGTGAACAACCAGCTAATTTCTTAAAGTAAGAAAAATTGAGAGGTACCAAAAGTGCATTTCCATAAGCGGCCATGGATTTCGCATTGAGCCATTCCAGTTTTCTAGGCGAGTGTTGCCATTTAGCGAGTGTGCACATGCTCAATAGTCAGAAACCTCAAACTACGTTATGGAGCCAAGTAGCTAGTTGGAAAATGGTGTTTAGTGAACGAAAGGGATTTGGTGAGGTTTTCATTTAAGGCAGGAAACTATATTTGTCTCTGTTGAAATTTGAGCGTAGTGTTTTTGGGTGACTCTTTCCGTATTGACTTTAAATATACCTGTTCTGTTGTTGTGAAGATTATCAGCGAAAGTTGTTAATGTACACTTAGACGAAGCGTATGAACTGTTAGTGGTGTGCATTTTACATTTCACTCGTTAGATCTCGGAATTTTTCTGATAGTATTTGTATTGCTACAGGAAATTAATTATAGGCTTTGGAGCAGTGAGAAATTTAACCTAGCTCATGGCTCAAAGTGCGCCATGGTTTTAGTATCCTGTTGTGTGTGATGTATACTACGAAAAGAGACGTGCCCAGGTAGCTAAGAGCAGTAGAACTTTATTGCTGACATAGGGAGTACACAATAACGTTTGGCTGTCGGTAGCAACTGAAACAGTTTCAGAATGAATGCAACTGAAAGTTTATCCTGACCTGATGAGAAACTAGACTAACACGATAACTGTTCTTGAAGATACAACTCGCGTACAGTCTGTAACAGTAAGAAAACTCTGCCGTAGGCAAAGTCAATATATCCGGCACTGTGTCTTAAGTTCTGTATGGTGTGTACTGCGCTATGGCAAATACTCTCGCCGAACTTCCGACGGCGAATGCTAAAGTCGAGACGTTTAAGCTAACACGGGAATATGCACTGACTGTTGAGTTTCTGGGCAACGTACCGTGAGGCCATCCGATGGAGGAAGACCAGGGAGTTGTGCGAGTATCACGTGGCTAGTGGGGTGAGCCAGTGCTTAAAACATTAGCGCTGTATACGCCACATGTGGCACCCCAGCAAGCGGGATGAGATGCGGTTCTGTTGCAGGCGCCTTGCCAGGGCGGCAATCCACAGCTCCCTACTGTGTTGCTTGTGGCTGGATCGTAGGGCGCCAGCCAAGGATGCTACATTGGCGACCATTATTTAGACTGATTTTATACTATGCAACACCTGCAGAGAAATCAACTGGATCCAACAATAACTATTTCCTATTAAATCTGAGGAGCAATACGTCATGTAATCTGTCCTGCGTATCACACATCAGCAAGAGTGTGTGGATACAGGCTGTGGCCATGAGAACAACTTCTTGCAGTGCCATGGAAACTCTTTGGCATGGACTAAAGCAACGTCTCAGTATTTGGAATTAGTGGTTTGAAAATCACAATCTGACCCTCGTAATTTAGGATTTTGTGAACAACCAATTAGACTGATGTGTAAAACTGTCAAATAAAGCTCCTGCATTTTTTATGGCCGCGCGGAGAGGCCGCGCTCTTTAGGGCGCCATGTCACGGATTGCGCGGCCTCTCCCGCCAGAGATTCGAGTCCTCCCTCGGCATGGGTGTTGTGTTGTTCTTACCATAAGTTGGTTTAAGTAGTGTGTAAGTCTAGGGACCGATGACCTCAGCAGTTTGGTCCCTTAGGAATTCACACCTACCCGCACACACACACACACACACACACCCATCCACCCACCCACCCACACACACACACACACACACACACACACACATACACACACACACACACATTTTTGATGAGGTATCACTAATCCAACGTGGAATCCAGCTGCACCTCGCTCACCTTCCTGTCTCACAAGCTTGTGCGCCAAGTGCCGTGCTCCATAGATTGATCAGAGTAGTAATGGATGATTTTGGAAACCAGAGAAAGAGAAAATCAGATATTGAGTGGTGATAGCATGGAAAAGTCAAGGGGCTGGGGGTGTAAGCAGGGCACCGCCAAGTAACATACACTTGCTACCAACGTATCAACATTGGCAAAGTCACATTTTCTCACTCCTGTAATGAAGTGGGCCAGACTAGCAAAAGAGAGGTGGTGGGAGAACACAAAGAGCTTTGTACTCCTGCCATACCCTGCCAGTGGTGCGAAACTTTTTAAAATGGTGATCATAATAAAATGTGGAGATTGATAGAATACCATCATCTTTACATCTCCAATGCAAATTTTTGATTTTTCGAAGTACCGTACAGATACAGTTTAGATTTTGTGACCATATTCCATTATATCAGCGGTAGTAGTAAAAGTGCGGATCAAACTTCTTCAACTACAAGAAAACGGAAATGCATTTGGGTAGACAACACTACACATGACTTCTTATACATGAACGTATTTATAAACAGACAGAAACGTATTCACAGATATACATGCAGTTCACCATTGCTTTCAGCACTCTTCTGACGTGCATGCGCCAACTACAGGTAACTAACAACAACTTGCTACTCGCTATCACTTCCTTCAAAGACCTAAGTGAAGCCCCAGACAACCTAGCTAGATGTCAACGTAACTTTGTACACGCACATAACATTGGGGGGGGGGGGGGGTGTATAAATGATCAGAGTTACAATTCTCTGTGGCAGATAGAAAGATAGAATGCCCATGTTGTGTACATAGTTCCGCGTGGTCAGCGCGTAAACTACCTTCCCACTAGAGCGCGCCCCGCTAAGCACAACAGCGCAGGCGCAGCGCTCGTCCGTCTCCGCACTACGAGATGGCGCTGTCTTAGAGACGGACCAAATTCTGCTTCCGCCGATCCGCGTATTAATATGTAACGCAGCCAATGAGATTGCTGCTAGCGTAGAACCTTTTCGCCTCGCGGATCACAATCGCGCAGTGAAACATGAACGCAAGAGGTATTATAACGAGTGTACAGACCTCCGATTAGTCAGTCTGCATTAGTCTGCATTTGTCTGCACCAGTCTGTACCAGTCTGCATTAGTCTGTAGCCAAGTTTCAGTCTGTGCCTAATAAGATTACCATATTCCTGTACATAGCCATGAAGATAAATGACTAGACACTTTGTCAAGTATCAGAGATATGTGAGAATAAGATTAACGTACCAAGACCAAAGGAACTTCAGATTGTCAATTGTAAACAGCATCCAGAATCAAGTTACGTAATATCTATGCTTTTATTTATTTTAATAAATGTGTGTGAAAATTAATCAAGTTCTGTTTAAAGTTGATCATTGTCAATCTGCTACTCTAAGCGTGCAAGTGGCATTTCTATCGTCTGACCTAACGGCAGAAGATAAACATGCCACAATAAGACCACGAGACATATTGCTGACAGTCGCCTACTTCATTAGAGCGACAAGTCAAATAATCTGATGGTGTGTGTACCGAAGGTCTTACAGTATGCACACCACAGGCCACCAGATTGTGTTAGTGTTACTCACGCTTAGTGTTGTTACCAGACCTAGTAGGGAAATAAGGGGCATTCACAGCACCAAATGTTGAATAATCACTGTGAAGGACACAGAGATGCCGTGTATATGTGTGAGAGAGCGTTATCAGCAGCTGCCAGAGTTTAAGCGAGGTATCATTGTGGGTCTCCATTTGACCGTCTGGTCGAATCGAACAGTATCTAGATTTGTCGTGCATTCAAATGTGACAATGGTCTAAGGTTGCTCTGCATCGTAACCTGAGGGGAGGCATATTCGTCGTCAAGGTTCTGGTTGACCATCAAAAGGGAAGACAGGCGTATCGTGCACCATCGTAACCATTCACATCCCCGCCTGCTATCCGAGGACAAGTAATGGACTGAACGAAATTTTCACTCTGCAGCGGAGTGTGCGCTGTTATGAAACTTCCTGCCAGATTAAAACTGTTTGCCGGACCGAGACTCGAACTCACAGTTTTAATCTGCCAGGAAGTTTCATAACAGCGCACACTCCGCTGCAGAGTGAAAATTTCATTCTGGAAACATCCCCCAGGCTGTGGCTAAACCATGTCTCCGCCATATCCTTTCTTCCAGGAGTACTAGTTCTGCAAGGTTCGCGGAAGAGCTTCTCTGAAGTTTGGAAGGTGGGAGACAAGGTATTGGTGGAATTAGAGCTATGATGACGGGTCGTGAGTCTTGCTTGGGTAGCACAGCTGGTAGAGCACTTGCCCGCGAAAGGAAAAGGTCCCTAGTTCGAGTCTCGGTCCGGCACACAGTTTTAATCTGCCAGGAAGTTTCAAGTAATTGACTCCCTGCAACATTACGTTTCATGCCACACTATTGGTTGCAGACTAGCAGCAGCCGGACTGCAGAATTATAGTCTCCTGCGCAGGCTATGTTTGGACTGGTATCGTGACTGGCACGGGTAGCCTGCTGATGAAAGGCATCATAGTGTTTTCAGCAATGCACCACGGTTCTCCACTATCCTGGATGACCATTGTCGACAGGAACAGTGGAGACCTGGGCAGTGGATACGTTCTTCCAGTATTTTGTAGAGGCATAGCAGTGTTACTCCTAGCGTCATTGTATGGGGAGATACCGGATATGACATCAGATCGCGGCTGGTAGTGACTGAGGGAACTCTGACGGCAAATCATTACGTCATGGACGTAGAGCGTCCTCATGTGTTATCTCTGATGCGTCGACGCATTGCACAGTTTCTTATGAAGTGTCTGCAGGATGCTGAGGTGCACAGTTTTGTCCTCAATAGAGCATTTGTGGAACCATGTCGGACGTCAGCTCTGGACTATTGCCAGTATGCAGCATAACAAGTATGTGTTACAACAGTTGTGGAACAGCTGGCTTTTGGAGAGAATACACGGCTTTATTACATTCCTCCAAAAGAAATTAGTGCGGAGGAGATGCAACGTCATGCTGACAAGAAGGGTCATTCTGCCAAGCATATTTGACTCGATTTTTTAATGACTGCAGTAACATCACATACCCTTCAAGCCCGTGAAGATTCATTTCGTTTCCTCTTCCCCTTCAAGTTACTTCGCTTTTTTAATCAGGTAGTGTATATCAAAATCGTAGTCCACACATTCTGTTAGTTTCACTTTTTATATACGGGGGAACATAAAGAAAGAAAGAAAGAATAGAATGGACTCATCAGCTGGGAGGCGCCGAGGTTTTTTCCAGCTGTCTAATCAGTAAGGGGTTTCTTCCCCCGTGCAGAATGGTCTCTTTCCGAGCGGTGTAAGGGAATTGTATCTTAAGTGTATCTGTTCAGCGTAGCTGACTGTAACGGGTGTGCGTCTAGTGTGTTTGTGTTGTAAGATTAACAGAGAAACGGAGGAGGGATAGCCGGTGCCGACACACAGCCTGCTGCGTCAAGCTTAACGTCCCTATCGGATGGACGTATCGGCAGCAACAGTGTCACATCCTCTGACTCCGTGAGACACAGCAGAGAGGTGTGGAATTTTTTCCAGGACATTGGCACAAATTCTGATGATAAGACACTTTACGCCACCACCAGATACTGGTGATGAAAATGTCTTCACCTCCAGCATTCGAACCGGCTACCTTCGATTCAAGCACCAACGCATAGGCGTGCGTTAGCGATCTTGGCTGTGGAGGCGGGTGTAAAAAAGGTATACGAGTATTTAATGTAGTCTGTTCCTACGTATTGGCATGCAAGGTAACAAAAACGTTGATTCACGTTCTTTCAGCATTCGTGACATCTGAAAATGCATGTAAAGTCTGAAACAAGTCCTTTACTTTGAAGGGAAGGAGTGTAACCTCCCCACAAAAAATAATAAAAATGAATATTATTGGGTTAATGATTCTAATTTAAGTGTAACCTCACAGAACAAAATTGGTTCCCATTTATAATCTCCGTACAGAAATGCATTCACATTTAATGTACCCACAAAATTCTTTTTTCATTTAATGTAAGCTCGAAACAGAAAAATTCCTAAACCTCGTAATAAAAAATAAATTCAGTAACCTGGTAAATTTTGGACGACAGCAGTGTTGCGTCATGGCCCTGTAAGATCATTCTGAATAAAAAAAGCAAAAAATTCTTGCCTCAATAAAAACGGCGAATATATCTGCTCTCACCTAAAATTTTTCCGGCACAGCTCTGTGCAATGCTGGCCGATAGATTTGTCATTTATGAAAGAAACAGGTGATTTTTCTTTTGCAACAATAGGAATGATCATGGATTGAAGAAATTAGTAAATTCTTTAAATTGAAATGAATGCTTGTTAGAAATTACTTTATATGACAAAGATTATTATCACCACATTTTTAAAACATTTACGTGGGAGTTTAGATACATTACTAGATATGCGCGAGGCTGCTTTTTACCTTATACAATAATACTCAGGCTCCGGCATCGCTGCACCGCGACCGGCCAGCCAACACGATACACCAGACCAGACCAGAGCAGACTCTAGACCAGACAAGCGCAGACAAGCCACTACTTACTGCTACAGCTACACAGTACCTACTGCAGTCAACACTGCTCTCTGGTCAGCGATTCTCTTATACCTTGCATATCGCAGGCAGCGCATGAGCAATACATCGAAATTACATCTGCTCGGACCTCTTACAGGAGGTTGCAGTTGAGGTGCAAAAATGGAATTCTTCAATAAATAATTGTTCAGGGCGTGACACATGGGAGGCAAATGTTTGAAACGTAACCCAGGAAGTTGCACGTAGGCTAGAGTCGAGGATCTGTAAGCATCGCATCTCTCCTTCGGACCAGCCAAATTTTGTTGTTGCAAGGTCTTCCAGTATCTAGACCGTTACGTGCTACAGCCGTGTCCAGCACAGTGCCCTAATGGCGTACACCGCTGTATGATTCAAATGGCTCTGAGTACTATGGGACTTAACTTCTAAGGTCATTAGTCCCCTAGAACTTAGAACTACTTAAACCCAACTAACATAAGGACATCACACACATCCATGCCCGAGGCAAGATTCGAACCTGCGACCGTAGCGGTCGCGCGGTTCTAGACTGTAGCGCCTAGAACCGCTCGGCCACTTCGGCCGGACACTGCTGTATGACCGAAAAACGTACTGTGAAGACATTGTCACAGAAATAACACGGTCGTTCTTACGATTGGTAAGTAGAGAACGGTGGTGGTAACAGCGTACACACCAATACTCTTACGTGTTGAGCACTGCCAAACAGTACCGTCTATATGCTAATGTACAGTCTTAGTCATAAAAACTGACCGCCGGCCGGCCACCACAGAGACTAAGTCCGAGTCGTTCACTTAAGGTGGCCAATAAAACCGACCGCCCCTGACAACGCTTAAGTCCGACCGTTTTCACGATCTGACAACACTGATAGATGCGGTAGTGTCAGGAGGAAGTGTTATCTACTTGCGAGATGCAGTTGTGTTTGGGGAGCCCGTGGTCTAGTGGTAATCCTCGCGAATTCTAAACTTATAGTCGCGTGTTCGCGTCCAACGGCATTTTTTTTGTACCACATTTCGGCCCTCGTCTAAAATTACGAGTCTGATTGAACATCGAAGATAATTCGCTTCACATTCTACCCACCAGCAATAACGAGTACTTCCAGAAATTATTCCGCAGGACAGCTCGTGGCTGCGTCGCGATCAGAACAGCTTACGCTCGAGCGTTTCCTCGCGTTGCAGCGGCTACCGGCCACCGGCCAGACGTCACCCGCCGCCTGAAATCCCGCGCCGCCCAGGTGAACGCGTCGCGAAGCTGTCAGTGTATATATCAACTGTCATTTTCGAATTTGAAGTTCTAGTTATCATCTTGCAGTTAGGCATTGGATTTTTCATACTTGAAAATCATGAACTACGATTAAACGTCGTAAAATTGTGTCGCAAGTGGAGAAAGGTGTAACATCTGCAACACAATATTTACTTTTGGTATAACAGAGGGGTGAATGCAGAGGGGGCAGCTAAAAAGATTTGAACTGGGTGTGGAGCGAGTGCTTTCGGGAAAAATACGCCAGAAAAAGGTATTCTTGTTTCAACAAAGATCGTTCTGGCGTGAATGATTTTCCACGTTAAGGAAGTCTCGACTACTGATATATGTGATGGATTACCATTTAACCATCATGCGAAATTTGTATTCAACAGGCAAAATTGAGAAGTCTGGTGTAGGAGTACTAATTCTAAACAACAAAAATCAACGGAGTGATTATTATTTAACGTCATCAGGTCGCTCATTGAGCATTCCTATGCAGTACTGTCACTGGTGACGAGTTATGATGCCTTTATCGTTAAATTCATAAAAAGAAATGAAAGTCCCACCAAAAGACGTAAACTCGAGCAAAGAGTAGTGTGAACATAATATTTTACATCTGATAGCTCCAAAAGTGTGTTTTCGCTACGAATTCTGCACCAAGGGGTGTGTGCAATTCAGCTGGAATTTGTTGCCAACAACTGAGACGCCGTGCGGTCGCAGTGTAAGGAAATCGACCGACAAAACTACATCACGTGTGCTGCTGCATGATAAGGCACTCTGTTGATTTGAGAAACAAAACTATCCAGGAGATTGATAGGAAAGTCATCTCTAAGGCACTTGTATTGATAGGGAAGTCCTCTCTCAAGCACTTGTCCCTCTCATCATATAGTTGTAAAATTTTGCATTTCCCGCTCTTGATCGATCAACCGTCAAGGTAATTCATTTCTAGACGAAAATGCTCATCAGCCCACACTGATTTAATGACATCGTTAGAACCGGAAGGTTTCTATGGGCACAGAATTTGTAAACTACTTTAGGATTGTCAGGTTGTTTTAGACATCGTGAATGCAAATCCTGCTGCTGATTAATTTCTCTTTGATGATTACTATTGCATTCAGTAAACTAAAGGAAAACGCAGTTAAAATATTCACTGTACTAATACTCCGAAACATCACGACGGCAGTCTATCTTAATAAAGCATTAAGCGTCTGTAAGACGACTGAGCATATTTTAACACGAATTAGTAGGATATTATCGACTTTTGACTTCGAAAATATCTGTGTTTACCACATGTCCTGTATCATTCCCAAGTATTATGAAAATGTGGCAGTTCATAAATAAAATTACGTATTCACAACAACAAAAATATGTCGGAGGAAAACAAAAGTGGCATTATGAATTTTGTAGTACCGTAAGGTTTTCGCTCTGACACTAAGGGGTACTGAAAATAGCCAGAGGAATTTTGCTCGAGCTTTGTCTTGCGATTCCCTTATTAAGTTTGTATCTGCCTGCTTGTAGCTCTGCTACAAAAGAATTAATAATCTGGCTTTCAGCGAGTCTCGAAAGGCGAACAGAGGCAGTGTGCACCTGACAGGCAAGCACGTTACCTAGGAGCTAGCGAATAGGTGCGGTGTGTTTGACTTATTTATTGGCCCAGTAGCTACTATGGCAGATCAATCGCAACTTAAGAGGCGAGAGTAGTTGTATTTCCCGTGTGGAACGACTTTCGTTGACTCAAAAGGATTAACTGATATCCTTATCTCACATGTCCAGTCCGCAGCTCGTGGTCGTGCGGTAGGGTTCTCGCTTCCCACGCCCGGGTTCCCGGGTTCGATTCCCGGCGGGGTCAGGGATTTTCTCTGCCTCGTGATGACTGGGTGTTGTGTGATGTCCTTAGGTTAGTTAGGTTTAAGTAGTTCTAAGTTCTAGGGGACTGATGACCATAGATGTTAAGTCCCATAGTGCTCAGAGCCATTTGAACCACATCTCCAGAGAAAATCACTCACATTATTCATTTGAAATGACACGATAATATCAAGCGAATTTAGCAGGATAGTTCTGTGTCATCAAGGAAGTAACTCTTCGGTCACAGAGTTGCCAAACATATTCTGCACTGTTGCAAAGTTTCAGTGATACCGTCAGGAAGGATACCAGCTGATGTGTTCTGTGAGTGACCTCGGAAGTGACTATAGCTTCGTCTCAAGGTTGCGGGCGGCAAGGGCCCCAATATCCTCATTATATGTCAATAAGTCTTATTCGCATTTCTGTAATTAGGTTTAGGGGCTAGAGTGTAATTACTTGTAATGCATCGATGCCCTGAGTGCAAACTAAATGTCATAAATTGATAACTTCGACAATTATTTGTGTTTTACTGTCTTAATTGGACCGAAACCTTGAAAGCGTATCCACCAGACGCGATTCACAATTTTGGAGCTTCTCCAGCGGTTGAGTTGGCAACTTATCTTTGCTGTACAATATTGTTACTGAGATCACTGCCATTGGCACATCCACCACAAGACAGGCATGGCCTGGCTTCTTGTTGTCATCTTTTCTGACGGATATTCTGCCTTTGCTCGAAACGTGAAGACTTAAAGTGAATTCGAATATTCCATATGGCGAAAATCTGATATTTCTATTCCTCCAGCTCTAACATTAAAAAAAAACAGTTACAATAATCGCCAGAAAAGCGCCTGTGAACCAACAATTAATAATGTAGTCATAAAGGTTTCTGACATGGCCGCACGACGGGAACTAACAGACTTTGAACGCGGAATGATAGTTGGAGCTAGATGCATGGGATATTCCATTTCGGAAATCGTTATGGAATTAAGTGTTCCAAGATCCGCAGTGCCAAGAGAATGCTGAGAATACCAAATTTCATTACCCTCACCACGGGCAACGCAGCGGAGTTTACGTAAAGTTGTCAGGCAAGCAACACTGCGTGCGTAACCGCAGGAATCAATGTGGGACGTACGACGAACGTATCAGTTGGGGCCGTGCTGCTACATTTGGCGATGGTGGGCTAAGGCAGTAGACGACCGACACGAGTGCTTTTGATTACAGCACGACATCGCCTGCAGCGTCTCTTCTGGACTCTGAGCATATTGCTTGCATCCTAGACGACTGGAAAACCGTGTATTGGTCAGATGAGTCCCGACTTCATTTGGTAAGAGCTGACGGTTAGGGTTTTAGTGAGGAGCAGATCCCACGAAGCTATGGACCAAAGTTGTCAACAAGGCACTGTGGAAGCTGGTGGTGGCTCCACAGCCGTGTGGGCTGTGTTTACATGGAGTGGACTGTATCTTCTGGTCCAGCTGAGCCGATCGTTAACTGGAAGTGGGTAAGTTCGACAACTTGGAGACAATTTGCTGCCATTCATGGACTTTATGTTCCCAAACAACGATGGAATTTTTATGGATGAAAATACTCCATGTCACTATGAAATACTCCCTATTATACCCACCATTATTGACTAGTGGATTGTAGCTTAACAGTTTCAAATAGTTTGACCGTGTGCACCTGATAAGGCAGATCGGTTAATAATTGCACGAGAGTTGATTCATATCAGATACAACAAAGCTAATTAGGACGTCAGGTAGTAATAATCGGTACATACTTTGTTGTTAATGTTCTATGTCTTTTGTCTAAACAGTACGAATGACGCAGTTAGGCAGTTACTCCCTCTATCTGACAGAGTAATAACGTTTAAGTCATGACCGGTCCCCTATTAGAGTCGTGTCCGCCCCGATAGCTGAGTGGTCAGCGTGACGGATTGCCGTCCTACGGGCCTGGGTTCGATTCCCGGCTGGGTCGGGGATTTTCTCCGCTCAAGGGCTGGGTGTTGTGCTGTCTTCATCATCATTTCATCGCCATCCGGCGTGCAGGTCGCCCAATGTGGCGTCGAATGTGATAAGACCTGCACCAAGGCTGCCGGACCTGCCCCGCAAGGGGGTCTCCCGGCCAATGACGCCAAACGCTCATTTCCATTTATTACTGTCGTCACACGCCAATAATCTTCATGTGGCATTGAATAGACAATCCAAATCGTGGGTGTCCGGCGAGGTTGCCGCGTGATAACGGTGCACAAAAGAAGTCTGAAACACATCAAACAAATCACTCAATTAACGTCATTTACGTATTTGCTGGAGGTCAGATCCACGGCTTTGGGTAACACACAACAGTGAATGCTCTCTGGCGCACGCGACGCTCGAGTATCGATAGTACTTACTGCGACAAGTGTGAGGCAAAGATATATTGTTGACCCCTTACAACTGGGCCACAATTGGTCGCGATTTGTTTGAAGAACGTTGTCGACAATTCGAGCGAACGAACTGGCCACCCAGATCGTCCGACATGAATCCGACTGAACATTTATAGAAACACAATCGAGAGGTTAGTTCGTGCAAAAATCCTGCATCGGCGACACTTTCGCAGTCATGGACGGCTGTAGAGGCACCATGGCTCGGCATTTCTGCAGAGTTCTCCCAGCGATTTGTTGAGTCCACATCACGTGGAGTTGCTGCACCATGTAATGCCACTTCCTCGGACTAGAAATGAAAATCAAAAATTAGTTCCAAAATTTCCAAAGATTTCCCCAAAACAAGTTCCAAATTCCATGAAAAATGAACAAACAAATTTAAGTTAACACTATTATTAGGATATTAACCAGTAATTGAATCAGGAATCTAATACTTAATAATTTATTAAAATACGAAAGAAAGATAGGATTCCAGTAAAATAAAACTCAAAATTCAGAATTATAGTAAATCACAAAATCATTATAATTAAAATTCGCAAAGTAGAACCAACGTTCCCAAAGAATACTCCGTGTGAGTACTCTTTGAGATTCATGAGTAATGGCAAAGGATAATTCAATCCATTGTCACTACGTTACGAGAGTTAGCCGAAGCAGGTCATACTTTTGAATGCTCGTATATGTAGGCGCAATTAGATTGTTTTTTCAGAATTTATTATTGCGATCTACTATGACGCCGTGAAACGATACTTTGACTTCAAATATTACGTTATTTAGAATTCAGGTAGAGGACTTGCATATATTAGACAGAAGTGAATTTTAATAACATAACCTGAAGTTAACACTATTTAGGAACACAGATAGACAATTTCATTCGTAATAACTAATGGACTATGGAACTTGGCGATAGTTACGAAGCATATAATTTATAATCCCCCCCCCCCCCCCCAACACCTGGGAATGCTTGTTCCTCACGGCTCTGTTAGGAAGCGACTAATATAGTGTAATAAACCAGGATATCGTGTCAATTCACGCACTTATCATCCAAGTTGTACAATATTACGTATTTTATAGAGATAACGTGCTGCGATATTATTTGACTGTAGCGCTCGGCGCTTATATAGAAACACCTTGACGTTAGGAATTAATAACAGTGTTACGACTGATTATAGATTTGAGATTACAACCGGTCTATAGGGAATTTGGTGTCGCTGGAACTAATTTGAACTTATTATTAATATTTAAATAGCAACTGATAACCATCGATTATAAACGATTTAATTACGACATTTGGTGAAGTTACGCGTATTGACCACTACAGCCACTTAGGGGTCGCGAGTTCAGTTCTTCAATGTTCTGTTTGAAACGTCGATACCGATACATAAGAAGTAATAGTCTCATTGCTCTACTGCTGAATGTTAGCCAAGACCGAAGATCCGAAGGACATTACAACCACTTCGGGAAAAGGAGGTCCGACGCGATTTTAGGAGGTATACGATGACTTTTGTCACATCAGCATCAGTGCAGAATGAAGTATGGACATTCGTCAACAGGCAACACACGGCAATGAGTGTTACAGTGCTACTTTTAGTCGTTACTGGTGAGTTAAACTGTTCTTTAGAACAGCCAAAATGATAGGTAACTTCCACGGTAATATGAACGCAGTAAAATAGTGTATCCTCGGTATCTGTGCAGCCCACTCGTGACTAAAATAACAGCCACGCACTGGCAACTTGTTGTTTGGAAAACTGTGACTTTCCAGTCACTTTTGATCTACATCTACATCTGCATTTATATTCCGCAAGCCATCCAACGGTGTGTGGCAGAGGGCACTTTACGTGCCACTGTCATTACCTCCCTTTCCTGTTCCAGTCGCGTATGGTTCGCGGGAAGAGCGACTGCCGGAAGCCTCCGTGCGCGCTCGAATCTCTCTCATTTTACATTCGTGATCTCCTCGGGTGGTATAAGTAGGGGCAAGCAATCTAATCGATACCTCATCCAGAAACTCACCCTCTCGAAACCTGGACAGCAAACTACACTGCGATGCAGAGCGCCTCTCTTGCAGTGTCTGCCACTTGAGTTTGCTAAACATCTCCGTAACGCTATCACGCTTACCAAATAACCCTGTGACGAAATGCGCCGCTCTTCTTTGGATCTTCTCTATCTCTCTGTCAACCCTACCTGGAGGAGGAGGAGATTAGTGTTTAACGTCCCGTCGACAACAAGGTCATTAGAGACGGAGCGCAAGCTCGGGTGAGGGAAGGATGGGGAAGGAAATCGGCCGTGCCCTTTCAAAGGAACCATCCCGGCATTTGCCTGAAGCGATTTAGGGAAATCACGGAAAACCTAAATCAGGATGGCCGGAGACGGGATTGAACCGTCGTCCTCCCGAATGCGAGTCCAGTGTGCTAACCACTGCGCCACCTCGCGGTACGGATCCCACACTGATGAGCAATACTCAAGTATAGATGGGAGGAGTGTTTTGTAAGCCACATCCTTTGTTGATGGACTACATTTTCTAAGGACTCTCCCAATTAATCTCAACCTGGTACCCGCCTTACCAACAATTAATTTTATACGATCATTCCACTTCATATCGTTCCGCACGCACACTTCCAGATATTTTACAGAAGTAACTGCTATCAGTGTTTGTTCCGCTATCATATAATCATACAATAAAGGATCCTTCTTTCTATGTATTCGCAATACATTACATTTGTCTATGTTAAGGGTTAGTTGCCACTCCCTGCACCAAGTGCCTATCCGCTGCAGATCTTCCTGCATTTCGCTGCAATTTTCTAATGCTGCAACTTCTCTGTATACTACAGCATCATCCGCGAAAAGCCGCATGGAACTTCCGACACTATCTACTAGGTCATTTATATACCGGGTGATCAAAAAGTCAGTATAAATTTGAAAACTGAATAAATCACGGAATAATATAGATAGAGAGGTACAAATTGACACACATGCTTGGAATGAAATGCGGTTTTATTAGACAAAAAAAAAATACAAAGTTTAAAAAATGTCTGACGAGAATAGCAATAATTAGCATAACAAAGTAAGACAAAGCAAAGATGATGTTCTTTAGAGGAAATGCTCAATATATCCACCACCATTCCTCAACAATAGGTAGTCGAGGAATAATGTTGTGAACAGCATTGTAAAGCATGCCCGGAGTTATGGTGAGGCATTGGCGTCGGATGTTGTCTTTCAGCATCCCTGGAGATCGATCACGATACACTTGCGACTTCAGGTAACCCCAAAGCCAATAATCGGACGGACTGAGGTCTGGGGACCTGGGAGGCCAAGCATGACGAAAATGGCGGCTGAGCACACGATCATCACCAAACGACGCGCGCAAGAGATCTTTCACGCGTCTAGCAACACTTTTTTTTTTGTTCTAATAAAACCCCGTGTCATTCCAAGCATGTGTGGCTCTGAGCACTATGCGACTCAACTTCTGAGGTCATCAGTCGCCTCAAGCATGTGTGTCAATGTTTACCTCTCTATCTACATTATTCCGTGGTTTATTAAGTTTTCAAATTTATTCTGACTTTTTGATCACCCGGTATATTGTGAAAAGCAATGGTCCCATAACACTCCCCTGTGGCACACCAGAGGTTCCTTTGACGTCTGTAGACGTCTCTCCATTGAGAACAACATGCTGTGTTCTGTTTGCTAAAAACTCCCCAATCGAGACATACAGCTGGTCTGATATTCCGTAGGCTATTACTTAGTTTAT